>NC_085994.1:31698815-32014200 GCF_030014385.1 Trichomycterus rosablanca | reverse complement strand
GCATTGTAAACACACACACACATACACACAGCACTTAATGACCTACGGGTCACAGGTCATGACGGGTCAGCACAGGGAATGCTGGGAACGATTTGCGAGGCGGAAGATGTTGTGGTTGTGTGTTGGTTTGGGATTGAGACGAAGCAGGTGTTAAAGGTACGAGGGCTGAATGAACCCTCTTTGCCTCGCTTTTGTCCTCCCTTTAGCCCCATCTGAAGAAACAGGATGAGGGCTTTAATAGAATCAAACACTTCTTTGTTCCCTTTCTAGGGTGGAGCATCTTTGTCTGCTAAAGGGTGAATTTGGTGCTCAAGGATTTTGACCTCATTTTCGAGGCAGGAGAGGAGCGCTTCCTCCCCCTCCGCCCCACCCCTGCTGTCTTCCTCTTAATGTAAAATCAATTACCCTCGACAGGACAGAATCTTTATTTAAAGATGAGGTCCAGGTCTGTGTGGACACAGAACCTGTTAAAGCACCAAACAATAAAACAATTCTTAACTGTCTTTTTCTTTTTTTTTTTCTTTTTCATTTTCATTAACCACTTTATTAGGTCAGCATTGCAGTGGGCAGTTCCTCTGGGAAACATAAGAGCAAAGCAGGAACACCTTGGACTGGGCACCAATCCATTGCAGGGCTTCAGCCAATCATCCCAAATCACTCCTACTAACCTTGATCTCAGCTGTAGTGGGAAACGGTTGTAGACATTTGTAGACAAAATTTTTTTTTTATATACATACATACACACAGTATACAGTATGTACGGTGGTACCTTGAAACTCAATGTCAATTGGTTCTGAGAGTGGCGTTGAGTTTCAAGGTTTATTTTCCCATAAGGCAGTATGGGGAACCTGTAAATGCATTCCATGGTCCTGTAGAACTGCATATATTTTAGGCTAATGTTAAATGATGGGGTTGTTTTTGACACTTATACACTGAAAATAACACAAATATAATATAAAACAACACTGAAATACAATTAAAAAACAGTTAAATACAATAAAACCTGCACTTTACCTTTACTTCTTTATTGTTTCCTTATGCTTCTTAATTGTGGAGATGCTTGATTTTAGAATACCATATTTCTTAGTGAGTTCAGTAAAGGCGCATTCACATGAGAAGTGGTACGATAGCTTTTGCGCTGGCTGTGCCGTTATTAGTGGAGAGAACCCAGTAGTAGTAATAATTAATAGTCGTTCTTTTAAACAGTAAGTCGCATTAATCTTTTTTTTTAACAAAAAGCGTTTTAGATTCTTGAGAAAAAAAGCTGATTCTTACAATTTCTCAGCACCCTGAACTATAACACAAGTTTATCCTGTGGAACTGCATATATTCTAGGCTAATATAAATAATTGACACTTTATACACTGACAATAACTCAAATATAATATAAAAACACTGAAATTGAAAACAATTGGAACAATTGAAAACAGTTAAATACAATAAAACCTTTACTTCTTTATTGTTTCCTTATGCTTCTTAATCATGGAGATGCTTGATTTTAGAATACCATATTTCTTAGTGAGTTCAGTAAAGGCGCATTCACCCAGTAGTAGTAATAATTAATAGAGTCGTTCTTTTAAACAATAAGTCGCATTAATCTTTTTTTATTAACAAAAAGCGTTTTAGATTCTTGAGATTCTTACTATTTCTCAGCACCCTGAACTATAACACAAGTTTAAAAGTGAAACAGGAGGAAAATCCAGATAAACACAGACACATGTGGAGCAATAAGAGTGATTTGATGGTCATTCCATGCAAATCCAGATTCGTCTCATATTTGCAATTTGATAACGTATTAATGCACCACTCAAGCTGAGCGCTGAACAAAGCGACAGTCGCACACGCGTCGAGTTTAAGGGAAACGTCGAGTTTAAGGGTACAAATTTCTCGACAAAGAAATTTCGGGTTAAGGGGACGTTTGGGCCAGAAAATGTATTGGTAATACATTTTTATTAATGAAAGTTTGAAATGAAAGTCTTTCTCCAGATACAAGCACAACAAAATTAAGCATTTCACCATCTACAGTCCATATAATTATTGAAAGATTTAGAGATAGACATTGTTAACTACAGTGGTACCTTGTAACTTACAAATCTTTCAATAATTATATGGACTGTAGATGGTGAAATGCTTAATTTTGTTGTGCTTGTATCTGGAGAAAGACTTTCATTTCAAACTTTCATTAATAAAAATGTATTACCAATACATTTTCTGGCCCAAAGGTCTCCTGAAACGGTCATTACTAAAATGAAACACTTGTAGATATTAGTGGTGGTTTCCCGGTGTGACTAACATTCACCCGCCATAAATCCCTTTTCCCATGACTCCTAATGCAAAGAATTCTGAACTATAACACAAGTTCAAAAGTGAAACAGGAGGAAAATCCAGATAAACACAGACACATGTGGAGCAATAAGAGTGATTCGATGGTCATTCCATGCAAATGCAGATTCGTCTCATATTTGCACTTTGATGACGTATTAATGCACCACTCAAGCTGAGCTCTGAACAAAGCCACAGTCGCCCACACGTCGAGGTTAAGGGAAACGTCGAGTTTAAGGGTACAAATTTGGGATGATGTTCTGACTGATGGGAGTGGCTTGAAAGAATAATGGTGTGATCTAAAAGATTGTCCTCTGTGATTGATTAGCGCCCTCTCCAGGATATTCCTGTCTCACAGCCAGTGTTTCCCGGTGGAAACGTACCGGCCGCAGTCTTGACCGGGATAAAGCGCTTGATAAAAATGAAAACAGTGGCCTAAATTCTGTTCCATGAATCAGGAAATACTTCAGGGACGTTTTCCTGACTGAGAGCAAAGCTGAGGCTAAACAAAAATTCAAAGTGCTGCTAGAATGAAAGCTGCTCATGCCTTCCTCGCTCGTACCTAATCCTTGGGGCGTTGTAGGCCACATACGCAACAGCAGCGCTACCAGACACGGACTGATCGTTGCTTTCTCAGCATCTGGTGGAAATTCTAGAAATCACACCAGCAGGAAATAATCTAGTGATCATAAGTCCAGGGATTCTAAATCTAGGTGTACATCAGGGATTTCTACAGGGAACAATCCCTGCACTATTTTACATTCTTTTTTCCTCCCTGCTGTCCTATCATGCTAGGATGGACGTTATAACTGGCTGGATCAGGTGTGTTGAAAAATAGGCGTAACCTTTATCCATCAGGACTGAAGGTCTCTAAGGGGGTTAAGAAGCCCTGGTTTCAATCAAATACAGTAAAAATGTAAAAATAACAGCATCAGGGAGGATTGTTCCAGTCAGCATTCATTTGTCACGTATTTCTGATTGAAGCGTGCTTGACATGTTTCCATGGAAACAGCTCATTCCGCTTCGTATTGAAATGAGCCGAGCAAGCACATCGCTTCAGTGGTTCAAAACCTCTTTTCTTAGTTGGAACATCGCAACATTGACCTAAGGCGGGATTTTTTATTTAACTTTTTTTAAAGCATCCCACACAGTGTCCATGATTTTTACCACACAAACAACAAAATATACTTAATTAATAGAAATAGTGGCTATCTGGTCCCACTGTGGTTTACAAGATGTAACATAAAGCTTCCACAACGGGGCGTTTGTGTAAAATTTTTCGTGTTCATTCATTTATTTAATTATTATTATTTTTCTTTGCGACCCAATTTGCTCACAACTCACCCTAGGGTTGAGACCCAGGGTTTGAAAACCCTGACCTACATTTACATTTACATTTTCGTCATTTAGCAGACGCCTTTATTCAGATCGACTTACGTTACATTATGCAATATGAGCAATTGAGGGTTAAGGGCCTTGCTCAAGGGCCCAACAGCAGCAACCTGGCAGTGGTGGGGCTTTAACCAGCAACCTTCTGGTTACTAATCCAGTACCTTAACCACTAGGCTACGGCTTGCCTAAGGTATACACATGTGGTGGTGGATATCAGTTGGGACAGTGGTAGCCTAGTGGGTAGAGCTTTGGGCTATCAACTGAAAGGTTGAGAGTTCGAATCCCAACTCTGCCATGCAGCCACTGTTGGGCCATTAAGCAAGGCCCTTAACCCTCTCTGCCCCAGGGGCGCCGTACAATGGCTGACCCTGTGCTCTTACCCCAGCTTCCAAACATTCCAAACTATTCTATATCAAGGTGTACCCAAAGTGTAGAGCTGCAGGCCATATGGATTATGGGATGTCCAACAAGCTCATGATCAGTTGTCGATGTACTCTTGGTCCTTCTGCTGGGAGATGGGTGGAATGATGGTGTTGATCTTTAGTCAAACTGATACCTGTTGCTGTTTTACTTGATGCTAACAAAGATGACTGGATCATGTTTATCTGCATTTTGTTGATTTTATTTACTGATCATTATTAAACGTTAAATTATTATGTAATCGAGAAAGCGAATTATGACGTTGAATAAAACAGTGGATTTTTGTCACAAACCCCCAGGAGCATAACAAGCGTCACGCTCTGAAATCCATAATTCTCCCAAGAGATTAAATGAAGCTTCGTTTGATAATATGACCACATATTTACTTCTGTTTTAATGCCATTTTAACACCAGCGCATTGCGCTGTCTGAATTGGTTCAGCTCTGTACAGACCGGTACATTAATGCCACATGGTATTATACAGACTGGGAGAGTGATTGGGATGAACCCCTTTTTCTTTTAACCATCATGTTATCCATATGGAAAGCACAAGTCTTGGGCATTGCCATTTTGGGTCTTTGAAGGAAGGCCCAACTTTCATTGGACCAAAATTCGGTTTGGCTGCTGACACCATGTGATAAAACAATCGATGTTTTACAATGACCACTGCTGACCAAAAGCAAATACTGTAGTATTAGAAGGTTGTGGAAAAGTAAAGTTGCAAGGAGTTGATGTGGTGTAAGTGGATGGGTTTAAATACTTGGGGTAGAGTGCACAAAGTAATGGAGAATGTGGTGGAGAGGTAAAGAAGAGTGCAGAGAGGGTGGACTGGGTGATTTGTGATAGAACGGTATAAGTTTACAACACATGGTGAGGCCTAGTATGCTGTACAGCTTGAAGGTGTTGACACTGACACAAAGCTGGAGGTGGCAGAGATGAAGATGCTCCGATTCTAATCAGTATTGATCAAGATTGGGAACCAGTTTATTAGAGGGACAGTGCAGGTAGGATATTGGATGCTAAAAGCTGGGAGTGTCTGGAATAGCTGGATATAAGAGTTCTATCAGGACAAGGGTGCTACAGATGGAGCTGCCAGGGCAAAGAGGAGGTTTATGGATAAGGCGAGGAGGGACATGTGACTGGTTGGTGTGACAGAGGAGGTTGTTCTGGACAGGGCAAGATGGAGATTAAAGATCAAACGTGGCGACCCCTAACGAGAGCAGCCGAAAGATCAACACAGAATTCAAACACACAAACAGAAATATTAATTTGGATGGCAAAATGATGCCAATTTGGAATAAAAATCTGCTTTTGGAGCACATGAATAAATTTGGCACCATTCTACCTGAAAGGGCTAGTTGTGGAAACCCACGCCCTCTCCGACACATGGCCAGCAGCCACACTAGGCAAGTGCATATATGCGAATCAGCCTTGTGTACGGAGAGACACACCCTGATCCGCACTCTTTCCCTACCTCTGTGCAGGCGCCATCAATCAGCCAGCAGAGGCCGTAGTTGCATCAGTTATGAGGAGTCCCTATCCGGCTTAGTACTCCACCCCTATATGAACAACAGGCCAATCGTTGTTCATGTGGTCGCTCAGCCGGATGGCAGAGCTGAGATTCGATACGATGTATTCGAAATAGCGCTCTGGTGCGCTAGTGTATTTTACCGCTGCGCCACCTGAGCGGCCAGGTATCTGAACCTTTTTAAACAAAACTGGATCTGATGCCAAAAGATCTGATACCAAAACTGGAACTTAAATCACTTGTTAATACTAGGCAGCTGTAGCTCAGTGGTTAAGGTTCTGGACCTGCAATCAGAAGGTTGCCGGTTCAAGCCCCACCACTGCCAGGTTGCCACTGTTGGACCTTGAGCAAGGCCCTTAACCCTCAATTGCAACCTTAATATCCAGTCCTTGGTCTTTCACCTTCAGTGCTTTATTTTTAACCAAGGGGTGGGATAGGTTTTGGCTGGTCGTACCCAGCTAACCCGTTCAGGTCGAATGGTGCCAAATCTCTTCATGTGCCATGAATTTTCATTCCAAATTATCATTATTTTACCATCCAAAGTAATATTTCTGTTTGTGTGTTTGAGTTCTGTGTTCTTCTTTTGGCTTTTCCATTATGGGTGACAAATGTAAGTTGCTTTGGATCCTTTACCCATGGAACTGAAATCTTTGGGCATAAAGTGGCGTTTTTGGTACTAGACCTGAACTGGACCGTTTTTGTAGCATTAGAACTGGAACCTTTAGTTCACCTTTTAGTTTTGTGTTCCCAGTTGGTCCTGTAATGTCTAAAATAGAACAGGCTCAGTAACCGCTTCTTACTCTGGTACCGCTACTGATATTTTTATTATGCATCAGCGTTTATTTGTCACATGGTTATGAGGACCTCATCTTTCTTAATGTCCCGACATAATCCAATTTTTATGCTTCTACATAGCCATCCATCATGAGTCCAGCATCTATTGTAGGACGATCAGTCATTTTTTCCCCTTCCTTCACCCCGTCCTTTTGTTTCCTTTTACTCTGTCTGCATCTTGACCCATAAATGGAGCTTTCCTGGTGATAGTCTATTCAGCTGGGCCGGTTGGGGAGCTTGGCTTGAAAGTCAGCACCGCATGGCTCTTCTCTAATCCCGGCAGCAAACCCCCCCCCCCCCCCACACACACACACACACAGATACGCCCAGTCTTTTTCATCTGTACGGTCATTACAGATTTCATATCGCTTTCATCTTCTTCCAGTCTGAAGCGCCTGTTTTTGTAGTGTCCAAATTCCTGGGACAGCACTGATAAGGCTGGTGATAAATAAAATGTTCAAACTCAATTTTACAGAGTATTATAGCCGCTCTTTTTCCATGACCGAACAAAACAGGCTTTTCCAAACTGCCCCTGCTCGGGCTCTTCATATTTCATCAAAATAATGCCTTCTTATCGGAGTAAGCGAATGATTTTTCTTTCTAATCAGCCTGAAGATCTCAACATTTAGATATTGTGCTGCATTTATAGAAAACACAATTGAAAAGCTTTCATGGCTGCATGCTTTTGTTCCTCCAAACTTGCAATTTAATCATGAGGAGCAACAGACAATGAAGGAAGGTCATCTTGCTGTACTTAGCCAGAGAATACCACCGAAAATAGAGGAGAAACTAAAAGAAAAATGAACTGCAGATCCACTTTAAGAACTCTCTCGTTTTTATTATTATTATTATTCTGTACTTGAGAGAATGAGAGGCTCACAATCGATCAGAAATGGACATCCCAACAGGCAACAACGAGCCACTCTGTTTCCATCTTTTTCTTGTTTCTCCTCTCCCTGGGATCGATGAGGTCGAAATTGGCCCGTGATCAAACCCGTCCGCCTCACGCTGCACTGCAAGGCCTCTACTGTGTGCTAATTAATAGATGGTTTGGGTGGCGCCTCTACCTTGGCAGCCCTAGAGTGTATGGAAATAAGCAGGGAGTAAAATGTATCGAAATCTGAATTAGCCTTATCTGTGTCGATTGATGTTGCAGTTGCATCGGGGCTCAGCCGGATCGTTATTGAGGATTGAGAATTGAGAATTGTCGGGGGTGAGGTTACTTGAAGCGAGAGGGTGAGAGGGCAGGCAGCGTTTAATATTCCGCTAGCATCGTTCCAAATTTATACCTGTTGAAAATCAAGTACGGTTTTGTCTTGTTGTTTGTTTAACTCAATCAGATGGAAATTAGACGGCACTTATTGCTAATTCCCAAGGAGGATCTGAGTGAATGAGTAAATTACAAGGTATGTGTACAAGAAGGTTCAAATCTCTGTGTTTTTTACCTGGCCGTGGGTTGTGATGTAGGTTAACAGGGTTCCCTCATTGCTCCTTTAGATTCAGCCTCAGCTGACTGGTGGTGGATGATTCATAGAGGGCATAGCATGACTCTTCGTATGTGGTACAGCTGAGACTCCTTCTCTAGAAAGTAAAAAGAAGCTGCATACACCTTCAGGTTCATCTAAGGGGATACATTCTAGTCAGGGTGGTGGTGGTGGTGCAAGTGGCAGAGGACTTGCAAACTGGACTTGGTAAGGACTAGACCAGAGGACAAAAGCCATATCAAATTGGCTTGTTTCTACTTGTTTGGCAAATGAGAAGCTCTGGACACCCCTGGTCAAGCCCACTTTTGTCCTAGGCTTTTAGATGTTGGTTTTTTAGAGTTGCTTCAAGACGTGTTATGATAGCCCACCAACACAACTTATCTGGGTTCAAATCTTTGCGGTGGTATTGGTCATCAAGGCATCTACGCAGACATGATTGGCTATATCAGGAGGTGGCTAAAGCTCTGTAATGGATTGGCACCCAGTCCAGGGTGTTCCTTGCTCTTTGCGTTTCCCAGTACATCCAGACCTGCTGCAATCCTGACCAGGATAAAACAGTGGGTGATACACACTGATCAGCCATAACTTTAAAACCACCTCCTTGTTTCTACACTCACTGTCCATTTTATCAGCTCCAGTTACAATATAGAAACACTTTGTAGTTCTACAATTACTGAATGTAGTCCATCTGTGTCTCTGCATGCTGTTCTTCAAATGGTCAGGACTCTCCAGGGACCACTACAGAGTAGGTATTATTTGGGTGGTGGATCATTCAGAGCACTGCAGTGACACTGACATGGTGGTGGTGTGTTAGTGTGTGTTGTGCTGGTATGAGCGGATCAGACACAGCAGAGCTGCTGGAGTTTTTTAACACCTTACTGTCACTGCTGGACTGAGAATAGTCCACCAACCAAAAATATCCAGCCAACAGAGCCGTGTGGGCAGCGTCCTGTGACCACTGATGAAGGTCTAGAAGATGACCAACTCAAACAGCAGCAATAGATGAGCGATCTTCTCTGACTTTACATCTACAAGGTGGACCAACTAGGTAGGAGTGTCTAATAGAGTGGACAGTGAGTCGACACAGTATTTAAAAACTCCAGCAGCGCTGCTGTGTCTGATCCACTCATACCAGCACAACACACACTAACACACCGCCACCATGTCAGTGTCACTGCAGTGCTGAGAATGATCCACCACCTAAATAATACCTGCTCTGTGGTGGTCCTGTGGAGGTCCTGACCATTGAAGAACAGGGTGAAAGCAGGCTAAAAAAAGTATGTAGAGAAATAGATAGACTACAGTCAGTAATTGTAGAACGTAAAAGTGCTTCTATATGGTAGGTGGAGCTAATGTTATGGCTGTTGGTGAAGGATTGGTGCAAGGCTTTTTTCTTGTACAACCATTTCTAGAAACATCCAAAGAGTAGAAGTTCAGCAGGCTAAAACATCTTGATAACAGGGGACAGAGAAGAATGCCCAGACTGGTTTAAGCTGACATCAAGTGAGGCTACACAGTGGGCACAGATTGATTAAACCTGGACAGTTGCAGATTGGAAAAAGGTTGCCCTGTCTTGCAAATCTATAAACTGCAGATGGTGGGGCCTGAATTTGGTGAAACCCCTGCCTTGTATGAACAGTTCAGGCTGGTGATAGGATGGTAAGGGTTGAGGACGTGATTTCTTAGTAAACATTGGGAGTACCAATACCAGTAGAGCATTACCTATTTAGGTATTGTTGCTGATCACGTGCACCCCTTCATGTTCACAATGTACCTATTAATAACGTCTACCTTCTGATAAATTAGAAATATTTACAGGTTTAAGTGCTCTTAAAAGACACCACCTGTGGTTGGTTCATGAGCTTTTGTTAGTGACATCCACACTGCTTATACACACACATCCATACCGTGTTACTACCGGACAGGAAGTCAGAAGAAGGCTGGCACTTTCACTGTGGGTATAGCTCCTCTGCCTTGTGTCGGGATGGCAGGTTGTTTGGTTTAAGTGGACCACGCCGGAGTGAAAGCTTCTCTGTTTTGACGTGCTCTAAGTGTTGCTGTTCGGTGCCAGGTGCCGACGTAAGTGCCCATGAAGACAAGCTCTGGCTAGTTCGGTTTATCCCGTAAATGGAAGGGTTTGACGAGTTGAAAGCTGCGTGGGTCATGATGGATGACCCAAAAAGGATATGTGCATCTCAGGAACCATCTTGAACAGCGACTCAGCGTCTTTTCTAAAAGGTGGTGCAGATGCCATCAGTACTGACGCAAGGTTACTTTACGGTACACTGCTTGTCTTTGACGTGACCTGTGCTGCTTAATCTTTTTTGGTACGCCTCTGGCTAAAAGAGCCAACTGTTCCTTTTGAGAAGGAATGTGTGAATAACGAAGGCTTCAGGGGTTTTCGCAAACTGAACTTGGGTAACAACTAAAATCAGATTCATTTGTGTAGATCTAGAGAGATTAAAGATATATCAAAGATTATACACAATGTAGGCCAAGGTGTTTTTTTTTTCTTTTTTTAAACCCTTATTAAAGCTCATATGCATGGTAGTCCAGGCTTGATGCTGGTACCTGAGTACCTGAGCATTAACGCCATCCTAATGTACCCCATTTATTTTACGCTTTACTTGAGGCTACCCGTGCTACCCACTGAGCCACCGTGCCCCCAGACCCCTATTTCAAATAAATTAAATGAATTAAAACGAGTTTCATTTAAGGCAGAACGGTGGCTCGGTGGGTAGCACTGTCGCCTCACAGCAAGAAGGTCCTGGGTACGATCCCCAGGTGGCACGGTCCAGGTCCTTTCTGTGTGGAGTTTGCATGTTCTTCGCGTGTCCGCTTGGGTTTTAGCGGCACGGTGGCTCGTTGGGTAGCACTGTCGCCTCACAGCAAGAAGGTCCTGGGTTCGATCCCCAGGCAGGGCGGTCTGGGTCCTTTCTGTGCGGAGTGAGTTTGCATGTTCTCCCTGTGTCAGCGTGGGTTTCCTCCGGGAGCTCCGGTTTCCTCCCACAGTCCAAAAACATGCAGTCAGGTTAATTGGAGGCACTGAATTGCCCTATAGGCGAATGGGTGTGTTTGTGTGTCTGCCCTGCGATGGACTGGATTCACTTTCTTAACCGCTTAACCAATTAGGGTCGGGGGGTGGGTGCTGGAGCCTAACCCAGCTTTTCAATGGGCGCAAGGCACACAGTAACACCCTGCACGGGGCACCAGTCCATCGCAGGGCAGACATGCATATACACAAACACACACACACACACACATATATACACACCCATTCGCCTATAGTGCAATTTAGTGTCTCCAATTAACCTGACTGCATGTTTTTGGACTGTGGGAGGAAACCGGAGCGCCCGGAGGAAACCCCTGCAGATACGGGGAAAACTTGCAAACTCCGTACAAAAAGGACCCGGACCGCCCCGCCTGGGGATCGAACCCAGGACTTTCTTGCTGTGAGGCGACAGTGCTACCCACCGAGCCACCGTGCCGCCCACAGTATTTTTAAAGTTTTCTACATTTATGTGGTCAGCAAGCTTGTTTATTTGGTGAAAGTGGACATCTTGGCGTCCTCAAGTTGCCATCACTAATGCATTAAAACTGTCATTGTTCCTATGAGCCCACAATGTCTTGGGGTGTAACAATATGCCTGCAGTAACCATCGTCCCGATAGAAACAAAGCTTTGTTTTGTTTTGCAGACTTAAAGTGAAGACATAACAGTTTCAGCTTGAACCCAAAAGTCAAAGAAGCGCTTGGCACTGTTTTTGGAATAAAAAAATTCTATATAAGAATCACCGAGTGACGAGCGTGGAGCGTTATAATTCCTCCTTGACACATTGATGATCTGAAAAATGCTAATGCAGGCTAAAGCAACGTGCTAACCAGTTTCTGACGGCTGCCAAAGCGCGACACTACAGCTGGTGGTGCATGCATTGACAAACTGTATCTCGAGTCAGTCATATTCCAGAACCTTCTGTCCTGCTGCTGCTTGACTCTCGCGCCGTGGCTTGGCCGGCAACTTTTGACACCCAATATGGCATTTTTTGACTAATTGACACCACCTTGTCAACCCTAATTACTGCACTGCGGCATTGAGGAGGCAGATAATTAACACGCTGATGATGGTTTCACTCCGGGCCAACTCAGACGTTTAGGAGAGGGTCTGAATATGTCAGGGTTGCGTCTGTATTGTTCCCACTGTCTCTTTTCATTCCGCAGTCTGCATTTCTGTAGTTTTATTAGTTTTACAACATTATTTTTCAGTTTCTGTCATAAAACCCTCTCATTATCATCAGCTTTCATCACTGTCAGTGATATTTTACATTAGGCTTTGTCTTGTTTGTATGTGTATTTGCTTGCAGAAATGCAGGTATACTTTTCTGAGCTGTGCATATATACTGTACATTCATACACTGACCACTGACAGGTGAAGTGAATAACACTTGATTATCTCTTTATCGCGCCACCTGTTAGTGGGTGGAATATATTAGGCAGCAAGTGAACATTTTATCCTCAAAGTTGATGTGTTAGAAGCAGAAAAAATGGGCAAGCGTGAGGATTCAAGAGAGTTTAACAAGGGCCAAATTGTGATGGCTAGACGACTGGGTCAGAGCATCTCCAAAACTGCAGCTCTTGTAGGGTGTTTGCAGTGGTCAGTATCTATCAAAACTGGTCCAGGGAAGAAATAGTGGTTAACCCGGCGACAGGGTCATGGGCAGCCAAGTCTCATTGATGCACATGGGGAGCCAAGGCTGGTTCGAGTGATCTGATCCAACAGACGAGCTACTGTAGCTCAGATTGCTGAAGAAGTTAATGCTGGTTCTGATAGAAAAGTGTCTACACAGTGCATCGCAGTCTGTTGCCTATGGGGCTGCATAGCCGCAGACCAGTCAGGGTGCCCATGCTGACCCCTGTCCACTGCCAAAAGCACCAACAATGGGCACGTGAGCATCGAAACTTGACCACGGAGCAATGGAAGAAGGTGGCCTGGTCTGATGAATCACGTTTTCATTTACATCACATGGATGGCCGGGTGCGTGTGCGTCACTTATCTGGGGAACACATGGCACCAGGATGCACTATGGTGGAGGCAGTGTGATGCTTTGGGCAATGTTTTGCTGGGAAACCTTGGGTCCTGCCATCCATGTGGATGTTAATTTGACACGTCCACCTACCTAAGCATTGTTGCAGACCATGTACTCCCTTTTATGGAAACGGTATTCCCTGATGGCTGTGGCCTCTTTCAGCAGGATAATGCACCCTGCCACAAAGCAAAAATGCTTCAGGAATGGTTTGAGGTGTTGGCTTGGCCTCCAAATTCCCCAGATCTCAATCCAATAAAGCATCTGTGGGACGTGCTGGACAAACAAGTCCGATCCATGGAGGCCGCACCTCACAACTTACAGGAGTTAAAGGATCTGCTGCTAACATCTTGGTGCCAGATACCACAGCACACCTCTAGGAGTGTAGTGGAGTCCATGCCTCAACGGGTCAGGGCTGTTTTGGCAGCAAAAGGCGGACCAGCACAATATTAGGATATGATGTTATGCCTGATCGGTGAATCTTGTATATGTATATAATATTTATACGTATATTTATATTTACAGTAGTTGACGTGTGTGTGTGTTCCGTTTCCCTTTTGTAATAGCTTCAAACAAGTTTTGACAGTCTTTGAGCAGCACACGCTGACGGCTTTAATTAGGCCTGTAAGGAAACAGGAGTCGCTAATGATGAACAGCGAGGGTTCGAGTATCTGCGCGTTCGCGACTGCACACCGCGGTGCACGTTCACATGCCTTTTTAGTAGCAGAGTATCATTAAAATGTCGTCAGTTTTTATCTTCCCTCTCATGGTAAGCAGTATGTTAGATCTATCTGCTGTCTGTAAACAATAATCTGAATTTGCTGTCTGCATGTGTTTTGCCTTTCTGAACTCATCCAAAGAAAAATTTTTCTGGGTCAGCGCTCAGTATTTGGCACTTCAGAGAGAGGCAAACCAATTAAAATACTGCAGAATAACAGGACTGTCAGTACAAAGTGAAGGAAACGCAGCAACAGGAAATTAAACCTGTAGGAAAATGAGAAATGTTGCAGCATTAGGTAGATTTGTTAAAGGAAAAAAAGTTTTTCTCTCAGTCCAGTAAGCATCAAGTCTTTTGTTTGTATTTTTATCTGTTTATTCATATTTTTAGTTACATTATTGTTATATATTTTATTAAATATAAATTATATAAATCTTTACTATATTTTATACGTTGTATCTAATATACAGTGTGAGCTTGTGTGGTGTAATCGTAGGAGCCGAGCTGCTGGTAACAGCAGTGCCTGAGTTCCAGGGGTTTGAATCCTGGGCTGGGCTTACAAATATGCAAGGCACATGGCGTTAAGTAAACCTAGCCATGGGGTGGTGGGGTTGGGGTGGCGGGGTTGGGGTGGCACACATTAGTGCATCCTTAGTGCTGGTCCCAAGCCTGGATATGTAGGAGGGTTGCATCAGAAAGTTCATCTGATGTGCTGTGATGTCCTGCAATGTAATATAATATAATGTAATGTAATTAATATAATATAATATAATTAATATACAATAATTAAATATAATATAATAAATATAAATTTATAATATAATAAATATAAATTTATAATATAATAAATATAATTAATATAATATAATACAATATAATATAATATAATAAATATAATTATTATAATATAATAATAAAATAATAAAAATTAGTGCATCTTTAGTGCTGGTCCCATATGTATATATATACAGGGGTTGGACAATGAAACTGAAACACCTGTCATTTTAGTGTGGGAGGTTTCATGGCTAAATTGGACCAGTCTGGTGGCCAATCTTCATTAATTGCACATTGCACCAGTAAGAGCAGAGTGTGAAGGTTCAATTAGCAGGGTAAGAGCACAGTTTTGCTCAAAATATTGCAATGCACACAACATTATGGGTGACATACCAGAGTTCAAAAGAGGACAAATTGTTGGTGCACGTCTTGCTGGCGCATCTGTGACCAAGACAGCAAGTCTTTGTGATGTATCAAGAGCCATGGTATCCAGGGTAATGTCAGCATACCACCAAGAAGGACAAACCACATCCAACAGGATTAACTGTGGACGCAAGAGGAAGCTGTCTGAAAGGGATGTTCGGGTGCTAACCCGGATTGTATCCAAAAAACATAAAACCACGGCTGCCCAAATCACGGCAGAATTAAATGTGCACCTCAACTCTCCTGTTTCCACCAGAACTGTCCGTCGGGAGCTCCACAGGGTCGATATACACGGCCGGGCTGCTATAGCCAAACCTTTGGTCACTCGTGCCAATGCCAAACGTCGGTTTCAATGGTGCAAGGAGCGCAAATCTTGGGCTGTGGACAATGTGAAACATGTATTGTTCTCTGATGAGTCGACCTTTACTGTTTTCCCCACATCCGGGAGAGTTACGGTGTGGAGAAGCCCCAAAGAAGCGTACCACCCAGACTGTTGCATGCCCAGAGTGAAGCATGGGGGTGGATCAGTGATGGTTTGGGCTGCCATATCATGGCATTCCCTTGGCCCAATACTTGTGCTAGATGGGCGCGTCACTGCCAAGGACTACCGAACCATTCTGGAGGACCATGTGCATCCAATGGTTCAAACATTGTATCCTGAAGGCGGTGCCGTGTATCAGGATGACAATGCACCAATACACACAGCAAGACTGGTGAAAGATTGGTTTGATGAACATGAAAGTGAAGTTGAACATCTCCCATGGCCTGCACAGTCACCAGATCTAAATATTATTGAGCCACTTTGGGGTGTTTTGGAGAAGCGAGTCAGGAAACGTTTTCCTCCACCAGCATCACGTAGTGACCTGGCCACTATCCTGCAAGAAGAATGGCTTAAAATCCCTCTGACCACTGTGCAGGACTTGTATATGTCATTTCCAAGACGAATTGACGCTGTATTGGCCGCAAAAGGAGGCCCTACACCATACTAATAAATTATTGTGGTCTAAAACCAGGTGTTTCAGTTTCATTGTCCAACCCCATGGGACCAGCACTAAAGATGCAAAAATTTTTATTATTTTATTATTATATTATAATAATTATATTATATAATTATATATATATGGATATATAAGACGGTTGCATCAGAAAGGGCATCTGATGCGCTGTGGTGTCCACTAATATATCATATCATATACAACCCCAAATCAGAAAAAGTTGGGACAGCATGGAAAATGCAAATAATATAAAAACACAGAGTTTCTTACATTTACTTCGACTTTTATTTGATTGCAGACAGGATGAACCCGAGATATTTCATGTTTTGTCTGCTCAACTTCATTTCATTTAGTAATAAACATCCATTCCTTCATATCAGGTCTGCAACATATTCCAAAAAAGTTGGGACAGTCAAGCATTTACCACTTTGTAATGTTGCTATTTGTTTTCACCACACTTAATAGACGTTTTGGCACCGAGGATACCAAGTGATTTAGTGTTTCAGCTTTTATTTTGTCCCATTCTTCCTGCAAACACGTCTTATGATGTGCTACAGTACTGGGTCGTCGTTGTCGCATTTTTCATTTCAAAATTCTCTGTTGGGGACAGGTCAGGACTGCAGGCAGGCCAGTCCAGTACCCGTACCCTCTTCTTCCAGTTGAGCAGACAAAACATGAAATATCTCAGGTTCAAACTGTCTGCAATCAAATAAAAGTCGAAGTAAATGTAAGGAACACTGCATTTTTATTTTATTTGCATTTTCCATACTGTCCCAACTTTTTCTGATTTGAGGTTGTATAATATAATATTAGTATAGTATATTATGGTATAGCTTAGCATAGTATAATATATTATAATATAATTTAATAGCACAGCTGCATTATGCTTCGTTACTGAACATGATTGACTACACCTGGAGACTTCTCTGTGCCCATATGAATAGAACTATTAAGTTTGACTGCATCCATATGTAAATACATTAAACAGTGGGTTACTTGTCAAGCTTATCCTGAGAGGAAATTGATTCCAGCTGTTCAGATGTGATCCAGTGTGATAAAGTAACTGCTAAAAAAAACAGATCTGCTGTGAATTAGAGGCTCCTGGAACATGGGTGACACTGTCCACAGTGAAACAAGCTATATTTCACTGTGGACTCAGTGGCTGCCCTGCAGGAAAGAAAACTCTAATCACATGGACAAAGTAGAAGGAGGAGAGGGCGCTTCATTCAGGAGCATGCCATGAATAAATAAGGTCCAGGTAGATGAAAACAAATGTGCTTTATGTTTGTTACTGTATGTAATGCAGCCAAATACGTTCATCATTCAGAATGTTCTGTGCTTTTTTAAATAGGTTAGAAGAAATAACATTTGAACATATCATGCTGTTTTAAGGACTAAAATGGTTTTAAATGAAGTAATTTAATATTTGCATCAGTGCTTTGACAACGGTGTTATGTTGACCTTCAATCCAGTCTGATAATTGGCAGTTCCCCTTTTTAATTCTCTTGCTACTTGCATCACTCCTGAGCTGACTGAGGAGAGCCAAGAATATCTTGGCTCCCTTCCATATTTAAAGTTTGGCATGTAGTCGCTGACCACTTCTTTTCACCTGCCAGTGGTGGAGCCGTACTGCATATAGAGAACCCTTTTATTAATTTCTAAAATCGTCAGCCCGAAGAGGTTGAAAGCAAGAATGTAACCCTTTTGATTTTGTCATTTAGTCATGGCCAACTGTGCTTGTTTGGATGCCCGGCTAGGTTGATAGCACTGCCTGGGAATATAGTGGTAGTGGGCTTGCTCATTAGACCGCTGATTAGATCGCTGCATCACTTAAATGTCTATTGTTCCACCATTTATGTGGTCAGAATTCTAGGCACCAATATCAGATCCTTTCTTTTTCTCTGTCTTCTCAGATCAGAGTGGATGACGTTCCTCCACCTTCCCAGAATGCTCCGCTGTATGAGACGGTTACAGTTGTGGAAGGGAGCCCGATCTTGCGTGACATGGTGTTCAGTCCGGACTACCAGTACATCTACTTACTGAGCGACCAACAGGTAAGATCTGATTAGTATTAGCTACACTACTGATGCACTACTGTCTAACAACTCCAGCAACACACAAAATCAGCTTTTTCAAAGCAGTATCATCATCTTATATAAGCTTATATAACAGACCTCACTGTTGTCTTGTAGACTTTCCACTTCACTCTAGCAGATACGCTCTGATTACAAGGGTCACAGGACGCTAACTTTAAATGGACTAAATGTTTAAACAGACATTTTTGGGACTTTCAGTTGTATCTACAGTGGATATAACAAGGCTACACACCCCTTTTACAATGCCAGGTTTTTGTGATATAATAAATGAGACCAAGATAAATCATTTCAGATTTATTTCCACCTGTAATGTGACCTATAATCTGTACAATTCAATTAAAAACAGACATTTTTGGGACTTTCAGTTGTATCTACAGTGGATATAACAAGGCTACACACCCATTTTACAATGCCAGGTTTTTGTGATATAATAAATGAGACCAAGATAAATCATTTCAGATTTATTTCCACCTGTAATGTGACCTATAATCTGTACAATTCAATTAAAAACAAACTGGTGATGTGGCTTTGGGTTGTGGCTTTTTGTTTAGAATGATCACATTCAATGTCATGTTAAACAGTAGTCAGTGACACCTGATTAAATGACTCTGATTAATATAAAGTTCAGCTCTTCTAGTAGGATTTTTCTGATATTTACTTAGTTGCATCTTACAGTACAAGCCATGATCCACAAAGAGCTTACAAAGCATCAAAGGATCTCACTGTTGAAAGCTATCAGTAAGGACATGGGTACAATCAGTGAAATTCCCAAGGCATTACATATACTGTAGAACACTTTGAATATGCTCATCATCAAGTGGATTAAATATGACACAATAGTTACGTTACCAAGAATTGGACAGTTCTTCAAAACTGATGAAATTGGGAGGCTGCCAAGAGGCCTCCAGCAACATTAAAGGAGCTGCAGGAATTTCTGCCAAGTTCTGGTTGTGTACAACATGAGAAAATCTCCTGTATTCTTCAAATGTCTGGACTGTGGGGTAGGGTGGCAAGACAGATGTCATAAAAACATCCAAGCTCAGCTACATTTTGCAAAAACCTACACCACGTTTGCAGAAAGCATGTGAGAAAATGTGTTATGGTCTGATGAGACCAAGGTTGAATATTTTGGCTATTATTCCAAAAGGTATGTTTGGCGCTAAAACAACAATGCACATCAACAGAAGAACACCATTCCCACAGTGTAGCATGGTGGTGGTAGCATTATGCTTTGGGACTGTTTTTCCTCAGTTGGAGCTAGAACTTTAGTCAAGATAGAGGGAATTTATGATCAGTTTTTAAAATTAGTAACTGATCTAACACAGTTAAGAGAATGTTTAACATAAACCTAAACTAAACTGAATTTCCCAGCCTCAAGCCATTCCAGACATTAGAACCATATTATCTTAAAGAAACGAGGCTGATTTACGGTTTGCTTTTAATTTATTCCTGCTCCACTGGTGACGCTCGGGGAAACATTTGTTTTGCACCATAAAGACAAGAATAAAGAGTCGTTTGTCATGCGCACAACCCCTCCTCCCGCCGTACACTGCCGGGCTTTGTTTTAAGAACCACAAGCGGAATCTTGGATATGTTGTTTTAACATCCGCACAACAGGAAGACGGAATCCGAAGCAATATGTGTGTGAATGTGTGTGAATGGGCGCTCCAGCTGGTGGTCTTAATAGGATCTGGAGGGGGGAAGCGACTCTCTGTTGCACAGCATTACGGTGAACAAGTTCCTCCACAGCTGAGAAAGACACTTAACTCAGTACAGCTGCAAAAAGAATGATGCACTAGTCATACACGTTTTCTTCCTTATTTTTATTCTCTCTTTTTCTGGGCTGAACAGTCCTCTTGCTGCTCATTTGCAGCGACGCAACGATGAGCTCAAATAGCTCTCATTGTGTACGTTTCTCAAAGAGCGCTCCACATAAAAAGACGTGACCTCCACTCGCTGAAAGCAGAGCAGCGGCTCTGTAGCGTAAGTCCTCTCGCGGACTCAGATCCTTCAGGCAGGACCAATATTTAAAGATTATTCCCTCAGCCTCACTGACAATAAACAGCTAAAACTGCCAATATTTGCCCCCAGCGTCAACACGGCGTGGACCAGCACGGGCCATAAAGGTTCACTTAACCAGGATTTACGCCTAGATGGGTACCTGTCGTCTGCTTTTTAGTAGGAGATTGATTCCTAGAGACACTCTAGTAAATAAATATACTTTAAGTATGTTTATATTTAACTGCTGTTGAATAATTTAGTTTATATTTATACACTGTGTGATATCTTTTTATGATATTACATAAAGAGAACATCATAACATTATGTATAACATTTTATTAATCCAGGATAATGTGTCATAATGTAAGCAGTTGTAGCCTAGTGGTTAAGGTACTGGACTAGTAATCAAAAGGTTGCTGGTCAAAGCCCCATCACGGCCAGGTTCCAGTGTTG
Source organism: Trichomycterus rosablanca (assembly GCF_030014385.1). Classification (NCBI taxonomy): domain Eukaryota; kingdom Metazoa; phylum Chordata; class Actinopteri; order Siluriformes; family Trichomycteridae; genus Trichomycterus; species Trichomycterus rosablanca. Next base: position 31,993,681 of record NC_085994.1, on the reverse strand, counting down.
GGCCCTTGAACAAGGCCCTTAATGCTCAATTACTTTGACAGTATACTGTCACAATAGTGCAAGTTGCTTTGGATAAAAGCGTCTGCTAAATGCTGAAAATGTAAATGGAGGCAATAGCAAGGGGGGCAGTTACTTTTCCACACCACTGTTTAGTGTATTTATACTGAATATAGAGCTTGTCCCAAGAGTTTTTTTGCTACTAAAGATTAAAAATAAAGTAGAACCAGCATATTTTTGTACTAAATAGTTTATGCAAAAAAGGCACCAGCAATCATGACTTTGAATTTGGGCCCTAGGTAGTACGCAGTACATTTAATTTTTTTTACATCAATTCACTAAGAGTCACAAGTCGGACTATTGGTGATCATGAGCGTTTTGGACATTCTATTTCATAATAGAATATAGTGACTTATATAGACTTATATAGAATATAGTTAATATAGAGTGACTTTTATATGATCTTTAACAGCAGCCACTCTTCTGAGAAGGCTGCTCACAAGTCTTTGAAGTATGTCGATGGGAATTAGTGCCCATTCAGTCAAAAGAGCATTTGTATGGTTGGGCACTGATGTTGGTCAAGAAAGCCTCAATCGATGTTCCAGTTCATTCTTCCAAAGCTGTTCAGTGGGGCTGAGGTCAACGCTCTATGCAGGCCACTGGAGTTCCTTAAAACTAAGCTTTTCTTTATATATAAATTCTTTCTTGCACTTCAGGCCTGCAACACATTAAAAAAAAAAGTTAGGACAAGCTAATTTAGGGCTAGTTATGAGGTAAAAATAAATAAATAAATAAATAATAATGTTATTTTAATCAGGTGATGTCAACAAGTGATTTGGTACAAAATAATACATGCAATAAAATGCGATAAAACTGAAATTTGTTAATTTACTAAAACATTTATTTAACAGACTAAAGGACAAAGAAAAGATTTTCAGTGACTTCAATGACTTAACTAAATCAAATAAGCTAGGACAAATTTATTTATTTATTTTTTTATTATCTATTTTTCCCCACTTTTTCCCCCCAATCTTTTCTCCCATATTTTAGTCGTGTCCAATTACCCTGATTGCATCCTCTATACTGGTTCGACTCTTCACTGCTGATGCCTCTCAACTGACTTGCACCCCCTCCGGTACGCAATCAGTACAGATAGTGCATTTTTCACCTGCACAAGTCGCGTTCATACACTAATGGATGCTGTGTACGGAGGGTCACACCCCCATCAGCATTATTCCTCAGCCCTGTGCAGGCGCCATCAGTCAGCCAGCAGGGGCCACAGTTGTACCAGTTATGAGGACCTATGATCCGACTCTCTACCCTCTAACCCTGAACAACAGTCAATCGTTGTTCATGCTGCCGCCCAACCTAGTCGGAGAGGTAGAGTCGAGATTCAATGCGATGCATTCAGATCCTCAACTCTGGTGCACTAGCGTACTTTACCGCTGCGCCACCTGAGCGGCCCAGGATACAAATTGTTAAAGTTTTGCAATCGCTATATACAAGACTTAAGCAGCTCAATGGTCAGTGCTCGCCGTGGTCCGATTCTCCTCTTAATGATGCGCCATACATTTTCAATAGGAGACAGATTTGGACTGCAGACAGGCCAGTCAAGCACATGCACTCTATGTCTATGAAGCCACACTGTTGTAGCGAGTATAGAATGAGGTGGTTGTCCTGCTATAATAGACATGGAGTTTATGGGAAAAGGTGTAGTTTTGAGGTCTCTCCAAAATACCAATTTAAGCATATATGAATAGAATGCCGTTATTTGTCATATATACTGTACATATGCAGGTGTACAGTACAACGAAATTCTTTCTTTGCATATTCCAGCTTGTTTGGAAACTGGGGTCAGAGCGCAGGATCAGCCATTGTACAGTGCCCCTGGAGCAGACAGGGTTAAGGGCCTTGCTCAAGGGTCCAACTGTGGCTAAATGGCAGAGCTAAGATTCAAACTCTCAACTTTTCAGTTGATAGCCCAAAGCCCTACCCACTAGGCTACCACTGTCCCAGTCCCACTGACCCATATATCTGCAGATCACCCATGGCATGGGTGCTGATGCCCAACAGAATCCTTTATAAGAGCACATATTTGCAACCTGATAAACCTGATATAGAATTCCATATGGCGCATTATTTATATATATATATATATATATATAAGGCCAAGCTTAAATTGCCGTAGGTAAAAGATCTAGAGTTTCCAAGAACCTTGTCATTTTCAAATTATGATCTGCACGTCAACTGTGTAATTTATCAGCTTTAGTAAAGCCCTTCTTCAGTAGAAAGCAGAAGACTTCAGTATGTTTCTGGGGGTTTCCCAAACGCCAGCCTCAGCATGCTGTAAGCACTAGTCTGGAGACAAAAATATTCTCTCTTCCTTCTGGTTTCACTCCAACAATGCAGTCGCTCATGTGGAAAACAGAAGCTTCTTTAGGTCTGCTTGTGATATCGATACTCGAGTGAAGCAGTGACTTTAAAGTGAGCATCAATCGTCCCGCGATCGATCGTGTTCATCCGCTACTGATTAAAAGCTTTCATTATGTTCAGATCATAAATGACTGTAATCATCTTGATTTTAAAACATTAACTGAAGAGCTGGATCAAGTTTTACTTCTTGTCTGATGGCTCTAGTTAAGCAATGTTTGTAGTGCTTAAGAATCTGTTGGTGTTTTCGATGGAACTGCACAATGGCTAATACAACGTTCCAGTTGGTTTCCTTCCAGTAACTGCAATCTGTTTGCTGCCGAAGGCTGATGGTAAACGAGAGACGAGGGCTGTATTACACCCTCCTAGACTCTAATTATGTAATGACTTGGTGTACACTGGCACCACAACAGCTGCATGATCAGTGTTTACATTTACTAATGCCAATTTCAATTATTATTCTTTTCCAAAACTACTTCATCCCGGTCAGGGTTGCAGTAAGATCGGTAACACCCGAAACACTCGGCGCATGGTAAGAATACGTTCTGGATTAGACTGCAGACAGAAACCTGTATATTTAAATACAGCTCATTACAGTCCTCAAGCATGTTCTGCCACAAGTTAAAACAGAACAAATCCAAGACGCCTGTTTATACCCACACTACCTGCTGCTCCAGCATGCTGCCCAAGCTGCTCATCATCTGCAGTAAATCCGCTGTGCACTGACCTAGGTCAATGACTCCAGGTCATACCTACTATATAGTACATGCACTCTGTCATGGCAGTGTGTGGTTTTAGTGAGTTCTCTACTGTTCTTTTTTTTATTCTGACAGAATAACAGACATACTAACAGACAGACATACTTATTCTGTTTTTTTTACAATAATAATAATAAACATCAAAAACAACAATAACAATAATAAACAACAACAAAACATCAACAATAATATGAATAAATACAACAATAGTAAATACAGCAAAAACAATAACAAAAACAACTCCAACAACCACAACAATGATGATAAGCAAACAAAAACATCAACAAACAACAACATTAATAATAACAAATACAACAACAATAATAACAAAAACAACAATAATAATAATAATAATAGTAATACTACTACTACTAATAGTAATAAATACAACAATAATGCGAATAAGAATGATAACAAAAACAACTATAATAGTAATAGTAATAATAATAATAATAATAAATACAACAATGCTAATAAGAATAATAACAAAAACAACTATAATAATAATTAATAATAACAATAACAATAATAATAATAATAAATCCAATAACAATAATGCTAATAATAATAATAATAAATAAAACAACAACAATAATAATAATTATAATAATAACAATAATAAATACAACAACAATAATGCTAATAAGAATAATAGTAAATACTGGTAATACTACTACTCCTAATACTACTACTACTACTACTAATAATAATAATAATAATAATAAATACAACAACAACAACAATGCTAATAAGAATAATAACAAAAATAAAAATAATAATAATAATATTATACAGAATAATAATAAAAAACAGCAACAATTATAAAAACACAAACAAAACAATAATAATATTAATGAGTAACAAAATCATCAACAACAACAACAAAACAACAATAATAATAATAATAATAATGCCCACATGATTTGCCGGTTTAAAAACAAACATCCAGCAAAGTAGATGAACAATTTGGTGGTGTATAAAATTATGCAATGTCATTCAATATTGCAACATGGCCTTTTAATTCCTATAAACTTCCAATATAACCAGGCGTAGTTAGACTCCATCGAGTTAAAGTGTACATGGATCTGTCTGTGTATTAATATCTCTTTTTTGTAAGTTTAGACCATAAATGACTATAAGCATGTTGATTTCATTTTTATTTGAATTGTTTTAGACAGAAACCCATGTAGTTAGGACCCATGTTCCTAACACACAACCAACCCTACAACATGCTTCTAATCTTGTAGCAACAGCATGACATGCCCCGGTGCACAAACTGGACTCTAAAAAATGATTTGCTGAGTTCGGTGGGGAAAAACTTCAGTGGCCTCAGCCCTATTCAATTCAACCCTATGCAACTGTGAAATTTATATACCCTTAAAGCCCTTATTCCTGCCATACTGGTCATCCCAGCTGTATCTTGCAGGGTAATAGTGGCTCAGCGATCATGCCAACTGAGCTGCCACTGTTTCATTTTCATCAACAGCTCTATCCCGGTCAGAGTAATGGCGGGGCTGGAAAACATCCCAGGGTGCACGGCAGGAGTTTCGAACACCGTAATCATGTCAGTGTAGACGCCTGACCAGCCGTAAAATCACCAAGTTTTGAACCCAGGCTAATAGATCATAATATGTAAAAGATCGCTGCCCCCCCGAATAAAAGTGTCTAGGAAATGCCTGAAATGTAATGTAAGCATACTGTGATGTTTTCTGCTGTCCATTTACTTATGAAAATGTAATGCAGTGAAGATGCATTACAGAAAGATGAGAACTGATGGTGAGATATGAAACATAAAATATTGAATCTACTGTATAATGAATGACAGGGAGTCAGTAATTAATGCGCCACGCTGACAGGTGTATTTGAATTTTTCATTACCAGCAGGTGCACTGGCAGGTGAAAGGTCGCCTTTGCTCACAAAGCTGTCCAAATTTGTGGATGGGTTTCAGTTACGGTCAGCAAATGGCATGGACGTTTCCAATTCTTATGTCATGCTAGAGGTCTGCAAGCGGTCTGCTTAGAACCGTGACAAGGGCTGAATGGGGTTGACCTCCGGTTGCCTAATACACAGAGAAGACTCCTGATAAAAGCTAATATGTTTGTACTTCATGAAGTTACCCCCCCCCCCCCCTTCCAATGAGGTGGCACCAGTAAAATCTGTATATATAATCAAACAAAGCTAAATCAGAACACCCACTAACTAAAGCTTGTGTCATACACTGTGTACTCTAGTGAGGTTGCACTGTCTTACATCATTCTTATTTTTATTCCTCGCATCATCAGGATATTTGACTTTCTTATCTCATTAAACACTGACATATGCTGATGAGCTAAAATTAGGACCATCCCACATCAAAAATCTGTATACCAGTACTTATTTATTAGCATTTGTGCATGTGACAGTCAGGGATATATTACTGTGTCTTGAATGCAGCAGATATAATCAGACATAAATTGATATGGCCAGACAACTGGGTTAAAGTACAGGTATCTTTGAAACAGCAAGAGGTGCTCATGGACAGGGTGGTGAATACATATTAACAGTGGTTTGTGAAGGGGCATGCAGCAAACAGTCCAGGTTGTTGGCCGGCCAAGACTCACTGAGGAGACTCACAGAGAATGTCTGGTATGAACCAAAAGAAGAGCTACTGTGGCTCATATTGAGGATTATTTTTAATACTGAGAGAGTGATGAATGTTGAACCTTTCTGTGTACGGGCTGTATAGTCACAGACCTGTCAACGTGCCCAATGCCAACACCTATCCACCATCAAAAGCACCTACAGTGGGCACGCAGGCATCAGAACTGGACATTAAAGCAATGCAAGAAAATTGACTTTCTGATGAATCCTGTTTCCTCTAAGATCATGTGGACAGGCATCGTTTCCTGTGGAAGAGATGGCACCAGGATGCGCTGTGGGATGATCCACCAGTCGACATACAGAAGTTAAAGGACCTGCTGGTCATGTCCTGGTACCAGATACCATGGGATCCTTTTTTTGATGTCTTGTAGAATCTTGGTCAGAGCTGTTTTGACAGCATATTACATTGCTAGTCCTAATGTTTTGGCTCATCATAGTCACATAGACACAACCTGTCACTACTTTATTGTGGCTGTAGGGGTATTCTTATTTATCTTCTATGTATTTAAGGTGCTTAAATAGATATCTCCCAATTTCAGTTGTCCCTATTCAACAAAACAAGTCCTAATCAACTACTACAAATTAAAAAACACTGGGTTTGGCGCCCACCCCTTACCTTATGTGTCTAGACACAGTAACCACACATACATGATGCACAAAAGACAATGAACAGTAACAGCAAAGCCATAAAATGACCTTTTGGGTCTGTTGCTGAACAGACAGCAATGCTAATAACCACAAAGCTTACTTATTCAAACCTGCAAGTAAACAAGAGACGATAAACAGTAGTTTCTCAGCAATGGTGTTCTTCTGTGTGCAAGCAATCTGCCATCCAATCAGTGCTTCCTGTGAAGTTATTAACTTGACATTCCACCTATTCTGATTTGTGGCTGAAAGGCCTTGGTGTCAGATTAAGTCCGTAAATCCAATCAACCTGGATAAACAATAAAGAAGACAAGCAAAGCGTCTATGTGCACCTCTAAGTACTTTAAAAGAGCATCAGCCACAACATTTGCAGGTCCTTTTCTGTATTTAACCTCTAGGTTATAATCTTGAATGATGAAGATTGTCATAAACCACCTGATTATACATTCATGTTAAAAACACAATCACAGGTAAAGAAGTTGAACCTACATAAACCTTCTAATAATTCAACTGGGACGGGAGTGCAGGGGCCGTAATTGTCCGACGCCCCCGGAGCTGAGAAAGTTAAGGGCCTTGGTCAAGTTCCCAACAGTGGCAACCCACGGCTTTAACCACTAGGATACCACTGCATGTCCAACAAGCTCTGGTTTATATACTTGAAATGAGACTTTGTATAATCAGAAATAGCCAAGTGGTGCTACTAAATTCTCAGTCAGTGCTGATTAGAACTGTTAGCTGCAGAATGTTTACTGCACAAACTCTGGACAGCTGTTGGTTTGATCTTTCAAGGTCCGTAGTGTAACATGAGAAATCCCGGCCAAGGCAAACTGGAGAACCTTGGAAAAAGCTGCGAGGCGATAAAATTAGGGAGAAGCTAGGTAATAGAAAGCAAACTGAATTATAAGAAGTCTATTGGATGAAGACAAACCTACAAGGACAAATGAGAGACCTGGGAAATAAGCGTGCACCTAAAGAATAAAAACCCTTGGGAATTAGGTAGAACTTAATAATAAGAACAGTAAGGGGGAACCTGCGAAACAAGACAACGAATAGGAAACTCAAAAGATTGAGAGACTGAGGGGGACTATGGGAAAGAAAGAACCTAAGCAACAGAAGAACAAGCAAGATTCTGAAAAAAACTAATGTACAAAAAGAATAAAGAAGAAGCTAGTTACTTAAAACCATCTGCTTAACCTTTCACTGATGCATGAAACCAGGCTTTTTCACCCAGCATGCACTTCTCCCACATACACATCTTTCTTCTAAAGCTTGGCCACTGGGACCTGACCCTCGTTGATGATCGCGTATTCGCGTACATGGATGTGGGGGTGTGTAAAGGCATCGGCAACCTGGACCGCAGGCAACAGATTATAAAACAGTATTTATGCTTGGCTGCATGGCAGAATAAATTAACATCCTGCTCAATCCTGTTATGTCGCCCACCCTCAGTCACACACTGACATCCACGCTGGCACTTTATCATTCGCAAAGCGTTTTGTTCCGGACCCAAGTCAGTTTGGTCCCGGGAGTTCAGTTTGTTTGGGCATACGTACCAAAATACAGACTATTTCATACACTGTATATATATGCATTGATAAGGCATAACGTTATGACCTTCTTCCTAATATTGTGTTGGTCCTCCTTTTGCTGCCAAATCAGCCCTGACCCGTCGAGACATGGACTCCACTAGACCCCTGAAGCTGTTCTGTAGAATCTGGCATCAAGATGTTAGCAGCAGATCCTTTACCTCCTGTAAGTTGTGAGGTGGACCTCCATGGATCGGACTTGTTTTTCCAGCACGTCCCACAGATGCTCGATTGGATTGAGATCTGGGGAATTTGGAGGCCAAGTCAACACCTCAAACTCGTTGTTGTGCTCCTCAAACCATTCCTGAACCATTTTTGCTTTGTGGCAGGGCGCATCATCTTGCTGAAAGCCATCAGGAAATACTGTTTCCATGAAAGGTCTGCAATAATGCTTAGGTAGGTGGTACGTGTAAAAGTAACATCCACATGGATGGCAGGACCCAAGGCATCCCAAAAGAACATTGCCCAAAGTATCACACTGCCTCTGCCGGCTTGCCTTGTTCCCATAGTGTATCCTGGTGCCATGTGTTCCCCAGGTAAGCGACGCACACACACCCGGCCATCCACGTGATGTAAAAGAAAACATGATTCATCAGACCAGGCCACCTTCTTCCATTGCTCCGTGGTCCAGTTCCGATGTTTACATGACCATTGTTGGCGCTTTCGGTGGTTGACAGGCTTCTGCATGGGCACCCTGACTGGTCTGCGGTTAACCTAACCAAAAATCATGTTTTTTTCTTTCTTTTGTCTCTTATGTTTGAGAATCGCTACAGTGGATCATGCTGGTCCACGTACCTGATTTGGTACAGTTTTTATGCCAGATACATTCCCTCTTTTTGATCCGGGTTTGGGACCGGCACTAAGAGCGCACCGACAAGTGCACTTTCGAATGGCTGGGCTGTTTGGCCATCTCTCCCTCAGACATAGCCAGTCATGTCTGGCCAACAGCACCGCTGAGATTTAAACCCACGCCTTAGGGGTAGTGGGCTAGCATATTTTACTGACTGCACTTAGATCCCTTATATATAAAATGTAGTATTTGTATACAGTATAATGTACAGGCATCAGCCTGTGTACTTTAAATCATGTCTAGCTGACTTCTAATACCTTGAAGTTGTGAATTCTATGTAAATAGATTTGATACTGGTTTGTTTAGGTGGTAATAACAAGAAAAAACATCTGTATGAGGATGTGGCATCTGCATTAAAAAAAAGCAGGTTCTGATTGCAGGCGTTTCTGAAATTTCCGGAACTTTTATGTTCTGTGAATACTTTCGACCCACGGTCGGTCAAATCCGTGGATGCGGAACCCACAAACACAGAGAGCCGACTGTATTAAAACCAAGTGTGAAAATGCTCCAAGTCTGTCTTATACACTGGCACAACCCGACTCCCTTGCACACAACATGGGCTGCTCTGAAGTTAAAAGGCACGGCCTTGTCCCTTTTGGGTGGGATTGTTTATTCAGTGCTCTGGTTTTTCTCACTGCTGCATCTAATCTCCGCTCTGATCAAAGGGAGAGACGGAGCGATTGCAATGCTGCGGCTGTAAACACCCGTAGGAAAACCAGACATATTTCTGTTTGTGAAATGGTGTACGAACTTCGTACATTATTCATGCTACTTCTCCCAAATTTAGAGTGAACGCTTTCATTATTATTATCAAGTGTATCAAATCAATTATATACGCTAAGGTAGATTCTTCCAGCTATGTGCACAGGGGTAAAATACTGGAACATGAAAGGTTCTTTCCCTACATGTAACTACAAAGCGTAGTCAGACATGGTATGTGTTTAGGAACACAAGTAACAGAACCCTCAGATGAACCAAACTGGACATCTTTGGGTTGAATCGGAATGCTTATCAGGAACCAGTTCTTCTCATCTGACATCAGTGCCTGCTTTGTTCTGTCATTTCCAATTCACAACCCCAAATCTGACCAAGGAGAGCTGGATCACGGCACCTCCTATGACACGTGTCAAATCTGCTGCCACTTCTTATCACCGCCAGTGTTGGGTTCCCACACAGAGATGGATTGCATACAGTGCCAGGCTAGGCTTGTTACTTAGAGGCACAGATGGCTCCACCAAGGGACCACCAAGTGGTAGCCTAGTGGGTAGAGTTTTGGGTTATCAACCGTTGGGTCCTTGAGCAAGGCCCTTAACCCTCTCTGCTCCAGGTGCATCATACAGTAGCACACAGAGTGTGATGGCACATCTCTTACTTAATGGGACTAAAAGGCATATTCATCTCTAGGTCTGGGACTGACAGGAACAGAGGTCATGCCTTGTTCTGTTGGATTGACAGGGACAAAGGCCATGTATTCTCAAGCGTCCTTCAGTGGGACTAACAGTGACCTGCACATTTACAGTGAAGGCTGCACCTTCATACCTCCTGTCATCTGCCAGTGTTGGGTTCCCACACTGGGCTGGATCGTGTACTAGTGCCAGTATAGGCTCATTACTTAAAGGGACAGATGGTTCCACCAAGGGACAGTGGTAGCCTAGTGGGTAAAGCTTTGCGCTATCAACCGAAAGGTTCAGAGTTCAAATCCCAGCTTTGCCATTCAGACACTGTTGGACCCTTGAGCAAGACCCTTAATGGCATGCAAAGGGTGGTGGCACATCTGTTACTTGATGGGACTAAAAGGCATCTCCATCTCTAGTTTCGGGACTGACAGGAACAAAGGTCATGCCTTGTTCTCTTGGATTGACAGGGACAAAGGCCATGTCTTCTCAAGCGTCCATAAGTGGGACTAACTGGCACTGGTAGTGATGTCCAGAGTGACATCTCTTATTTACTAGGACTAACTTGGACTGGGGACATGTCTCCTTACTGACATGAGCAGAGGACATACCTCCTCATAGTTCATGTGTCCTTCACTGTTAAGTATGAAGACCATTCCTTCTCTAGTGGTATCCATAGGCAAAGATGGCAAGCTTCTTTTTTTCAATGACAGACACAAAGGAACCTTGGGACTGATTGGCACAAAGGCTGCACCTTCACACTTCTTTTAGCCGCCCTGTGTGACTTGTGTTTGGTCAATGATTCGTAGTCTCTCTCTCTCTCTCTCCATTGAGGAACCATGGTCATTGATAGAACCCAGATCTTTTCAATCAGCTTCCAACCAGCACGTGGGAAATGCTGTGATGAAGCTCATCGATGACCTTTAACGGCCATGATTGAATTCCATCACTAATTATCCATTTAACATTGATTTCACAATGTTACATCAGCACAGATTTAACCACTGTTTACCCACTAAATTGCTGGCAAATACCTGTGCTGATAAAGCAACCTTGTTCAAACAAATACCAGCATACACACACACACACACACACACACACGCACACACACGTTTGTGCAAATGGACACACATGTGCCCAATGTAGATTATTATTCATGTTATTCTCGTTCCAGACCTCCTACTCTCACTGGTGTTATATAAACATCCACATGGGCGTTTGGCTGGATGCCCGCTCATGCATTTTTGAATTTTAGGTTATGAAAGTTTGATACTTGAAGAACCAGGATATTTTTGAGTTACTCCTGATGCCATTGTGTAACGGTGGCTTACTGGCTTGGAAAATAATTGCTTTTTGTGGGCAGTGGTAGCTCAGGGGTTAAGGTAGTGGACTAGCAATCAAAAGGTTGCCGGTTCAAGCCCCAGCACTGCCACTGTTGGGCCCCTGAGCAAAGCCCTTAACCCTCAACTGCTCGGATTGTGTTCAGTCAAAATTGTAAGTCACTTTAGATAACAGCGTCCGATAAATGCTGCAAATGTAAATGAGTTGGCTGCTGTTAGTTTTGTTGTGGAAACCTAGAGAACCTTGTGTTTTCTCATAGACAGGTCATTTTAGTCCTGATAAAAGTCGCCCATGTGTAATTTGGGCAAATTATAAAGGTTTAAATCCAAACATGGCACTTTTGCAGCACCATTGAACTGCTATTTAAGTCCAGGTCCGAACAGCAAGGCAGGATCACTTTGGACAGTGCACCAAGCCGTCCTGCCACCTGTAACACTTATATGGGGGGGAGATTTCAAGCTCTTGGGTGGATTCTCAATTCTGCTATTGGGTAGATGGGTGCTGACACAGACACAATTGGCTGTATCTAATTAAGATAAGTGGCTCAGTGGGTGGCACTGTCGTCTCACAGCAAGAATGTCCTGGGTTTGACCCCCAGGCGGGACGGTTCGGGTTCTTTCTGTGCGGAGTTTGCATGTTCTCCCCGTGTCTGCATGGGTTTCTGCCAGGAGCTCCGATTTCCTCCCACAATTCAAAAAACATGCAGTCAGGTGAATTGGAGACACTGAATTGCCCTATAGGTGAATGGGTGTGTGTATGTGTGCCTGCCCTGCGATGGACTGGCACCCCATCCAGGGTGTTACTGTGTGCCTTGCGCCCATTGAAATACTGGCATAGGCTCCAGCATTCCCCCATGACCCTAATTGGATAAGTGGTTAAGAAAGTGAGTGAGAGTAATAAAGATAAGAATCATGAAGTAGGATTGGCACTCTGGCCTTGTACCCAGTGTTTTCAGGGAAAACCGCACCCAGAGTGTCCATGACCAGAATAAAGTGGTGGTAAAAATTGTAAATGTTATCTTTCAGTCAGCAAACTAAATCTAAACATTTTAACAAGACCCTGACTTCAAACATAAAGACAAAATAACCCAGACTGGTTTTTAAAAGGAGAAGGTTGATGTGCTAGTACGGTCCAGCTTCTTCTTACCTAAAACCCTTTAAACTCTTTAGCTCAGGTGGCGCAGCGGTAAAAAAACACACGCTGTTCACCAGAGCTGAGATCTCGAATACATTGTATCGAATCTCAGCTCTGCCTGCCGGGCCACATGAGCAACGATTGGCCTGTTGTTCAGATAGGAGCGGGATTAAGCCGGATGGGGACTCTCTCTCAGACTAGTGCGATTACGACCTCTGCTGGCTGGTTGGTGGCGCCTGCACGGAGATGGGAAAGGAGTGGCAGCCTCGTCCTCCCCAATCAGGAGCAGTGAGAGGATGTTTGACGTGCAGAAATTGGATGCACTAAAAGTGGGAGAAAAAGGGTGGAAAAAAATTAAATTAACAATTGTGAGTCCACCTGTGAGACCATTGTAGTCTTGGATAATTAAAGGCAAGTTGCCAGAAGCAATGGGGCAAAAATTACAACAGCCTTGCAACTAGAAGTACTAATGTTACTGATTTGTGATGTCACAATATTTTTTTCACTATAAATTTAAATTCAAACATTTTCCTTATGCTTAGAAATGCATTTTTTTTTTTGTTTATAAGTACAAAGTTTAAAGCATTTGTACAAATTCAATGTAAATATATACACTGCAATCAAAACTAGAAAAAGAAAACGAGGATCTGCAGTGATGGGTGTTTCTGGCAGCGCTTTATCTTGCTGAACATACTCTTTTTGGTCTGTACTGTAACTTTCAGTGTGTGATTAGTGTTTTGTTTTGTGTTGCAGGTGACTCGTCTCCCAGTGGAGAGCTGTTCCCAATACAGCAACTGTAAGAGCTGTTTGGGCTCTGGTGATCCTCACTGTGGCTGGTGTGTCCTTCACAACAAGTGAGTAACTTGATTTACTTCAGCTGTAAGTCATAACATCTAAATGCTGGATTTCTGGGTAATTTATGTAGCTAAGCTTAATTTTGACTGCCATGGGCCTCATTCCTGGACTGGAACTTGGTGTTAGTTTGTCCAACTCAACATTAGAAACTAAACCATACTTAGTTCTTAAATGCAAACATCTTCACTGTTCTTTGTTTAATTCTGAAGTAAGCAAAGGGTGCATTCAGAGGGCAGAACACATTGTGCAAAAAATGTAACCCGAGGTTTGCAAGCAGAACAAGAGCAGAGCAGAGTTGAGTGGAGTTATATAGTGAAAATGAATAAATACAAATATCTAGGTTTATCATCATTTTGAAGGGAAAGCAGGACTAAAGAAACATAATTAAAGATTGAAGATTGGTGGAAGAAACATCAATAACCCTCGATATATAGATGACGTAAAGCTCATAACAGAAAGCCGGGAAGACCTGAAGGCCCTTATAAGGCAAGTTAAAGAACAGAGTTAAAAGATGGAACTTCAGCTCAATAATAAGACAACCGTCATGACAACAGAAAAGACCAATATGTTTACCACTGACTGATTTACCATATGTCAAAGCGGTGGATAGGTTTTACCTACATGAATCAATTATTAACAACAAAGAATCCAGAGGTCAGGAACTTTGACACTTGGTAGAACAAGAATGTTGGAACTGAAAAAGATTGTCAGATGTAAAGATTTATTTTCAACCGGAGATCAGAATTGTCCAGACTCTGGTCTTTTCCATGGTTCTTTATTGATGTGAAAGCTGGACAATAAAAAAGGACCGGAAGAATATGATGCCTTTGAACTTAATTAAATTAAACTTAAACTCTCACTCAAATCCTAGTTAATCAAACTGAAGCTCTCTTATTTTTAACACATTATAAGATAAGTTTATTGGAAAAGACTTGAAGTTATAAGTCATACTCGGAAGAGGTAAAGCTATAGAAGGTAGAGCTTGGTCAGCCTGAAGACCCAAACAGAGGACATAACTTGTCGAAAATAACTTGACAGCATTATTTGGCATTTAAGTTATAGTTAAAATCACCCTTGAGCTTAGTTCACACTACTCAGCCTTGAGTCATGATTTGTGCCCTATTGAGTGATTTAAAAAAGAAATTTTGTCAGTTATTTGTTTACAGTTGTCATTTTTATTATAAAGCAATTAGGGGTTACACATTACATGATTTTAAGTCATACATTACACTACACATCACAGTACAAGTCACAGAGTCACTGATTTGCTGTTACGCCCAGTCACTTTGCTGTTTTCTTTTCTCATTGAGAACACTATAAATGTTGCAAATATCCCACCACTAGAAATCGACCAAACAGCAGAGGTCACAACTGTACATCGGTAATGAAACCTGATTGACCGCCCACCCCTCCAGGCACAGCCACATTTCTGTTTTAGTATAAGTCCTAAAGGACCTGAATTTCAGTGGTGATTTAAGGAATAAATACATGGAAAAATGTTGAACAGAAACCTGTCAGCAATGTAGCCATGGGATGAAGAACATGTGTGAGTGTGCAACATGTGCCCTAATTTATGGGGTGAGAGCTTGCAAGTTACAAGAGGTTTTGACGTCTGTGTTCGTGCTCCCTAAGCAGTTCAGACATAAGGTTCTGCAGCACAGATGGACACGGTGGCCTTGGAAGCATTAACTTGGAAGCGAAAAACATTGGTTTGGTGTGTGTTTTTTACTCCATCCATGAAATCTGTTAAATGTCTTTTTGTTGTGCGCTGAGCAGAACTCTGAGTCAGTAGTCAAGGCTTTTCAGCGTTTATTAAGCTTTTCAGAGGAAAAAATAGAACAGAGGAGAACTTTTTGTACACTTCATAAATAACAAAGATATTTTGGGTACTTAATACTTATATCTATGAGCCAAAAATATCAGGACCACCGCAATTCTTCTTTCATAACAACTGTGCATGTTCCAGTTATATTTAAATGTTGGAATGATGGTAGCTACTCATAGTACACATGTTAAATGCACCAGGTATGATCAGGCATAAAGACCTGAGTGACTAGAAAGGGGTGCTCATGGGCAGCCGTGGTGTGTACCCACCCACAGTTTTTCAAAGACCATAAAGCCACAAACCTCCGACAGGTTGTTGGGCAGCCGAAACTCACTGATGCCAGAGGACATGAAGATTATGTCTTCTGATACAAACCAACACAAGAGCTACAACGGCTCAGATTGCTGAGCATTTTAATATTGGAGAAGAGATGGTACTAGGATGCACTGTAGGACAATCCACCTTGCAACATACAAAGGTTGAAGGACCTGCTGTCAATGTCCTGGTAGCAGGTAGCACAGGACTCGTCTTGGCAGATCAGAGCTGTATAGGCGAGTGTTTTTTTTAATGTTATGGCTGATTGGTGTATATGGATGGGATTCGTTTTACACAAGAGGGGAGCCAATTAAATTCTTAACAAGAATTTAGTTCCTAACAGACTTATTAATTCATTCATTTAGGGTCTGCACAGGGCTAATAAACTAAATACTTTAGGTTTTACTGCATTTGTGTGCAAGTGCCAGCTTAAAGTAACAGCATCTGTCCCAATTTCACATTAAAGCGCATTAGACGAGGGTTATTCAAAAAGTTTCCACACTTTTTAAAACTCTATTTATTAAGAATAATAAAAAAATAAAAAATTTCTATAGTCACCTTCCTTTGCGATGCATTTTTCCCAGCACAAGAGCACTCACCGTTTCCAACCAAAATGTAAAAGTGCAGAAACTTTCCTCAGAAGTTTCATTGTGCTATGAATGGTCTAGTTACACACCATGTAGCACAAAGGATGCAACAAATCACTTTGGCACCAGGGAATCACTTGTGCATGTTGTGTGAACCAGGATTTTTACTGTGACCCTGGCAACACAAACAATTCATCAACACAAAATGAAACACAAAATGAAATATGCTTGACTAATGAAATTGGTGGCAATCTGGTCCCACTGTGGTTTACAAGGAGTAGCGTAAAGCCCCCACAAGGGGTCGTTTATGTACAAGTTAGTTTTGTGTTTGTGCCTGTAAAAATTCGTTAATTTAATTATTATTTAAATTACATACACTTTCCTACCATGAATATAACCATGGTGTAAACATGGCATAAAATGTCTTAATAAATAAATAAATAAATAAATTTATTATTTTTTATAAATAATAATAATAAGAGGAATTATTTATTTATTTATTTATTTTGTTTCTTTAATTATTATTACTATTTTAAACTACCTACCCTTTCCTGCCATGAATATAACCGTTATGTAAACATGGCATAAAACATCTAAATAAATAAATAGTTATTATTTAATAATAATAAGAAAAAATTATAATAGGAAGAAGAATTATTCATTTATTTGTTTAAATAATTAATTTATATATTTATTTATTTACACTAGAGTTTGAAGAAAAAAAAATCAATGTCCACCTGTCATAATCCTGACACGTACGCTGTTGTTTGTAAAACAAAAATAATAATAGGTGTAGCTCACAAGTTCTTTGGTTTTCTTCACAAGCATGACAGTAGATGGACTGACTAATGTCAACTGTACCTGGCAATAAAGACTGACCTGACATTACATACCTTAGTCCAGCTAACAAGTCAGCCACAAAGTTCCAAAAGCTATATGGTACTGTAGCTTTTCCAAGTCTCATTAACATTCCTCTTTCTCAATACATTTCCTAAGATAAAGATCTTTAATTACGATGCAAATCTCAGACTGATAGAACAATTAGCACAAGTCTGAGCGGCACCCGTAGAAAAAAATGACATTTGTTTGCATATTAATGTCATATCCCCAGCCTATGCGTGACCCTGTGACTGCCAGTGTGCAACACAATTAGTGGCACATCAAGCGAAACGAAAAGAAGAAAGAGATTTAATTGATAATTCGGTTCTCGCTCACACTCATTTATCCACAGATACGAGGGTTATGAGGTCCATGAATTAAATACCAGCTGCTGGAGCGAGAAAAATAGAGAGACGTTGAGGGATATGGGGGTGTATTTGACCTGCCCCATGTTGCTCTCTGTGTTTTGATCGACAGAGGCGTGAAAGGGGCAGGGTGGAGGAGGGGGTAGGAAGCAGTGAGTAAAATAGAAGTGTGGAAAGGGTGATAGTGCATTCATGTGCAGGACATTCGGGTCATAGGTTCAGAGCAGTCTGCTAGTGAAGGAAGAATCAGAAATTAAGACCCCTTTCATAGCCATTTTTGGCAATTATGTAAAAAATGCACTCATGCTGTGGATGTTGAACACTATGCATTGATGCAATGGACCACATGCATGATTGGATAGTGATGCATATATAGGTGCATATATTATATAGGTATATGAACACCTGACTATGAGTTTGTTGGACATCCCATTCCAAAACTATTGGCTTTATGGAGTTCTACACACACCACCATGATACCTTCGATGATGAGGGACGTACTTTGGACGCAACAGTACTTATGGCCATAGACAGTGGTAGCCTAGTGGGTAGAGCTTTGGGCTAGCAACTGAAAAGTTGAATGTTCGAATCCCAGCTCTGCCATGCAGCCACTGTTGGGCCCTTGAGCAAGGCCCTTAACCCTCTCTGCTCCAGGGGCGCCGTACAATGGCTGACCCTGCGCTCAGACCCTAGCCTCCAAACAAGCTGGGATATGCGAAGAAAGAATTCCGTTGTACTGTACGTTTATTTATATATATATATAGTGTTTTCATATATAGTTGTAATTGGTCATACTGCTGTATAATAGTAATTGTCATTATATAGTCACTATTTTCATTTTACTTTACCCTATTTTATTTACTCTAACTGTATGTACTCTGTGTTGGAGCTGTTGTAACACTCAAATTTCCCCTATGAGGTTCAATATAGGAAGCTTATCTTACCGTAAGTGGCACGGTGACTCGGTGGGTAGCACTGTCGCCTCACAGCAAGAAGGTCCTGGGTTTGATTCCCTTTCTTTGTGGTATGCATGTTCTCCCCGTGTCTGCATGGGTTTCCTCCAGGAGCTCCTGGACATGCAAGTGAGGTGAATTGAAGATATACTGTAGAATTGTCCGTGACTGTGTTTGACATTGAACTAGAACTGATGAATCTTGTGTAACCAGTAACTACCATTCCTGTCATGAATGTAACCAAAGTGTGTAAAACATGACATTAAAATCCTAATAAATACATAAAAGATCTTAAATAGTGTACACTGATGTCGCTGTGTACCATGATTCTAAACATAATGGATTCTCCTATTAATGTCTTTCTCCCTCTCTTGAAAATGTTCATTCTTTAAAACCACTATGTTTTTGAATACTTAAGAGGTTTAAGATACCATTCTCATGTAAAATTGAAAATTGTCCACTCAGCTGCTTCCACCAGCATATTTCACAGTTCATATGAGTGGTGTTGGTGTGTTTGGTGTTTGCCTCTTTTCTTATGCATTTCAGTCATTTGTCCATAGAACATTGATCCAGAAACAATGTTTCTGAACCACCGGGTTTAAGAGCAGAAAAAAATTGCTATTGGAAGTAAACTGTGCCGAAACTAAGACCATTGGTTCTCTTACTGTGGTTCAGTGGAGTCCAAGGGCCTTTTTCCCAATTCTGGCATAGTGTCTGTACAAACTTTAAGGTGACAGCTTGATCTGAATGGTAAGGTTTACGATAAGTGAAATTTTTATCATACTATGTCTGAAATACTGTTAAGAAAAAGTAAATGTCCCCTTTTATTGCCTTCAGGTTGTAGAACACTTGATAAAGAATTTGCTAATGAAAGCGTACTGCCTGATTTGTGAAGCTACTGTACAAATAGTTTTAGCTGTGTACTCCTTTGTTGCTAATGTCTGAGCATAAGGAC
This sequence comes from Trichomycterus rosablanca, assembly GCF_030014385.1. NCBI lineage: Eukaryota > Metazoa > Chordata > Actinopteri > Siluriformes > Trichomycteridae > Trichomycterus > Trichomycterus rosablanca. The sequence goes on along the minus strand of NC_085994.1, from coordinate 31,974,171 downwards.
GGGTGAATTTCTGTCATCAGATCGATGCTTGCATCTCGGTGAGATTTAAAAGGCACTTTAGCATTTGTTTTCAGCAGATGTTCAGGTTAGATTTCAGTCTGACCCTTTTTCAGCACCATAAATTCCATGTATCATTACAGATATGGTGCTGAGAGACGTGGGGGTTGTTTGTTTCACATTTTATCTTGTGTAACTGCCAGTTGTTCCATAACACAGAGACAGTCGGACGGGTTTGATGAGATGCGGCTTTGACATGGCACATGGCAGATGCCAGGCTGCTTGATTGGCACTGGTTGGGTAGGCCCACATGTGTAGGTGTGGGTAAGTATGCATGTTGGGTGTGGTTTAAAGCCTCTTGCTCTGTCATTTGCACCGCTCCCTTGGGGGCAACACGGTGCACCGTTGCCATGAGAGATGGCACTTCACAAACAATCGTATGTTTGTGAGAGGAGGGATGGGCGGGGTTGGTCCGGGAGCCGGCTTTGACCTGTATTTCTCTTCTCCTACTCGATGTTGTCTTGGCTTTGTGTTCAATTCCCCGAGGGCTCTTTAGACTCCAGCCATCGAGTTAGCTGAGCCAGGGCACGGAGCGAGAGTGAAGAGGGGGCGGGGGGAATGGAAAAAAAAAAAAAAAGCAAAGTGCACCCTGGGAAATGATCTGTGTCCATGGCAACGAGGGGAAACTGGAAGATGGATTTGCAGTGCGATTCAAAGTGGTCCCATTTGGAGGGTTTAGCGTTGCTTCTCTGTGTGGGGTGGGGTGTGTGTGTGTATGTGTGTGTGTATATGTGTGTATATGTGTGAGGGGTGGGTAAAGTGTGTGTATGCAGGTCTTTTTAGACATGGTCATCAGGACTCTGGAGTTTCTCCTTGTCTTTTTTATGCTACTAATGGTTGTGCTTAGTCCACCTAGAGCTGTATATACACATATTTAAGTGTGACAATACTGTTACTTTTTAGTGGACTGTGGTAGCTTAGTGGGTAGAACTTTGGGCCATCAATCTGAGGGCTGTGTGTTTGAATCCCCTTTGACCCCAGCAAACAAGTTGGGATATGCAGAAGAAAAGTTTCATTGTGTTGTACATGTACACCGATCTGCCATAACATTAAAACCACCTCCTTGTTTCTACACTTACTGTCCATTTTATCAGCTCCACTTACCATATAGAAGCACTTTGTAGTTCTACAATTACTGCCTGTAGTCCATCTGTTTCTCTGCATGCTTTGTTAGACCCCTTTCATGCTGTTCTTTAATGGTCAGGACTCTCCCAGGACCACTACAGAGTAGGTATTATTTAGGTGGTGAATCATTCTCAGCACTGCAGTGACACTGACATGGTGGTGGTGTGTTAGTGTGTGTTGTGCTGGTATGAGTGGATCAGACACAGCAATGCTGATGGAGTTTTTAAACACCTCACTGTCCCTGCTGGACTGAGAATAGTCCATCAACCAAAAATATATCCAGCCAACAGGTGGTCACACAGCATCCTGTGACCACTGATGAAGGTCTAAAAGATGACCAACTTAAACAGCAGCAATAGATGAGCGATCGTCTCTGACTTTACAAGGTGGACCAATTAGGTAGGAGTGTCTAATAGAGTGGACAGTGAGTGGACACGGTATTTAAAAACTCCAGCAGCGCTGCTGTGTCTGATCCACTCATACCAGCACAACACACACTAACACACCACCACCATGTCAGTGTCACTGCAGTGCTGATAATGATCCACCACCTAAATAATACCTGCTCTGTGGTGGTCCTGACCATTGAATAACAGTATGAAAGAGGGCTAAAATGCATGCAGAGGAACAGATGGACTACAGTCAGTAAATGTAGAACTACAAAGTGCTCCTATATGGTAAGTGGAGCTGATAAAATGGACAGTGAGTGTAAAGAGTTACAGCAGGCGTGGTTTCACTTAAAAAACACTTGGTACCACCCATCACCAAGCTGTATCCAGCCACCCCCACCCCCCCACACACACACACACATTGGTACCACTGAAATTCTAACCCCGGATCTAAGCAGCCGTGGGCTAGCATATTTTACCGCTGTGCCACTAAGCGCTCCTGAATCAGCACTGAAAATCAAAATTGCTGAGAATTCAGATGCATTCGCATTCCTCCTGTCAGCATTGAAATCTCAGTTGGCTGACGGGAGCTTAGGGGGCCGGTTGTTTGAAGGACGGAAAGTACAGACGTGCTTCATCAATACTTTCACTCTCTAGAAGTTCCTTGTTATTTTTGTAACTAACAGCCAGATGATTGACCCAGGAACACTTAGTCCTTAGTATTTATCAATTTTTACACTTAATTGATCACTCAAGTAATTGATTACTTGCTTTTTTCCTTTAACAACTAACTTCTTTTGGAACACACATCTGTAAAACTTAAACTCTGAGACCTTTTAGAGTGTTTCAATTCGTATTATTTTTTTAAAACCCGCTCTCATTCATCATGAACCTGAGAGATCGAGGTGACCAGTTATGTAATAAATCCACACTCTACAGCCAGAGGACTCATGTGGGGGCATTGAATATAGCCGGCCGCTAATCTCATGTGAAGGACGCTAAATTACAGTAAGTAATAGAATTGTGGAAAGTTGAAATGGAACCGCTAGGTAGGGGCGCAGGAAGCGATCGGAGGTCTGCAGGAGGCGAATGACTCAATTCGGTCAGTTACTTACATAAGTGACCCTCTCTGAGTCTGATTGGCTTGAATTGCAGTGTAGTTCTGGAGCTTGGAGTGAAGGTCTGTGAGTTTATAAATTGAGGTTTTATTCGTATTTATGTCTCCTTTTGTACCTGCTAGTTTACAATAACATACTCATACTTCTGATGAGTCTCCCTGCTGCACTATGGGAATCTTAAACCTAAGCTAAGCCGTGTAGACTTGGGGTGAGATGTAAGGAGGTGGAGAGGAGTGATGTGAATCTAAGCAGGATGGAATGTCCAAGTAGCTCATGCTCAGTTGTCCACATACGTTTGGCTTTAAATTACACTGATCAGCCATAACATTAAAACCACCTTCTTGTTTCTACACTAACTGTTCATTTTATCAGCTCCACTTACCATATAGAAGCACTTTGAAGTTCTACAATTACTAACTGTAGTCCATCTGTTTCTCTACATACCTTTTTAACCAGCTTTCACCCTGTTCTTCAATGGTCAGGACCACCACAGAGCAGGTATTATTTAGGTGCTGGATCATTCTCAGCACTGCAGTGACAATGACATGGCGGTGGTGTGTTAGTGTGTGTTGTGCTGGTATGAGTGGATCAGACACAGCAGCGCTCCTGGAGTTTTTAAATACCGTGTCCACTCACTGTCCACTCTATTAGACACTCCTACCTAGTTGGTCCACCTCGTAGATGTAAAGTCAGAGACGATCGCTCATCTATTGCTGCTGTTGAAGTTGGTCATCTTCTAGAACTTCATCAGTGGTCACAGGACGCTGCCCACGGGGCACCGTTGGCTGGATATTTTTGGTTGGTGGACTATTCTCAGTCCAGCAGGGACATTGAGGTGTTTAAAAACTCCATCAGCATTGCTGTGTCTGATCCACTCATACCAGCACAACACACACTAACACACCACCACCATGTCAGTATCACTGCAGTGCTGAGGATGACCCACCACTCAAGTAATACCTACTCTGTAGTGGTCCTGGGAGAGTCCTGACCATTGAAGAACAGTATGAAAGGGGGCTAACAAAGCATGCAGAGAAACAGATGGACTACAGTCAGTAATTGTAGAACTACAAAGTGCTTCTATATGGTAAGTGGAGCTGATAAAATGGACAGTGAGTGTAGAAACAAGGAGGTGGTTTTAATGTCATGGCTAGCAGAACCCAGTTTAAACCAGCAACCAGCATACCCTAGTCTGTGCTGTTTGGAAAGAATCTCAACACTCCCGGCCACGGATGGCAGTGGCATCATTTTAATTCAACCTTGCTTTCAGGACAACAACGTAAATTTTACTCTTGTGCCACCTGACACCCCTACAGCTTATCAAACTGTCTGATCTTTTTCGAGAGCTTGACCTCCCCAGCATCGGCTCATGGTGTTCATAATGTTGTTGGTAACATCTTTGTGCATTAGAAGATCAGGACCTCACACTAGGAGAACAGGACACCAGTATCAAATCAGGAAGCGATTCCTTAATCTTGTGATTCATTAATGATGTAATGAGGAAACATCAATTAAAGGACTCTGGTGGATGATGTCATATAATTGTGTCTCTTGTCATTTACAGTCATTAGTAAAAGTGCATGTTATTATCAGCACTGGTACAGGAACAATAAGCAACTGTGAAAAACTACAAAATACAATAAAAGACCAAAAGTATATGGACACCTGTTCATTGTGTTCCAATGTTTTAGCCACACTCCTTGCTAAGAGGTGTAAAATCAATAATATAAAATAAATATGCTTTCAACTTTGTGGCAACAGTTTAAGCAAAGATCTTTCCTATTCCAGCATGATTGTGCCTTTGTATATAAAGCATGGTCCATGAAAACATTTGATGTGCTTGCTGTAACGCACACCTGCACATTGTACAGCCTCCAGGTCACATCCGGCCCGTTGGGTGTCTCTGACCAGCCCGCATGAGGTCAGTGGTATTTAGAAATCAAATGTAAATAAGTGTACATCATACATGCAATACAATTCAAAACTGTGTTTGTGAAAGCTCACTAAATAGTTCAGTTTTTACTCTGCCTGCTTCTCATTTTCATCGCCTGATCATAACATATATTCTTCCAGTAACAGCTTATCAAAAACATATACAGTGGTACCTTGTAACTTAATGTCCCCTAAACATAAAACTCAGCACCCTTTGTTGAGAAATGTGTACCCTTAAACTCAACGTTTTCCTTAAATTCAACATGTTCAGCTTGTTTTTTAAAAATGTATTTATTTAATTTTAAATTAACAATGAACAGTCGCTTTGTTCAGGCTTGAGCGGTGCGGTAATACGTCATCAAAGTGCGCATATGAGAAGAAACTGCATTTGTGTTGTATAACCATCAGATTCACTCTGAAAGCGTGTCTATCCACATGTATCTGTGTTTAGCTGGATTTTACTTCTGTTTCACTTTTAAACTTGTGTTACAGCTCGGGGTGCTGAGAAATCGTAAGAATCCGCTTTTTATTTCAGTGTTTTTTATATTATATCTGTGTTATTTTCAGTGTATAAGTGTCAAAAACAACCCCATTATTATTTTACATATGCCTAAAATATATGCAAGCCCACAAGACCATGGAATGCATTAACAGGTTTCCCATACATCCTTATGGGAAAAAATACCTTGAAACTCAATGCCTTTTAAACTCAACGTCAGTCCCAGAACCAATTGACGTTGAGTTTTAAGGTACCACTGTAATTTACTGCTTTATACAGAGATCAAATTAATATTCAGCAGAATTAAGATCAGCCTATTGGTCTGGCCCTCCACAACAGTTCCAGTTTCTCATGTAGATTCTTGCAAAATTTAGAGGAACTCAAGTGGCCCACACAGAGCACCCACATCAACCCTACTGAACAGTTAAATTGGAACAACTTCAAGACAGGCCTTCTTATTCCCTGCCCGTGTCTGAAATCACAAATGCTTTTTGACTAAATAGGCACAAATTCCAAAAGACTTAAGTTTTGTGTAAAGCTTTCCTGAAGAATACAGGTGGTAAATAAAAACAATAATTACAATCACCTGTTTGGAATCACATCATTATTTAGTTTTTTTTTTTTTACCTCATTACTAGCCCTAAATTGCCCCCGTCCCAACTTTTTTTAGAATGTGTTGCAGGCCTGAAATGCAGTAATGGATTTTTATTAACAAATGAAATGAGGTTGACCAGACAAAACATAAAATATTTTAGGTTCATATTGTCTGCAATGAAATAAAAACCAAAGTAAATGTAAGGAACACTGCATTTTTATTTTATTTGCATTTCCATACTGTCCCAACTTTTTCTGATTTGGAGTTGTAAATCTTGAATCTAAAATAACTGTTTCACATTATTAATTTTAAACCTTTAGAACATCAGTGCCCGTCAATACCAACAATGCGAAGTTAATGAAGTGCAGTATAGAGTGTACCGCAGTATAGTATGATATGGACAGTGATTACTTTTCATTTTATTACTAATTCTTTGTTGACTGAGACTGAAATACAATGCACATTCAAGCAGCGCACAGTGAAATGCAATACAGCTGTGAGTTGATTGCATTTCAAGCTGATTTGTATTCAATTTTGACACAAATCCAGCATTGTTTTTTTACAATATACACGTCCTTGTATATTGTTTTTCAATAAAGAGGTCAAAACAGTGTAATAGATGTATTGCTTTTCATTTTGTCATCTTTACCGCATGTCAGTATAAAAAAAGCAATGACATTCATGTATTACATTTCACATTTATCTACTGTAGTGAGGGCGGCACGGTGGCTCAGTGGGTAACGCTGTCGCCTCACAGCAAGATGGTCCGATTCCCAGGTGGGGCCATAGCCATGCAAGTGAGGTGAATTGGAGATACTAAATTGTCCATGACTTGTGAACTGATAAATCTTGTGTAACCAGTAACTACCGTTTCTGTCATTAATATAACCAATGACGTTAAAATCCTCATTAATAAATAAATCTACTGTACTGATTGCATTTCGATTTGTCACTGATTCCTCTCAATAGTAGTACTGTATATGTTTTTTTATTGTGTGTTCCACTGCTCTAAGTAATGCTAAAAGTAGTCACCTGCGTTCTCCTTCTGCATTAGCGACTGTAGACGACCACTGCCTCTCTGGAAAAACAGCCGTTTTTCACAAATCACATTAGCGATGGCTCACAGGAAAGAGGATTCAGCGTAATTGGACGAAATCTCATTTAAGTTCCGCACGGAGATGAGGAGTTGATGATTGAACGTAGATGAATGTACTGAGGTGTCCTGACTGCTGCTTTCCTTTAATTAAACACATTCCTTCCTCAGACATATGGATGTAATTGAACGTAAACAAATCCTAAAAGCAGTGTACTAAACCTCAGCCGCTGCAGCAACAACACTTTGATGCGGTTGGGATTGGTGGCAGCGAGAAGGAAACCTGATACACATTAGCACATTTACCTGAGCTTTCTTTGCTTATTTGGATCTTGAGTTCTTGTATTGTCATTATCATCAGCAGACATTAAGGTTTAATTTAATAATTGTGGCTATGTGCTACCACCAGTATGCCTATCTATTATCCATAGCATTTTGAATGCAGTTATTTAGATTTAAATAGCTCAAAATGTGGCCTAATTTCTTTTGCATAATTGTTTTTCTTCTCCCTTTGGCGGCTCTCATATTTAGGGGTCACAACAGCAGCTCATTCTGGTTCACATATCTGATTTAGGACAGTTTTTACACTCTAAGCCCTTCATAATGCAAGCCCTATTGACCAGCACTGAGAGCACACTGACAAGTGCACCTCCCAATGGCTAGGCTGTTTCAGGCATCCTCCCAAAGCTCCCCCAAACCCCGAATGTCAGTGTTAGTGTGCTAGCATACTTAACTGCTGCGCCACTGAGTGCCCTTTGTCTATTTAACACTTAGCAAATGTGCAAAATCGTGATGATGATTTCATGTCAACAATCCTTTCTGTGGGTGCTCAAGTGGCGCAGCGTTAAAACACGCTAGCACACCAGAGCTGACATTTCGAACTCGTCATTTTGAATCTCAGCTTTGCTACTGGCGGACTTGGCGTCTACATGGACAACGATTGGCTGTTGTTCGTACAGGATGGGAGCCGGACGGGGATTCCTCATAACTGAGGCAATTACGACCTCTGCTGACTGATTGATGGCGCCTGCACAGAGTCGAGGGATTAGTCATTGATCAGGTTGTGTGTCTGCCTACACAAAGCTGCTCCACATATGAACGCGCCTCGTGCGGGTGAAAAGATGCAGTCGGCTACTACACACGTGTCGGAAGGGGCGTGTGTCAGTCTCGGCTTTTCTCAACCAGGGTGGAGATCAACATCAGTAGAGAGGAAGCATAATGCAATTGGGAAATTACATTAATTAAACACATTTTTATACACTCAAAAGTATATGGACACTTGACCAGATGGTTGGACATTGTATTCCAAAACTCTGGGCATTAATATGGAGTTAGTCCACCTCTGGGGCTATAACAGTTGCAAATCGTCCCAAAAGTGTATGATGGGGTGAAATTTTTGGCTCTTATTTAAACTATGTCCGCTCATCAAACCTTGCAGTTTGCATGGGACATGGCCATTCTGGAATGGGAAAGGGTCCTCCCCAAACTTGACTTGATGTTTTATATTGCTCAAGTGGTATCAACATAATTCTGCCCATACGACACATATTTGCTTTGCTAATGTCTATGCTTTGCTTAAATTCTTCAGTTCTTCTTTTCTCTCCGGTGAGCAAAGCCTTCTGCTTTTTTCTATTTTATTTATGCATTTTCTCCCCATTTTAGCATAGTAAATTTGTCCTCCGCTGCTGGGGGATCCCTGATTGCAGTTGAGGTGGGTATATCGCTGCTCATACCTCCTCAGACCCGTGCGTAGCCCTTAGCGGAACCCTTTCTCACCTATTCACTCTGCAAGGCGCCTTTCTATCTGCCAGTCAGGGTCCTTACACAGAGTTTGAAGACCCCACCCAGATAGTCCGCTCATCCCACCCTAGCAGAGACGTGTCTGCTGCAGGCACTGCCAATTATGCCCCGCAAGATGGCCCCCAGCCGATCGGTGGCAACCGAGGAGTTCAGAATCTCGGCGCTGGTGTGCTAGCGGAATATTTGAGCAAAACCGTTAACCTCCTTAACCTTAGCAAGCCAAACACACCGAAAGAAAAAGGAAACAAAGACGAAACTAGAAGTGCCTACACTTAAAAACTCGATAGCTTACATTAGAAGGTGGCACAGTGGCAATTCATGGTAGCTTACTACTCCTGAGGTCCAGGGTTACAATCTCACCTGTGCTGTCGGCAGGCCGGGCATCTTTAAAGTGATGAAGGAGGGTTATCCTACCCTTGGTGTTTTCACACATCCTCCTCTGCGTCCACATAATAGTATCCGAGTAGTGTTTTTAGCTGCTTTAGACTTCGACATCTTGGATGTTTTGTCAGATTGCTAATGTCACCAAGCATCTTTAGAGTTTGCTGAGTTTAAAAAGTAAGAAATAAACTGTACATAGACAAACTATCGGAAGCAGAGATGTTTACAAGTCACAAAATACGAGTCCAAGTCAAGTCACGAGTCTTTAGGCTAGAGTCCGAGTCAAGTCGCAAATATTTAGGCTAGAGTCTGAGTCAAGTCACGAGTCTTTAGACTAGAGTCCGAGACAAGTCGCGAATCTTTAGGCTAGAGTCTGAGTCAAGTCACACGTCTTTAGACTAGAGTCCGAGTCAAGTCGCGAATCTTTAGGCTAGAGTCTGAGTCAAGTCACACGTCTTTAGACTAGAGTCCGAGTCAAGTCACGAGTCTTTAGGCTAGAGTCCGAGTCAAGTCACGAGTCTTTAGACTAGAGTCCGAGACAAGTCACGAATCTTTAGGCTAGAGTCCGAGTCAAGTCACAAGTCTTTAGGCTAGAGTCCGAGTCAAGTCACGAGTCTTTAGACTAGAGTCCGAATCAAGTCACACGTCTTTAGACTAGAGTCCGAGTCAAGTCACACGTCTTTAGACTAGAGTCCGAGTCAAGTCACGAGTCTTTAGGCTAGAGTCCGAGTCAAGTCACGAGTCAATATAATATACACAAAACATATATTGGAAAGGTAGCGTAGAAACAAATAATATGTAAGTTCAGATAAAAAAACAACAACAGATTGCCATTTTACTTAGTGCCTTTACTTTTCTAGGTACCAGTTAAAAGCTTAAACTGACGTTTTGTTTTCATTGCAAAACAAAAGCGTGCAATTAATCAGGCACAGTGGCCAAAATCCAAAACACAGCAAAAAATCCATAACCAATGCTTACCTTAACTTCTGTACTTCCAGATGCTATTACATTTTTAAGCGTGTGTACCATTAGAAATATAATCCGTTATTTTGTAAATGAGCTTATAATTAAAAACCTCCAATCTTTTCCCGGTTGTGAAGTAAAACACGAACTCATTAGAAAGCCAATCAAGCGTTTCACTGACAATCATCTGTGTGACGCAAACTGAATAAATGCAAATAACAGCATTTCTCACTAAAAATTAAAATAAGAAGGTCTGATTGGTTTAGAAAGCGGTTCTTCCAACCATTAGCGCCAATTCTGTAGGAGCGTTTAATTCACACCAGCTGTTCCAGTGAAGTGCACTACGTAGGGTATGCCACCATTTTAAGTGAGATTCCAAAGGTAGGGAGCGATGCTTCATCACTACTCTGGAAGCTGTCTGTAACATTTACCCATTGCGTGCGTTGCGGGTTAAAACGGAGCATTATAAGAGAGCAGAAAATGACACGATCAGAATATAAGATAGAATTAATTCTCACAGGTAACTAATGTTAACACATGCTGCTAACACATTTTGAAACGAGTCCGCATCTCTGATCGGGAGCATAATACTTTACTGGCTTGTTCTTTTGAGGCACAGCATAGACTACAGAGAGATGATCACGTGTGTAGAGAAGCACATTTTTCCATTGATTATGGAATCCCCAAAGGGACAAAATATGTAATACACTCGATATGTAAACACATACATCAAAAATTGTCAGCACACTACACCACAGAAAGGTCTGTTACACTAACTTAATTATGATGCCATATGATTGCTAGGACCGCCTCATATTGCATATTACACCTCATATTGCATACGCTACACGGATAAAATATATAAAATCGCTAAACACAAACATTACATTTTGAATTTACAGCAGATGGCATATTTCACAGGAAAAGGCTCATTTCACAGCCCGTGACACAATTTTCACGGCTGTTAATTAAGGAGGGTCTTAGTAATAAGTGACTAGACATAACTACATTAAAGAAATGACGTCAAAGCACATGAAGGCTACTGTGGCTCACACATACTGTGGCAGATCATTTTAATTCCATTAATGAGGTGAACATGTCACAGAACAGTGCATCAAACCCAGTCGTGTATGGGGCTGCACAGTTGCAGGCCAGTCTTGAGTGCCAATGCTAATTCCTGTCCACCACTGAAAGCACCTACAATTGGGCATGGAGCAATGCAAAAAGGTTGGCTGGTCCACCAAGTCTTGTTTCCTCCACAGTCATGTTGATGGCTGGACACAAGCGTATCATTTACCTATGAAGGAGATGGCACCAGGATGCACTGTAGGATGATCTTGTCCTGGGACTAATAGCTCTTTTGTTTACTTCATTGAGCACAAATGCTCCGGTAACCAATTAGATTAAGCCTTATAGTAGAAATGATGTTCTGGCAATGATCTAATGTTCTTATTATTGTCTTGGAAAACTCATGAAAAATTTACAGTGTTTTGCAGACGCTTTTATCCAGAGCAAAAGCGTGCAATTAATCAGGCACAGTGGCCAAAATCCAAAACACAGCAAAAAATCCATAACCAATGCTTACCTTAACTTCTGTACTTCCAGATGCTATTACATTTTTAAGCGTGTGTACCATTAGAAATATAATCCGTTATTTTGTAAATGAGCTTATAATTAAAAACCTCCAATCTTTTCCCGGTTGTGAAGTAAAACACGAACTCATTAGAAAGCCAATCAAGCGTTTCACTGACAATCATCTGTGTGACGCAAACTGAATAAATGCAAATAACAGCATTTCTCACTAAAAATTAAAATAAGAAGGTCTGATTGGTTTAGAAAGCGGTTCTTCCAACCATTAGCGCCAATTCTGTAGGAGCGTTTAATTCACACCAGCTGTTCCAGTGAAGTGCACTACGTAGGGTATGCCACCATTTTAAGTGAGATTCCAAAGGTAGGGAGCGATGCTTCATCACTACTCTGGAAGCTGTCTGTAACATTTACCCATTGCGTGCGTTGCGGGTTAAAACGGAGCATTATAAGAGAGCAGAAAATGACACGATCAGAATATAAGATAGAATTAATTCTCACAGGTAACTAATGTTAACACATGCTGCTAACACATTTTGAAACGAGTCCGCATCTCTGATCGGGAGCATAATACTTTACTGGCTTGTTCTTTTGAGGCACAGCATAGACTACAGAGAGATGATCACGTGTGTAGAGAAGCACATTTTTCCATTGATTATGGAATCCCCAAAGGGACAAAATATGTAATACACTCGATATGTAAACACATACATCAAAAATTGTCAGCACACTACACCACAGAAAGGTCTGTTACACTAACTTAATTATGATGCCATATGATTGCTAGGACCGCCTCATATTGCATATTACACCTCATATTGCATACGCTACACGGATAAAATATATAAAATCGCTAAACACAAACATTACATTTTGAATTTACAGCAGATGGCATATTTCACAGGAAAAGGCTCATTTCACAGCCCGTGACACAATTTTCACGGCTGTTAATTAAGGAGGGTCTTAGTAATAAGTGACTAGACATAACTACATTAAAGAAATGACGTCAAAGCACATGAAGGCTACTGTGGCTCACACATACTGTGGCAGATCATTTTAATTCCATTAATGAGGTGAACATGTCACAGAACAGTGCATCAAACCCAGTCGTGTATGGGGCTGCACAGTTGCAGGCCAGTCTTGAGTGCCAATGCTAATTCCTGTCCACCACTGAAAGCACCTACAATTGGGCATGGAGCAATGCAAAAAGGTTGGCTGGTCCACCAAGTCTTGTTTCCTCCACAGTCATGTTGATGGCTGGACACAAGCGTATCATTTACCTATGAAGGAGATGGCACCAGGATGCACTGTAGGATGATCTTGTCCTGGGACTAATAGCTCTTTTGTTTACTTCATTGAGCACAAATGCTCCGGTAACCAATTAGATTAAGCCTTATAGTAGAAATGATGTTCTGGCAATGATCTAATGTTCTTATTATTGTCTTGGAAAACTCATGAAAAATTTACAGTGTTTTGCAGACGCTTTTATCCAGAGCAAGTGCTTTTGTGAACATTGTTCTTAGGGAACATGTACTCACTCTCTTACAAAGAGAGAACAGCCAAAACCATGTTGTGAGGAATTGCATTGGTAGATATAAGATTGGTGTTTATTTCAGTAGTGAATAAAGAGGTTTTGTTCATTTTTGCCAGCATATAAAAGAATCAAGAGTCAAGAGACATTTTGTCCAACAACCTAGGTGCCAGTAGAGTCAGAATAGGCTGCCTATGTCTTTTAGTTCTACATACATGTAGTCCATCTGTTTCTCTACATACCTTTTTAGCCTGCTTTCACCCTGTTCTTCAATAGTCAGGACCCCCACAGGACCACCACAGAGCAGGTATTATTTAGGTGTAAACATTACATTATTTAGATGTAAAGTCAGAGACGATCGCTCATCTATTGCTGCTGTTTGAGTTGGTCATCTTCTAGACCTTCATCAGTGGTCACAGCACACTGCCCACGGGGCGCTGTTGGCTGGATATTTTTGGTTTGTGGACTATTCTCAGTCCAGCAGTGACAGTGAGGTGTTTAAAAACTCCATCAGCATTGTTGTGTCTGATCCACTCATACCAGCACAACACACACTAACACACCACCACCACGTCAGTGTCACCGCAGTGCTGAGAATGACCCACAACCCAAATAATACCTGCTCTGTGGTGGTCCTGGGAGAGTCCTGACCATTGAAGAACAGCATGAAAGGGGGCTAACAAAGCATGCACAGATGGACTACAGTCAGTAATTGTAGAACTACAAAGTGCTTCTATATGATAAGTGGAGCTGATAAAATGGACAATGTGAGTAGAAACAATGAGGTGGTTTTAATGTTATGGCTCTATTACTATTACTTAATCATATTTCTTCTTCACTGCCATTTGATGGACAGCCTGCTAATGTCTAAGAGCCTCCTCATGCTGTGGGCCCAGTTTCCCAAAAGCATTATAGTGCAGATAGAGTGTTCATTCTTACGCTTGTGCTACAGTTTAATGATTACCTTTGTGCTCTGATGCTTTTGGGAAACTTAGCCCTGGGTGGTTTTCAATAACATTCCGTTGAAGCATCAAACATCCTAATTTTAGTCTCGGGCTAGAACTAACGATGGGAAAATACCTGGCTCTGTTTGAGTATATCATAATAGATGCCAAGCCCTAAATTACAAGTCTGGCAGAAGCGTATAAACACACACTTGTGTTCGATGGCAGGCTGTCGGATCTGGGGTTTAATCCAATGTTATTTTGTGCTCAGGTGTTCCAGAAAGGAAGCGTGTCCGAAATGGGAGGTACCACAGCACTTCAGTACGGAGCTGAAACAATGTGTGGACATCACCGTTACCCCCGCCAACATGTCCGTGACAACAGCATCTACCCAGGTAATACTTTCTGACAGCGCCATTTTCATGACTGGTTCAGATCACACTGTTCTCTTTGTTCTGATCCAGAATCTTTATTTGTGAATGTGGTTCCTTAGTTGAGGGTCAGGGTTGAGGTGGGTCCACTTCCGCTGGAAAACTCTGGGCACAAGGCAGGGCTTCACACTAGCCTTTTATAGCCTGTTTATTTACATTTACATTTTTGGCATTTAGCAGATGCCTTTATCCAAAGCGACTCACATTACAGTATACAGTCTAAGCAATTGAGGGTTAAGGGTCATGCTCAATGGTCCAACAGCAGCAATCTGGCAGTGGTGAACCAGCAACCTTCTGTTTACTAGTCCAGTACCTTAACCACTAGGCTATGGCTTTCGGCTTTTCTTTTTCTCAAATGTGTGTGATGCCTTATATTTTAGGCGAATGTTGGCTTCTGAAAGGTGGGTTTTAGACAGACTTTGGGCTGGATATCAAGACTTACATAGGTCAAGTCCACTTAAACTGACCTGCTACAATTCAGCATCTGGACTTTCTAATGTCTAGACGTTATGGAATGTCATAAAGACAGGAGTGCTTGGGATGCAGGGTTCAAAGCCTCAATGGTGCTATTGGCTGGACATGATTGGCTATGTATGTGGGTTAGGGGTTCTTGGGGCCCCGCAGTGGATAGGTGTCCTGTCTGGGATGTGCTACTTCATAGTGCCCAGTGATTCCAGAGAAACCGGACCCACCCTGACTCTGACCAGGATCTCTTGGTAGTAATACATACAAATTAAATGAAGTGAAATAAAGACTAGGAATAATTTAAAGTTATGTTTATTATTTTTCATAGAGCCTGGTGTTTTGTAATGAAGGTTCAGAGGTAAAGATGTTCATGTATTCAGCATCGTATTATCCTATATCGAATGTGTTTAATGATTCACTGGCACCTAAAATAATCGCATTATAGTTTTATTTTGTAACTTTGGGGGGGTTTTTTTTGGTAACTTTATTATATAAGCATGTTTTGCAGTGAGCCAGTCTAGAGGCTGGAATTATTTCTATCGAATGTTCTTCTGTGCTGTGACTGTGGCTATTATTAGATGCAGTGCACGCAGCGCAGATATTACTCTGATATTGCCTGTGCAAATGAAACTATCAGATGAAATTGTAAAGACGCACGTTGCCGAGGCTGCAGCGAAACATTTTAATGAAAAGTGATTCAGTCGAGGACTGTTTTTACTTACTGGGAATCAGACTGCACCATCTCACTGTTAACTGTGCTCTGTGTGTGTGTGTGTGTGTGTGTGTGTGTGTGCGCTGCACTCCAGCTGAGCGTGAAGGTGGCGAATGTGCCGAACTTATCTGCAGGTGTGACGTGTGTGTTTGAGGATCTCAGCGAGAGTGCCGGTGAGGTGCTGCCTAAAGGACAAATCCTGTGCATGTCCCCGTCTCTACGTGACGTCCCCACGCTTACTCTCGGATACGGTGAGACTCGAACACTCTCTTTAACATGCAAAAATGTTTCTTAGTAATTGTAACATGCTGAGGATTCAGGTTTAATTCAGGTTAAATGCTTTTTCTCCCATATTTATTTTTAGTCATGGTCATCCCATAATATACAGTACATTTATAGTGCCGTGAAGTATCTGGGGTTTGAATCTCAGCATTGTTATTGCCTGGTTGGGATTGGCTAGCGTTTGGGATGGCTGAACAGCCTAGCAATTGGGAAGTGCATGTGTCAATGTGCTCTTAGTGCCCGTCCCAAGCCCAGATAAAAATAAGGGTTGCATCAGGCAGGGCATCTGGCATAAAACTATGCCAAATCAGGTTTGCAGACTAGAATAATTCACTGTAGCGGCCCCTAAAGCTAAAAGAGTAAGAAATAGTGCAATTCAGTATTGTACCTATGGGTCTGTGGTGCTATTATATTACTAATATACACTTTTTGACCAACAGTATGTGGACACCTGTACATTAACTTTATTTACCATTCCAAAATAATAAGCATTTGACTTTATCAGACTGGACTGAATAACTGAAAAAGACCTGAATAATACACAGTTGAGTCACATTATTATGACCACCAGCTTATATCCAGAGTAACCGCCGTGTGCAACACAGACAGCAGCTAGACGAGCTGGGAGTGACTCAATAAGGTCCTGGTAGTTTGTCACAGGAATCTGGAGTCATGCTGACTGCAGTGCATCCCACAGCTGCTGGAGGGTGTGTGGGAGAGAATTCACAGACCGAACATGATGATCGAGGTGGTCCCACTGATTCTCAACTGAGTTCAAGTATGGAGAATTAGGGGGCCAGGGTAGTACTCGGAAGTCTTGTTCATGCTCTTCCAACCAATGTCAAACATTTCTAGCCAAGTGACATGTCGAATTGTACTGCTGGAAGATCCCATTTGCCTCAGGGAAAACAATTTTACCCATGACAGCAAGAAGGGATACGTGTACAGACAGCCTATCGCACACCTTATATACCCACCAAAAGCAGCTCACGAAACATGACTTCCTTTATGAGCTACATGCTGCCGTCGTCGAAAGTACGAAGTAGTTATAATTTAGTTTAGATTATTTTTGTTTATGTATGATTTGTTTAAATTCTGTTCATTCAAATTATTCTTCAGGCCACCCAACAAGGATGGGTCCCTGCTAAGTCTGGTTCCTCTCAAGGTTTCTTACTGTAATTTTAAGGGAGTTTTTCATTGCCACTGTCACCCTCGACTTACTCAACAGGGGTTTTTGGTCTGTCGGTCCTGGATGCTGTAAAGTTGCTTTAAGACAGTGTCTGTTATAAGAAGTGCCATACAAATAAATCTGGCTTGACTTGACTTGATTTGTAGAAACATACCTTTCCCCATTGCTTCTATAACAGCCTACACCTATTTGAAAAGGCTTGCCACAAGATTTGTGAGTGTCTGTGAAAGTCAGACACTGAGCTGAGTTAAGGATGGAGGCTTGGTTTTGCAGTCAACTTCTATTGAATCAGTAAGCCATGTAATTATTACCCTAGCGTTGTGCACACAGGCTTTTTTATGCTGGAATTGATAAAGGCCTTCCCTAAATTGTTGCTACGAAGTTTGAAGGATGTGACTTATTTTACAGAATTGATTTTATGTACCTTTTAGCAAACATGTAAACATCATAATTAACAGGGTGTCCAAATACTTTTGGCCATATAATGACTACAGGGTTGACTAGTACATTGTTTGCTGCAGATCTTTCCATTAAACTTAAAAATTTGTTGGCTTGTTATCACATCGTCTGCTCTAGGTATGAAAGTACACAGTGCACAGCAACAGATAGAATCCATTCCATAATTTAGCACCTCCAAAATGCTCGTATATTATGTGTGTAGTTGATAAAGTGGTCAATAAATATAGGTGCAAGGTTAATGTACCTAATAAACTGACGACTCTGTAAAGAATCCTACTGTTCCATGTTCATTATCATCGAGCTGAGTCTAGCCAAGGCTGTTTTTTTTTACCCAGAAATAGCAGTGGTAATGAAGCAGAGCAAACATCTCATCACCTGAATGCTGCTTATTATATGAGATATTTACGGATGGGCCTTGTTTGCAGTTTTTGATTAGACTGTGGAGCAGAATCACTAACGTAAAAACCTACAGTGGTAAATTGCTCCGGAGTTTACTCTGGATAGTTGCACCAGTCACCAAACATGCAATCTTTAAACCCTGCTAATTGAAGTCTACATTTTGTTGTTTGTGTTAAAGGTGCAGTAAGTCATCTCGGGTACTATTCTTGTATTAGGGACCTTTTTGGTACAAACCTCATTTTCTGACAAGCTCGTACATTTTGTAAAATGCAATAAAAATCTTTGATTTGTTTATGTTATTTAAATAAGAGTATAAAATGACAGAATATCAATAAACTGTTTTGAAACATTCCACTATAAGCAGGAGAATTGATAACAGGTGAGTGTATCATGAATTAGCATGACAGGATGATTCACCAATGGTTTATTCAAGCAAATCTGCCAGACAAATGAAATATTAGATCACAATTTTAAAAATGATCTTTTTATCCGTCTAGATGGATGTTTCTTATTGTTATTCACTGATAATATTCAGTAGTTCACTATATATGTAATAATTAAATAAGTACATTTTGTCTAGTCTAGCCACCAGAAGGTGCACTCATCAGCAAGCTCTCGGATTTGGTCCCAGGCACAAATAAAATAAGGAGGGTTGCATCAAGAAGGGCAACTGGCTTGAACCTCAGCTCTGCCATCCGGCTGGGTCGGCCACATGAACAACGATTGACTGTTGTTCAGGGATGGGATGAGCCAGACCAGTGTTTCTCATAACTGGTGCAATTACGACCTCTACTGGCTGATTGATGGCGCCTGCGCAGAGTTGAGGAATAATGCTGATCAGGGTGTGGCTCTCCATGCACAAGGCTGATCCGCAAATGAACTCGCCTCGTGCAGGTGAAAAGAGGCAGTCGGTACTGCTCACGTGTCGGAGGCGGCATGTGTCAGTTGCGAAGTTCTTCAGTCAGCAGTGAGAGTTGTATTGGTAGAGGTGAAGCGTAACACAATCAGGGTAATTGGATACGACTAGATTAGGGGAGAAAATTGGGGGGAAAAAATTATTAGTTGAGGAAATACTAAAGAAAAAATGACTTCTAGTTTTAGATGAAAATGTTAATGGGCAGAGATTAAAAACTCCAGCCAAGGTTTCATTTATTTTATAGCCACTCTAAGAACACAAATGTACTAGCGGTGAACTTTAAGCCTAATACCTCCATTAAAGACAATTATTGAATGTCTGAATGGAAATATTATGCCAATTACGGCACACACACAAGTATAATTGGTTGACCATAAATGCGGTCATTAGTGGAAGCAAAGGGTGGCAGTGTTTGGGAATGGAAATGCTTTTCATTCACAGATGTACAAACTAGATAAATGTCTTAAATAGGTCTTGAGTGAGGTTGCAGGTAGAGGATAACTGCGTTTCCTCTGTTTGAAGTCTGGACTGGTCTTTTTTTTACACTAATTCATTACCTTGACCTGCTGTTCTTTTGTTTTTTGGGCTTTTTTTATGCAGGAGATAAACGAGTGGTCAAGCTCTCACTTAAATCTAAGGAGACCGGGCTGAAATTTATTACCACCGATTTTATCTTCTACAACTGCAGCGTCCTGCAATCGTAAGTACTGTAACGCATTTATTGTCCCATACATGACAGCATTTGTATCTGGGGGGTCGTGGTTGGTTTCCTCAATGAAGCCTGTTTTATGTATCTTAAGCTAGAGTGTATGTTTAGCAGTGGCAGGAGACAATGAGGCAAAATAATATAGACACGACATTAAAATAAACTGACAATCACAGTTTTAAACACAGATGCTTGAATGATTTTTATTACAGTAAGCATTAATAAAACAGCATGTATGAGCTATTAAAGAGCCTTAATAATTCACGATTCATGTAAGATTTCAAAGCAACACAAGGCACAAAGTTCCAATAAGACCAAACAATGCCGAATTGCATGTGTATCAGTCAACAAAAACTGGAAAATTATTGCTTTTTTAGGTCATGGCAGTGCCCAACATGAGCAAACAACATCAGCAAAAAGCAAACAGTGCCTAGAAGTCAGTGCTTACTTAAAATAATAGATACCACCTTAAAATATTGCATTTCCAAGACACATATCCAGAACCCTGAGGAATTAAAGAAATATTGAACTACATGTACTACTTTTGGTTGGATTGCCAACCTGAGAAAGACAAATATTGCCCTAAACATGCAATGTCTGCTGCCAACGGGATCCAATGCTTGCTCTGCATGGTCACATAATAGCCAGCAAATAAGATGCAACTTTATTGGAGCAGGTGCACCCAGTATTACAAACATGTCTAGTGATGTTCCCATAATTAACAGTAATAATGTCCTACTGCTTAAAAACACATACTCCAGAGGGGTTAATTAACAACAGGATGTTGTTTGTAAGAGGTTACAACAAGTTCCTTCTACGTTCTTTCTAATTACCAGACGTAAACGTAACTTTCAAAGCTGTGAAGATCTTCAACTCTTAAACTCTTATTCCACAAAGAACCTTTAGGACCTTTAAATGGCCTGAGTGATTGCAATCAAGAGGTTTAATTAGCCAAAGCCACCATGAATATTATTTTAACTGCATTATTATTGCTAGAAATATATAAGTAATAATTCAAGAGAAGAAGAAAATTTGTCTTGGTATTTAATTTAATAGAATTGCTTAATATTGAAATTCCAACATTAACTGGATATTTTAAGCTCAGGAGTTTTAAAAATGTGCGTAAAACAAGAAGGTCATGAGCTTATGACTGTATGTTAAAAAACAGTCATACCAGTATCCACATGCTGAAAATATAAGCACAATATGTGCCTAGTCTAAGCGTTTAAAAAATGATAAAAGTAACTATTAGGGTTAGGGTTAGGGGTAGGGGTAGGGTAAATGTAATGGCAAGCCTTTATGTTTGGTAAACCTAATGCTGTCAACTCCCCACCTTGTAAAACTGAACGGCTAATTTAATTTACACCAGAAGCTAGTGTTGCAATATTGTTTACTGTCGCAAACACCAAATTCACATATAAAACCAGCTGTGATCGGGTCATCAAATTTTTACATATAAAACCAGCTGTGATCAATGCATCAGATTTTTGGACTAACCCAAGATCTCCAACTCTTTTATTCCTTAAAGAACCTTTAGGACCTTTAAATGGCCTGAGTGATGGCAATTGGGGCATTTAATTAGTCAAAGCCACCATGAGTACTATTTTAGATATGTTATTATTGCTAGAAATGTAAAAGTAAAAATGCAGCAGTTCAAGAGAAGAAGAAAATTTGTCTTTGTGTTTAAAATAATTGCTTTAAATTGAACTTACAACTTTAACTGGATGTTTTAAGAGCTCAGAAGTTTTAAAAATGTGTATAGAACAAGGAGATTAGCTTATGACTATATGTTAAAAACAGTTATACCAGTATCCACATGCTGAAATTATAAGCAAAATATGTGCCTAGTCTATGCGTTTAAAAAAATGATAGAAGTAGCTATTAGGGTTTAACTATTAGAGTTAGAGGTTAGGGTTAGGTTTAGGGTTAGGGTTAGGGTAAACCTAATGGCAAACCTTTAGGTTGGTAAAAGTTACTGTTGCAGAATTGTTTATTGTTACGAATACCAAATTCACATATAAAACCAGTTGTGACGGGGTCATCAGATTTTTTTGGACTCTACTGTATGAATGCATTAGTTTAAAATAACAATTTGAACCTTTTTAACCTGACACACAAGCACCATCTAATCTGTTTACTGACGGCTCTCTGTGGGCTTTGAGTCATGCTTTATTCAAATGTAAATACAGACAGGACTACAGTAGCGTCGGTGTAATGCACTCCGTTAGGGGTGGATATCAAAAACCACTTAACTGGTAAATTACACCCTGGAAGCGCTCTCACCCCGCTCAGGAAACCCGGTCTCTCCACAGCCAGTGTCAATGCCATCCTTCCTCACTGCGGAATGTCCTCTTATGAGAGTAATTGGCTGGGAGGTGTGAGAGGAGACAAGTTAAATTGGAGTGTGCTCCAGTCTCATGCTGCTCTCCCCAGTATCAGTGCCCGGCCCGAGCAGGTCGATGAGAACGTTAAGTTGTGACTGGATAGCTCTGTGTGGAGAGAAGAAAGCCTAAGGTGCAGGACATAAACTGTGTGATCTTCATGCCTTACTAATATAAAGGAGAAATAACCTGTTACCTGAAGCTCAATAGCACGCTTGTCTATGACTCAGCCAATCAGAGGACGTTTTAAGTAACTCAGCAATCATTCTGGTTTAGAGTCCATTTCATGATTGAGTGGTGGGGTTTTATTGCACTGTGTAAACCAAAGTAACCATGTAAACAACAGGTTTGCACAAAGATAATCAAGTGCCATTAATATCCAGCAACAATATTAGATTCATTAATAATTATTAAACATTATATTTACTTTTTTCCTCATTCTGTAAAGATTTCTTGCACAGTTAACATAGTGTTAGTAATGCATGGTCAGCAGATGTGTGAAAGCAAACCAGCCGGAATAATGGCCTGCCCAAATTCCCCAAAAAATAAGTACTTGAGTATTTCAAGCAAGCAAGATGCCTCCCAAAATGCCCAGTTTGCAACAGCTGTAATTTGACAACCCCAGTTAGGCAGCACTTAATGGGTGTGTTTGAAAACCTAGTGAGCTTTCTACATAGACAGCATTTTACATGAATTCCAGTGTGGTACTGTGATAGGATGCCACCTGTGCAACAAGTCGAGTCATGAAATTTCCTCGCTACTAAATATTCCACAGTCAACCATCAGTGGTATTATAACAAAGTTGAAGTGATTGGGAACGACAGCAACTCAGCCACGAAGTGGTAGGCCATGTAAAATGACAGCATAATGCGCATAAGGAGCATAATGCGCAGAGGTTGCCAACTTTCTGCAGAGTCAATCGCTACAGACCTCTAAACTTCATGTGGCCTTCAGATTAGCTCAAGAACAGTGCGTATAGAGCTTCATGGAATGTGTTTCCATGGCCGAGCAGCTGGATCCAAGCCTTACATCACCAAGCACAATGCACAGCGTCG
Source organism: Trichomycterus rosablanca (assembly GCF_030014385.1). NCBI lineage: Eukaryota > Metazoa > Chordata > Actinopteri > Siluriformes > Trichomycteridae > Trichomycterus > Trichomycterus rosablanca. The sequence continues at coordinate 31,951,162 of NC_085994.1, read as the reverse complement.
GATGCAGTGGTGTAAAGCACGCCACCATTGGACTCTAGAGCAGTGGAGACGTGTTCTTTGGAGTGACAAAGCATGCTTCTCCGTCTGCCAATTCCATGGACGAGTCTGGGTTTGGCGGTTGCCAGGAGAACGGTACTTGTCTGACTGCAAGTGTAAAGTTTGGTGGAGGGGGGATTATGGTGTGGGGTTGTTTTTCAGGAGTTGGGCCCCTTAGTTCCAGTGAAAGGAACTGTTAATGCCTCAGCATATCAAGAGATTTTGGACAATTTTATGCTCCCAACTTTGTGGGAACAGTTTGGGGATGGCCCCTTCCTGTTCCAACATGACTGTGCACCAGTGCACAAAGCAAGGTCCATAAAGACATGGATGAGCGAGTTTGGTGTGGAAGAACTTGACTGGCCTGCACAGAGTCCCGACCTCAACCCGATAGAACACCTTTGGGATGAATTAGAGCGGAGACACAAATGTGCTTCTGGAAGAATGGTAAAAAATTCCTATAAACACACCCCTAAACCTTGTGGAAAGCCTTCCCAGAGTTGAAGCTGTTATAGCTGCAAAGGGTGGGCCAACATCATTAAACCTTATGGATTAAGAATGAGATGTCACTCAAGTTCATATGCGTGTGAAGTCAGACGAGCGAATACTTTTAGCAATATAGTGTATAAGTCGATGACTTATTAGAATCCATAGCAGCTGTCTATGTAGGCAGCAAGGCAGCTCACTAGGTTTTCGAACACACCCATAAAGTCAGGCGTGTAGCTTTAAACTTGAGGTCTGGATGTTGAACAGACCTCGAACAGCACTTCAGGCCACATACGAAAACAATGTGTGCTGCCTGCGTTAGCATGAAGCTGGGCAGCATTTATTGTAATGTATCACAATGTTCATATCATATTGTCATTGCCCGACTCTAATGATTAAGTGGGATTTTAATCTGGACCCTCTTCTGCTGGATCTGTGCGTTTGTTAGTTTGGACAGATGATTGAGTCTGGCTGCTCTGTGATTCAATGCAGTGGGTGGAAAAGCAGCTGCTAATCCCTGAGGCCAAAACCTCCCGATTATTTCGTTGTGCTGTTCTGCCATTCAGCAGCCCCGAGAACATCACTTAACACAGCGAACAAGCACAATCGCACATTCTGAGTGGCTGAGTCGGCTTTCTTTTTTCTATTTTTTCCTCCCTCTTGATCCTATTTAAAGAGCTTGGTTGGTGATTAGCATCCAAACAGCAGCAGGATGAGGCGTCGCTTATCAAAAGAGTGCAGAGAAGGAAGAAATACTGATGACTGAGGGATGATGTGATGGAAAACAATTTGCTGCTGAATAAATGCATCCAGGTTGGATTCTAGAGAACGCAATGAACTCATCCTAGGTGGAAATAAACGTGCGCTGGCCTAATCAATTCTCCGGTGTCCATGTGTCAGAGAGTGGGCTCCTGTCCGTCAGGTGATACATATAGATATCTCGACTAGTTCACACAAGCGTGTTCGTGTAGACGCACAGTCACATGACAATCAATTTTCCAGTCTGCATGCGTGCTCGCGACCTCACGCCGATCCAAGGAGCTGGGATCGTCTGTTGCCATGGCAACCCAACACCGGAATGAAGCCCTTCTACCTTTTGCCTGCGCTGATTCTGTTGCAGATTTCCTTCTCACACCTAAGCCCTGTGGGTAAGTTTAACCCGGGCTTCCATCTTTATTTACAAGGATCCTTGAACCACCAGCATCTCTGTTTCACATCCTGTAATGACCACCTCTGATATGAGTGACCAATTCGGCAAAGATCGATGAAGTTTTTGGGCAAAAGCATGAGCAAACTACAGTGTACTGTTTTATGTAGAGCACCGTTATGAAATCTCTTATATAAAACCTTTAAAATGCTTTTTTTCCTTTCTGTTTTTAGCCTCCCTAGTGTCTGATTGTGAGGATGGCTTCTTAGATTTGGCTCCCAGCATGCATTCATTAACCAGCTTGTACTTTGGTACACAATTCTCGAACGAGATTTGAAAGCAGTTGGGAAAAAAAAACAGAAGGATAAACATGTGCACTTGCAATAATTCCTCATTAGGACTTTTACAGGCCAATATATTAAATGATCAGTAATATACAACTTAAAATATGATGCAGTCTTTCTTACAGTGCAGATAGAATAACTCCAGGATATTTCATGTTTTGTCTGGTCAACTTGATCAAATTCATTTCTGCATTTTAGGACTACAACATATTTCAAAAGTTGGGACTATAAAGCATTTACCACTTTATTTTGTTGCCATTCCTTTTCACCACACTTAAAAGACATTTTAAGTGCTTTTGTAATGTGTGCAGCATGTGGTTTTGCATTGTCTGGTTGCATGGACGTCCCTGATATTAGATTAAAGGCAGCATATGTTGCTCCAAGATCTTGATGTACTTTTCTGCATTTCCATCACAGAAGTGTAAATTACCTTTACCAAGAGCACTGACACAGCCCCATACCATGACAGACCCTGGCTTTTGGTCTTGTTGCTGATAAATGGTCGGGGTGGTCCTTTTAGTTTTTGGTTCAGAGCTCACGACATAGATTTACACAATACACATTTTCACTTTGTGATGGTCCATCCCAAATTCATTAGAGCCCAATGAACTTGATGTTGCTTTAGGACATGGTCAACATAAGACATTTTTTGCACAATAAAGTTTTAAGTTTAGGATTCTGTCTGTCCCAGTGGAGGAAGTGAATCCCCTTTTCAGTGATTGTTAGTTTCAGTAATGGTAGTGGGGATTCTATGCCTGTCAGTCCCAGTAAGGGAGGTGAACTCCTTCCTCTGTGCTTGTTAGTTCCAGTAATGGTAGTGGGATTATGTGCCTGTCAGTCCCAGTAAAGGAGGTGAAGCCCTTCCTCTGTACTTGTTAGTCCCAGTAATGACAGTGGGGATTGTATGCCTGTCAGTCCAAGTTAAGGAGGTGACATCCTTCCTCAGTGCTTGTTAGTCCAAGTAATGTTAGTGGGGATTTTATGCCTGTCAGTCCCAGTAAAGGAGTTGAAACTCGTCCTTTGTGCTTGTTAGTTCCAGCAATGTTGCTAAGGATTTTGTGCCTGTCAGTCCCAGTAAAGGAACAAAAGCCCTTCCTCTGTTCTTGTTAGTTCCTGTACTGGTAATAGGGATTCTTTGCCTGTCAGTCCCACTAAAGAAACAGAACCCCGTCCTCTGTGCTTGTTAGTTCCATTAATGTTAGTGGTGACTATAAGATATCCTTTATTTGTCATTTATACATATACACGTGTACAGTACAATAAAATTCTTTCTTCACAAATCCCAGCTTGTTTGGAAGTTGGGGTCAGAGCGCAGGGTCAGCCATTGTACGGCGCCCCTGGAGCAGACAGGGTTAAGGGCCTTGCTCAAGGACCCAACAGTAGCTGCATAGCAGAGCCTGGATTTGAACCGCCAATCTACCCACTAGGCTACCACTGGGCTACCACTGTCCCCAATTATTGATTATGTACCTTTCAGTCCCAGTAAAGGAACAAAAGCCCTTCCTCTGTATTTGTTAGTCCCAGTAATGTTAGTGGTGATTATGTGTTTTTCAGTCCCAGTAAAGAAACTAAAGCCCTTTCTTTGTACTTGTTAGTTCCAGTAAAGGTAATGGGGATTCTATGCCTGTCAGTCCCAGTAAAGGAAGTGAAGACCTTCCTCTATACTTGTTAGTTTCAGTACTGGTAATGGGGATTCTATGCCTGTCAGTCCCCGTATAGAAACAGAAGCCCTTTACCTGTGCTTGTTAGTTCCAGTAATGTTAGTGGTGATTATGTGCCTGTCAGTCCCAGTAAAGTCTTTCCTCAGTGCTTGTTAATCCAAGCAATGGTAGTGGGGATTCTATGCTAGTTTAGGCCTTTGTGATTAAGTTTTAGTAAAGCAGGATCGACCTCTGTGCCATCCAGTCTCAATAAAATGTCTGTAGCCTCTGTATCTGTCAGTCCTAGTGGAGGTAGTAATGCTTCTGTGCCTGCCAGTCTCAGTAAAGAAGTGTGTCCATTGTACCTGAACCTGAAGGTTCAGTTAAAAGAGTGAGGGCCTGGCTGCCTATCATTGAGGAGTGAATCTGTGGCTCAGTTTCACTAAAGCAGGAGTTACTCCTGTTACTGTCTGTTCTTGTAAAAAGTGGTGTGGCTTTTGGCTCGGTCACTCTCTTTTCGATCATCAGCAGTGTTCCGCTGTTCAGTGTGAGCACTTTCTATGTATTTAATTAGAACTCTAGCACAATCTGATCACATTGTGTTGTTTAAAATGGGTTCTAAACCATTTATACATTGGCACATTGTACAGTCTTGAGCAAAAGGTGCAACCCTATATAAACGAGGTAAATTTGGATTTATGATAGAGTTGGCTTTAGGCCGTGGGTCATACCCATTAAACTCTTTAGAGTAAGTGTGCTGATATATGATCGGATTGTTTTTGCATTTCATATCATAATAAATAAGTCTGTCTGGCTTGAAGGAAGGCTGATATTAGATCATAGCACTGTCAGCTTACATTAGCTGATCTAGCGCTCGGAGACGTTTGAGACATACTGCCCTACAGCCTTAGAGGCAACCCAGAGTTTAAAGTGTGCCATTCTTTAAAGTGTGCCATTCTTATCACCATGTCCAGGTCATGTACAACCACCCCCTATCTCCGCATTGCCTTCCGCATTGCCTTCTCTTAGTTGTAGTTAAATGAAAACCCAGTGAATTCATGTGGGTTTAAAGCCCAGACAGCATCTTTCTTTCCGGGCGCTGTATTTATTGCACATACCAACCGCAGCCACATCTTTTAACTCCTGCCTCATTTAAAAACACTGAATCCTGAGTATAATGAGATCCGGTTCTGATGCGTTCCTTTCACAAAGCCGGGGTAGCGCTGGCGTCCAGATACAGGCTGTGCAACATTAGCTCAGCCTGTCATAATCCATGCATTATTTTGCGCCTGAGCAGTCCTTCTGCCAGAGGTATTGTGTTTGCTACCCATCATTTGTGGGGGGGAAGTAATACTCTATAATTCTGTAGAGAGCGCCGGGCTAGATCATTCTCCCTGCAACCTTCTCAAACATCTCCGAGAGCAATAGAGGCGTTTTTCAAACCAGTATAGTGCTATTAGGAGAGAGAAAGTAGGCGAGAGGGGGGAAAGATACATTATTCTGAGCAGTGCAGCTCCAGGGTGTAATGTGCTCCGACTGCTGAGTGCCCTCTGAGGGGGATTTTTGAAGTACCTCCCTGAAGAGAAAGATTTGATTAGTATGGCACCCAGGCTACATGCTTCATACAAGCTCCAAGCGTACAGCTCCAGCGCTTTCTCCCCTTACAGAGTCGAAGTGTATTCTGCCCACATGTTCGCCAAGTGCTCACCTCCTATACACCATCCAAGTGTATTTTGTTCACGTGTTTGCCAAGTACTCACTTCTTATACAGTCTTAAAGTGCCCATTCACCACTGCTGCTGTCTTCTATACTTAACACCCTAGAGTACAAGTGAGTCACACTCTCCATTCATTTTCTTTACACTTTCACAGTATTTACTCCCTGTAGACCCTTATGTGCTAAGTTTCACAGGGCAAGAACTTGGAGGCTGTGCACTGTTTGATTTTGTTAAATTAATCTGAGGTTGCATTAATTACTTAGAAGGATGTACCACTTGTTAGGGGCCAGGGCAGCATGTGTCACCCATGTTTAAATTGGTGCTATGTATTGTTGTTAATTTCCGTTTTCATTCAGAATGTTGGGTTGCCAGATGTTAAGGATTCTGGCTAGAAACTTGACCATAGCATAATATTTCTTTTTTTTCTATTTATTTATGCATTTTTCTCCCCATTTTGTGTAGTCAATCTGTCTTCCGCTGCTGGGGATCCCTGATTGCATTCTAGTAGGGTATTTTGCTGCTCATGCCTCCTCCGACCCATGCACAGTCCTAGTGAACCCCTTCTGCTAATCAGGTTTCTTACACAGCGTTTGAAGACCCCACCCACATAGTCCAATCATCCCACCCTGCAGACATAATGGCCAATTAGTGTCTGCTGCAGGCACTGCCAATTATGCCCGCTAGATGGTGCCCAGCCAACCGGTGGCAACGCCGAGTTTCAAACCAAGGAGTTCAGAATCTCGGCGCTGGTGTGCTAGCGGAATTTTCTGGCAACCCTATTCAGGAGTGCATTAAAGCAGTCCATTTGTTAGAAAAAATGAACTGCTCTATTTTTTCCTCATTATCTTTTCACCCAATCTAGGTGTTTTTAATAAAATTCATTTCAATAAAAATACATAGAAAAACACTGTTTTATGGCTCCCAAGACACCACACAGTATGTAGTGGGGCTTGATCCAGAAACCTTACAATTAGTCCAGTAGCCTAGTGGTTAGGGCTTTGGGCTATCAACTGAAAGGTTGAGAGTTTGAATCCCATCTCTGCCATATAGCCACTTTTGGGCCCTTAAGCAAGGCCCTTAACCCTCTCTGCTCCAGGGGTGCCATATAGTAGCTGACCCTGCGCTCTGACCCCAGCTGGGATATGCGAACTAAGAATTTCATAGTACTATACATGTATATCTGTATATGTATGTATGACAAATAAAGACAGCTATTCTAACTAATGAGCTCCCACTGCTCTTGTATAGAGTCAAATTTTCAACTTTAAACATTATTTACTTGATTGCAGTGGTACATCCAATTTGTCAGTATTCCACTGAACAGGTATGCAGATAGAAGCAGGATATTAGGAATTAATATAATCAACGTGACAACGTGGATAAAACCACAGTCCATTGCTTTTGTTTGACTGGTGTGTGGGCAGTGCAGGAAGGCATTAGCACATGTAGCTCTGTGCACACCATTCATTTCTTTGTTAAATTATGAAATGCCTAGTTTGTGCTCATACAGATTTCTTGAGAGTGATTTTCTTTACTTCATTGTATAATACCGACACAGTGATGCCATCAGTCTCTCACTGGCTTTTTTCCCTCATAAATGCTTTTAACGAAATATAATAAAATTTTTCTTAAAGCTTTGATATTAAACACTCCTTACTGCTATTAAAATGTCCAAATGTGACACCTCCCATTTAAACAGCTTTACTTGGACATTTGATATTTAGCAGACACCTTTTTTCTAAGTGACTTTTGACTGATGCATTAAAACAGTTGAGGTCTATGGGCCTTGCTTAGTGGCCTAACGGTGGCAGTTTGTCCCGGTGGCGTTTGAACCAGTGACCCCTTGCTCACCAGTCCAGCACCTTAACCACTAAGTTACCACTGCCCATTAACAAAGACCAGTTTTAACTGTGCCTGGACAAAACGAGTGTCTGCTCCAAAGGTTGTTCTTTTCTTTATAGACAGGGCAGTGGTAGGTCATAGGTTAAGGAATTGAACTAGATATCAGAGGCTCTTTTGTTCAAGCCCTAACAAAGCCATGTTGCCACTGCTAGGCCCCTGAGCAAGGTCCTTAAGTCTGAATTGTGTGCACTGTATTTGATCACGGTTATAATTTGTTTTGCATAAAGTGTCCGCTAAATGCTGCAATCAGTCTCAGCTCCAAACATTCAGAGCTAGATTTTTCTGATGTGGACTGTTTGTTTTTTGTAAAGCCAGAGAATACTTTAAATAATAGTACTGCTTAATCACTGAATGAAAGAAGCCTTAAGAGTTGTTCACAATTAGATTTTTGCCAGCCATGCATATTAAAATGAATTATGTTTGTATGAGAATAAATATGCAGAGTTTTACATTTGGTAGTGGTGTTAACATGCCGTTTTAAACCATCCAAACTAAACCCAGCAAGCACTACTAGTCCAGTACCCTAACTAATGAGCTCCCTTCCCTTGTATTTACATTTTCGGCATTTAGCAGACGCTTTTATCCAAAGCGACTTACATTATAGTTACAGTATACAGTCTGAGCAATTGAGGGTTAAGGGCCTTCCTCAAGGGCCCAACAGCAGCAACCTGCCAGTGTTTGTATAAAGTCAAATGTTCCACTGCATGTAGATAGGAGCGGGATGTTTGACATTGAGTGGCTCGGTGGGTAGCACTGTCGACACACAGCAAGAAGGTCCTGTGTTCATTTCCCAGGTCGAGCAGTCTGGGTCCTTTCTGACTGGAGTTTACATGTTCAACCCGTGTCTGTGTGGGTTTCCTTCGGGTGCTCTGGTTTCCTACCACAGTCCAAAGACATGCAGGTCAAATGGAGATGCTAAAGTCCTCCTAGGTGTGAGTGTGTGTGTAAATGTGGCCTGTGATAAAGCACTTGAGCATTAAATCCCATCAACACTGCTGCACCTAATACACTCACACCAGTAGGAAACACACTACTATGGCATTTCTGTGCTAGTGTTGTTGCAGTGCTGAGAATGGTTCACCACCCAAACAACATCTGGTCCGTGAGGGTCCTGTGGTGGCCATTTGAATACAGAGGAACAGAAGGGCCTCAGTCAGTAACTGTCTAGCCACAATGTTTATCTGTATTTACAGCGTCGCTTATAAAAACAATCAATGAATCTACGTACCAGCTAGGTGTACCTAATAAAGTGCTCAGTGAGCGGATGTTGTCTTACAAGGTCGTTTAAACACCTTTAAATCCACTCCTGATTCCTCTCTGCACTCATTACACTGCATACCTTGATGCTCCTCATCACATGTGGTGTTAAAGCCTAAGTGAATCTCTTTCTATTTTTTCAAGACTTACTTAATGAGCAATTGAAACTCAAGTCAATTTTGAAGTGTTTGAGGTTCATTGAGCCTCAAGGAGTAATCGTGCATGGCAAAGTGAGCCAGGTTGCTAAGTCGCACACGCTCTGTACCGAGGCTAATGAGTAACCTAGGACATATACAAGGTGCTAGCATGCTATGAACATGCAAGGTGTCCAGTGGTGTAATTGAAAAGCTGCATGAACTGGGATGAGTCGCACATAAAAACGCACATATGCAGCAGCTGTCTGCACCTCGTTATAGCTTCGTTAAATGTGACTCGGGAGTAAACACATTTTCTTTAGTCTAGTGAGTTTTATTGTTGTCAAAGCAAGAGAAAAAAAACAACACAAATAAATAAAATAAAATATATGTACGATTGTTTAAAATGATTCTTAAATAGATGCAATATTTTTTATTTATGCATTTATGCTTATCTAATCACATCCAATAACCCAGTTGTATTTTCTCTACTGCTGCAGATTCCTACCCTGACCAAGGAGGGTCGTACCTAACACACACCCCCTCCAAATGTATGCAATAGCTAGAAGCTTCTTTTCACCTTAACGAGGCAGGCGTACCCAGGGATCAGTATCACATATGGTCACGCACTGATCTCCATTATTCCCCGTCTCTCTATAGGCGCCATTGACCAGCCAGCAGAGGCTGCAGTTACAGCAGCAATGATTAATCCCTTTTGTCCCGCCCTTCCTCGGACATAGCCAACCCTCTGATGTGTGCGCAGTCTATCAAGGCCTGTTTTGTCTGCTGCAGGCATTAGTAAATTTGGCCTCCTTGACGGCACCCAGCCGACCGGTAGCAGAGCCGAGATTCGAACCCAGGAGCTCAGAATCTCTGCGCTGGTGTGCTAGCGGATTATCCCTTTGCGCCACCTTGGTGCTCCTATAGCCAATCATTTCTGTGTAGGTGCCCGGCCAGTCGAACTGAGATTACAACTCTTTTTATTTAGCCAGTGCTGGTGGATATAGTGATATGACACCCCAATCTCTTTGTTTTTCTCTCTGCAGATGTTCGTCATGTGTCAGCAGCCCCTTTCCCTGCAACTGGTGTAAATATCGGCACATCTGCACCAACAACGTGGCCGAGTGCTCTTTCCAGGAGGGTCGAGTCAGCAGTGTGGAGGTAAGACACTACAGAGTTTGAATCAGTCTGTGACCATGCTGACCGCAGTGAGGTTCGACTCAAGTGATTCATTCTGGATCAAATGACTCACTGAGTACATGTGTTCCAGACAGGGAATTAAGGAAGTTTAAATATGTTTTAAAGAAGTTGTGGTGATTTGGACATCGGTGTGTCTGAAGAACCAGCACACACATCTGCTTCTGTTTATCAGTCACATGGATTCAGATGATTTGTGTACACGTGTTAACTTCTGAAAATCTGTAAATTATTAGTCAGTGTGTTTAAATTACAGGGTGGAATTACTGAGATTATGCATTCGCTGGCTGCAGTCCATTGCGGTATAGAATGTGTGGGATTTTTGTGTCTTAGGGATTTTTGTTACCATTTGTAGTTTGTGTTCTGCAATCATTACCTGAAATATCAATGGATTTTATTAAAAAAGGTCACATATAATGGCCTAAATGGTCCTAAATATCTAATGTTTGATTGTTGCATTTCTTATGACAATTACAGGCGAGCTAAACTTCAATTCAGCAATAACCTGTGCATTTTAAAATCTGTTAGTCTTTATAATAAGGTATTCATTTTTTACTACATCAACCAATCAGAGACATTGCTGTAACCATGGAAACAGCTCAAATAATTGCCCACTTATGATTCCAGCTAAGAATGTGACCATACCATCTTATTTCATTTACTGTTTTTTAATACGACTTAAATCTGACAACCGGGCAGCATGGTGGCTCAGTGGGTAGCACCATTGCCTCACAGCAAGAAGGTCCTGGGTTCTCTTTGTGTGGTTTGCATGTTCGCTCTGTGTCTGCATGGGTTTCCTCTGGGAACTCTGGTTTCCTCCCACAGTCCAAAGATGCAAGTGAGGTGAATTGGAGATACAGAATTACCCATGACTGTTTGATATTAGAACTGATGAATCCTGTGTAACCAGTAACTACTGGTCCTGTCATGAATGTAACCAAAGTGTAAAACATGACGTTAAAGTCATAATAAATAAATAAATCTGGCAACCCTATTCAGAAGTGCATTTGCAGAACAGTACACTTGTTAGAGCAGTTTTTCCCACCAAATCTAGTTGTTTCCACTTGCACCACCTCCGTTTTGGCCAAAAAGAGCCACAGACTATCACATGCCACCTCCGACATGCATGCACTCAATCAACTAGTTTACGAAAATGAAGTAATAAGGCAAGTGTATCTAATTGAACACAAACTTAAATTTATCCTGTTCTAAAACATTCTTCTCTTATTTCATTTTTATCAACTGCTCAATTCTGGTTAGGTTTGCACCGCGAAACACCTGGCCCTTGATCAAAGCTCTTAAACCTCACTTGCTCAGAATCTATTCGATCACAAATATCAGCTTGGGGGTTTGGTTATGGAATTGTGTCCTTCTGCCATGCCAAATGTAGCTGGTAAAGGGGGCATGGAGGCACAGATGATCAACATGTCAGTTTCTCTGCACCTCTATGAGTGTAAAGGCTGCAGACTGTTCCAGTGTGTGAGGTGGAGTGTCGCACATACATTTATTTCTGAGCACTGCTTTCATTTATAAGCCTCTTTTTTATCCACTTTCTCCATTGCGGGCTGCGAACATTTTTGTGTCATTTATTTCTCTCTGTTATTTTGGGCATCGCTTTGATTTTCCATTTTTCTTGTTATTTGTATAATTATGTTCTAGTATAATAATACTATAGTATTATTCTAGGTGCTAGACTCAAACTTTTCACCCCAGTGGTGAGGCACATCTGCCCCGTCACAGAACTACAGAGAGACTCTTGATCAGGATAAAGTTTTTTTTTAAGAAGTGCTAGTCCATCGAGCCAGTCTCCCAAACAGAGTGGAAGTTGGTTCACGTCAGATGTTTTATTTATAAAGCTGGGTTATGAGAAATGAATCTGAGTTAATAATGGAGGATGCAGCACAGCATGGGGTGTTATTACTTTTTGAAGAGTTCTATACATATTATTAACTCTCAGTGTCTCCTGTCCGTTTGTGTTGTTTTTTATATGAGAAATATATTTTCTGTCTGCCTGTCTTTCTCTCTGTTTATCATGTATATTGATCATTCCGCCGAATCTGTGCCATTTCCGCCCCCAGGACATCATATGTATAAATGTATATAAAAAAAAACTTTAAAAAGCATTTTTTTAAATTGAGCAAAGTGTCCTACACATTGATCTAATTGCAAATTTAGGATGTATGATTTAAAACGTTACTAAAAAATTGAAAAAATACATGTCCCCAGGTTTTTAATTAGTCCTGTTACCCTAACATGTTCATCCTTCTAAAAAATATGGACTGTGCCTCGTGTTCTCATGTTTTAAGCATAAACTCATGCTCACACTTCTATTGTTCATGTATTTACTAATTTTATGTTAAAAACTCACTTGTATATGAGTAACAGGACTGAAAGTAGAAGGACTATCTTCCACTTATAAACCTTGTAAATTAAACAAAGTTGCCTGAGATTGACCAGTACACTAGGTAAGTATGTGTGTTACTCGATTCAGTGTCCGTGTGGGTGTCCTTCGGGTACTCCGGTTTCCTCCCACAGTTCAAAGACATGCAAGTGAGGTGAATTGGAGATACAAAATTGACATTAAACTTGTGAACTACTGAATCTTGTGTAATGAGTAACTACCGTTTCTGTCATGAATGTAACCAAAGTGTAAAACATGACGTTAAAATCCTAATAAACAAACACACTAGATTCAGTGTTAAACAAAGATAAAAAATGAGGTTTAATTTCATTGAGTTATTAAACACAAATGGCACCCATTCAGTATGAATGTTTTTCTTTATTTAAGTTTTTTTTCTTTAATTTTTCCTTCTTTTTTTGCTTTTTACACTCCTTCCTTTTTCTTTACTTTCATATGTTCAAAAAAGTTTATTGTTCTTTCCTATTTCCTTTTTTCATTCATACCTTCTTATTCCCTTTTTTTATTTCTTTTTTTCCTTTTTTCTTTATTATTATTATTTTGTATTTTATTTTCTCTTCCCTCCTTTCTCATACAATACCAAAAAATATATATCTTTTCCATTTTGTTTCTGATTACTCTGTGTTAGATAGATTTGTTTTATTTATTTATTTATTTCTTGTCCTGTCGACGTTTTTTTTTTATCTTCCTTTCTTCCTCTTCCTCTTTTCTTTATTGTTTCTTAGTTTGGACCCTTCATCCCAATGTCCCTTCATCCTACCTTCTTCTTCTTTTTTTTTTTTGATTAGTTTTTTCTTTGACTTATACATTTCTTTAATTTATACATTTCATATTCGACATGGTCAGAGTCACATCGGGTCACTCCAGTAATAGACCACTGCTCCTATATTTTGATCAACATCACTAGTAACAGACTGCTGCTTCACCCGAGCGCTTCTTGTTTATTTATTTTTTCTTTATATTTTATGTATTATGTATTTTTTATTATTTATAAATTATTTATTATTTATAATGTAATAATACATGTGTATATATATATATATATATATATATATATATATACAGTATATGTATATATACAGTGTATCACAAAAGTGAATACACCCCTCACATTTCTGCAAATATTTTATTATATCTTTTCATGGGACAACACTATAGAAATAAAACTTGGATATAACTTAGAGTAGTCAGTGTACAACTTGTATAGCAGTGTAGATTTACTGTCTTCTGAAAATAACTCAACACACAGCCATTAATGTCTAAATGGCTGGCAACATAAGTGAGTACACCCCACAGTGAACATGTCCAAATTGTGCCCAAAGTGTCAATATTTTGTGTGACCACCATTATTTTCCAGCACTGCCTTAACCCTCCTGGGCATGGAATTCACCAGAGCTGCACAGGTTGCTACTGGAATCCTCTTCCACTCCTCCATGATGACATCATGGAGCTGGTGGATGTTAGACACCTTGAACTCCTCCACCTTCCACTTGAGGATGCGCCACAGGTGCTCAATTGGGTTTAGTCCATCACCTTTACCTTCAGCTTCCTCAGCAAGGCAGTTGTCATCTTGGAGGTTGTGTTTGGGGTCGTTATCCTGTTGGGAAACTGCCATGAGGCCCAGTTTTCGAAGGGAGGGGATCATGCTCTGTTTCAGAATGTCACAGTACATGTTGGAATTCATGTTTCCCTCAATGAACTGCAGCTCCCCAGTGCCAGCAACACTCATGCAGCCCAAGACCATGATGCTACCACCACCATGCTTGACTGTAGGCAAGATACAGTTGTCTTGGTACTTCTCACCAGGGCGCCGCCACACATGCTGGACACCATCTGAGCCAAACAAGTTTATCTTGGTCTCGTCAGACCACAGGGCATTCCAGTAATCCATGTTCTTGGACTTTTGTCTTCAGCAAACTGTTTGCGGGCTTTCTTGTGCATCAGCTTCCTTCTGGGATGACGACCATGCAGACCGAGTTGATGCAGTGTGCGGTGTATGGTCTGAGCACTGACAGGCTGACCTCCCACGTCTTCAACCTCTGCAGCAATGCTGGCAGCACTCATGTGTCTATTTTTTAAAGCCAACCTCTGGATATGACGCTGAACACGTGGACTCAACTTCCTTGGTCGACCCTGGCGAAGCCTGTTCCGAGTGGAACCTGTCCTGGAAAACCGCTGTATGACCTTGGCCACCATGCTGTAGCTCAGTTTCAGGGTGTTAGCAATCTTCTTATAGCCCAGGCCATCTTTGTGGAGAGCAACAATTCTATTTCTCACATCCTCAGAGAGTTCTTTGCCATGAGGTGCCATGTTGAATATCCAGTGGCCAGTATGAGAGAATTGTACCCAAAACACCAAATTTAACAGCCCTGCTCCCCATTTACACCTGGGACCTTGACACATGACACCAGGGAGGGACAACGACACATTTGGGCACAATTTGGACATGTTCACTGTGGGGTGTACTCACTTATGTTGCCAGCTATTTAGACAATAATGGCTGTGTGTTGAGTTATTTTCAGAAGACAGTAAATCTACACTGCTATACAAGCTGTACACTGACTACTCTAAGTTATATCCAAGTTTCATGTCTATAGTGTTGTCCCATGAAAAGATATAATGAAATATTTGCAGAAATGTGAGGGGTGTACTCACTTTTGTGATACACTGTATATATATATATATATATATATATATATATATATATATATATATATATATACATTTTTTTTTTTTTTCCTTTTCTACATTTATCCCTGTGTAAAGTATTCATATTCATAATTGTGCATCTGCTATTATTGTATCTGGAAGACATGATGTTGATATAAAAGACTCTCAATGTGATTCATGTAGTGATGTGAATGTAAATGATGGACAGGCTCAGTGTTTATCCCAGCCACTGTAATTGCATAACAATAGATGACCGGCTTCTTCAACAGGTCAGCTATTGTTATGCTGCTGTACTGTACTGTTATTGTAATGACATAACAATAGCTTCTGTATCCTTTACAGCCTCTGTGTGTGATTCATATTTTAGATATTAATTCAGTGCAGGTTTTTTTGTTTAGTTACACGAGACTTTTTATAATTTCTGTGATTCCGACGTTGTTTCAACAACAGGAATTATTAAGTACGCGTACGCTAACGATGCAGGCGGCGCAAAAAGGAACTAGGTTAATTGGATCCGCAACGCAACCACAGAGATAATAATGCAAAATAAAAGACGGATAGAAGACGGAAGATAATTTAAGGTGTGATTGAGGGCTGTAAGCAGTGACACGTACAGCTCACAGTCAGAGCAACACCAAGCAACAGACACACGGGGGGGAAATTGTGAGAACGAACGAGTCTTTGGTACAGGAGGTGGAGGACACGCTGGGTGAAAAAATCGAGTCCTTCATTTTCCACTTAACTGAACATCAAAGAGATTTCGAAAGATTTCTAATCAGAGTGGACCAGCTTCACAAAGATAGTCATACACACACACACACACACACACACACACCATTTCTTATTTTCTCATTTCTGCTTGTCTCTCTCTCACACACACTCTCAACATTTCTCATTTTTTCACTTATTTTCATTTCGTTCTCACACACAACATTTCTCATTTTCTCATTTCTGCTTGTCTCTCTCTCACACACACTCTCAACATTTCTTATTTTCTCACTACTTCTTCTGTTGTTCTCTCACACTCACATCTCTTATTTTTCATTTCTGTTTGTCTTTCTCCCCCACACACTCTGTACATATTTCATTTTCTCACTTCTCCTTTCGTTCTCAAACACACATTTCTCATTTTCTCACTTTTCTCCTTCTTTCTTACACACACTCTCACCATTTCTCATTTTCTCGCTTCTTTCTCTCCTCTCTCGTACTCTCGTTTCTCGCCTCTTATCCTCCTCTGTCCCACTCACTGTCTTTTTCTTTCTCCTCCTCTCTCTCACTCACTACAGCTTTCTTTTTCTCATTTCTTTTTCTCTCTCACTTGCATCTCATTTTCTCACTTCTCACTGTCTCTCTCACTCAGAATGTCTCTCTTTTTATCATCTCTTCTTATCTCTCACAATGTCTCTCTTTTTCTCCTCTCATCTCTCTCACTAACAATGTCTCTCTTTAAATCATCTCTACCTCTCTCTCACTCACATCTCTCTTTTTTCTCACCTCTCCAATTCTCTCTCGCTCACTACATCTTTTTCTCATCTCTACTTCTCTCTCACTCACATCTCTCTTTTTTCTCACCTCTCCTATTCTCTCTCGCTCACTATATCTCTATTTTTCTCATCTCTACTTCTCTCTCACTCACAAACTCTTTTTCTCATCTCTTCTTTTCTCTCTCGCTCACTACATCTCTCTTTTTCTCATCTCTCATTCTCTCTTTCACTCTCATTTATTTCTCATTACACCCTGCTCTTACACATTCACACCATATTTATTTTTCTCAACTGTTTACCCCCATTGAACTTTATCAGCATGACTTATTATAGTTTCAATATTGCAATAAATAGAAATTATTTCAATAAATAGACATTATAAATAAACCAAACTCTAAGTCCAAATGTTTTTAAAGAAAACAATAAAATGATAATGATAAATACATGATAAAATAAATCATAAAATAATACATTTATTGGTTGTATTAACAGTAAATAGAAGGATGCAATATCAGGACTGTGTACCTAATATTATGACAGCCTGATCTACAAAAACACTCCTCAATTTTGTACTGTCAAGCATTTTTTTCAGTATTGCTAGATCACAAAAAGATGGTTGTTTGGTTGTTGGTATGAAAACATGTCCTGTATTTGGTATTCTTTATTTAAATTTGTGTAAAAGTAAGAATTGGCTTTGCAGACGTCTAGTTTTTGTGCAGAAATTTTGGATGTTTGCCCCATTCCTCACTACCGTATAGATTAATAGGTACGACTCTCATTTATCAGTGTAATAATATGTCAAGGAAATTGATGAGCGCTAGAATACAATTATTAATGGAAACAGTATACACTGACTGTGACTGTAATAGTAAAAGAAATGAATGCACATGAAGTGATAGGACCTATGATACACTATCTCTATAGGATGAAGGCATTAAAGAAAAAAACCTGAAGGTGAGGAAACATCTGTATCCTTTTTATAAACTGCAAGTGTAGGCCTATAATCACCTCACACAAAATGTATTTTAACATGTAGTACTGCAGCAGCTGAGGCAGAGGGAGCGAATGTGAGAGTGTGTGATACCCAGGGATAAATTTGCACTGATCAGTATGTAGAGGTTATTGAAAATTACTGTATTGTAGTACCTTGAATAACACTGACCTTAATTCTATTAAACTGTTTGCACTACGCTTCCTCTCTACTCATGCCAAACCCTTCTGCTGATTGAGGAGAGAAATACTGTCTGTCACACGCCCCCTCCGACACATGTGCAGTATCGACTGCATCTTTTCATCTGCACTAGACGAGTTCAAATGCGTATCAGCTTTGTGTACGGAGAGGCACATCCTGATCAACGCATTTTTTCCGGACTCTGTGCAGTTACCATCAATCAGCCAGCCGAGGTCGTTATTGCATCAGTTATGAGGTCCCTCTCCGGCTTCCCACGCTGTACGAACAACAAGCCAATCGCAGATCGCTCGCAGACTCAAGAAAAATATCTAGCATGCTAAATATCTGGACCTGTCAGTGAATCAGAATCCTGGTTGTGAGTGCGATGTCGAGCTTTAGCCAATGAGAATGCACGACATGGAGTAAGAGGAAACCCGGAGGAAGAGATGTAAATGTTTGGGACAGGTGTATAATATAGTTTTAATCAGAATAGAGAATTTTCTTTAGTGGTTAAGGTACAGGATTAGTAATCAAATGTTCACTGGTTCAAGCCACACCACTGCTAGATTGTCACTGTTAGGCCCTTGAGCAAGGCCCTTAACCCGCAATTGCTTAGATTGTATGCTGTCACAGTACTGTAAGTCACTTTGGATTAAAGCGTCTGCTAAATGCTGTAAATGTAAATGAATACATCAGCACACACACAAGCTTTACAGTATTTGTGACCTTATCGTCCACACCAAACCATAATACCAACGTTGCATTGCATAAATATTTGTTTACCTCCACCTTTCTGCAGAACAGGCTTTTTCACTGCATATCAGCACACAAACAGCTTGGATAGTTCGCTTCTTAATGATGTCCATTTTTGGAAGGAAAAACCTTACACCATACCATTGCCACTTCTTGCATGTGTTTCTGTGACAAAACATAGTCTGAGAGACCAGACAGACTCCACAATGACTTAAAAGTCTCCGGGTTTCAAGAGATAAAGTTGTGTAGTGTGAACGGTACAGCGATCTGACCACTTTGAAAGTTGTGTAGTGTAAAGAAGCCTTAACTTCTTCTGCAGACCATTTTTTCACTTCAGTGTTTTTATCTCGTCCTTCTCTTTTACATATCCGTTTATGTATCAGTGTAACTTTCTCTCTCTGGTACTCTCTCTCACTCAATTAATGATTTAGTAAGAAGCAAAGAGTCTTGCAGTGTTAGTAATAAGAAGAAATCAGGCAGAAGCAGGCCAGCAGATTTAAACACACTTTATCTCGCATCTCTGGCTGGAAAGATTCACCCTAGACTCTGAACTGAAGTGCCCTCGCTGGTGTTTATCTCGCTGGTGTTTATCTGACTGAGGAAAAGACTGGAGCTCAAATCTGATTCCACGTTGACAGTTAGTCCAAACTTCTCACTCCTCTCTTCTTTCCAACCTCCTGTGTGTGTGTGTGTGCATGTACATACGTTTCTTTCTTCCTGTCACCATTAACAAGACGACACTCAGCTAGGCAGAGCCGACAGCAGACTGTACATCACTACTCGCTCAAACTCACACTACAGGCAGTCATGTTTATTCTGGAGTAGAAAAGGACAGGAATTCAAGAGCTGTGTGTAAATAAAATAAACAACATGTGGTGCTGTCTGTATCCCAGGGTATATATTATAGAATTAAAAATGCTCCCTGTAACTATTAATACTGGTTATTCCAGAACTTAGAACAGAGAAAGAGAAATCATTTACACTGATCAGCCATAACATTAAAATCACCTCCTTGTTTCTACACTCACTGTCCATTTTATCAGCTCCACTTACCATATAGAAGCACTTTGATGTTCTACAATTACTGACGGTAGTCCATCTTTTTCTCTGCATGCTTTTTAGCCTGCTTTCACCTGTTTTTTATTGGTCAGGACCCCCACAGTACCACCACAGAGCAGGTATTATTTAGGTGGTGGATCATTCTCAGCACTGCAATGACACTGACATGGTGGTGTGTTAGTATGTGTTGTGCTGGTATGAGTGGATTAGACACAGCAGCGCTGATGGAGTTTTTAAACACCTCACTGTCACTGCTGGACTGAGAATAGTCCACCAACCAAAAATATAGCCAACAGCACCCCATGGTCAGCGCCCTGTGACCACTGATGAAGGTCTTGAAGATGACCAACTCAAACAGCAGCAATAGATGAGCGATCATCTCTGACTTTACATTTACAAGGTAGACCAACTAGGTAGGAGTGTCTAATAGAGTGGACAGTGAGTGGACACGATATTTAAAAACTCCAGCAGCGCTGCTGTGTCTGATTCACTCATACCAGCACAACACACTAACATACCACCACCATGTCAGTGTCACTGCAGTGCTGAGAATAATCCACCACCCAAATAATACCTGCTCTGTAGTGGTCCTGTGGGGGTCCTGACCATTGAAGAACAGGGTGAAAGCAGGCTAAAAAGGTTAAGTAATAGATGGAATATCACAAACAAACTAATTCTACAACTTTGTTGCCCTAACTTATATTCTATGTAAAAAAAGTTCCATATGAATCTGCCTAACAGGTTTTATATTGCCTTTTTGCTATTCATTGATGCTAGAGATGAAGCTTCACTCGATGTTTAAGTAAACAGACAGCTTTTGACTGCTGGGAATGCCCCCCAATTAAAAACCATTTCTTCTAACCTCTTTTTTTGCCTTGACTTCACTTGGAAGGACTTTCTGAGAACACAGACCACTATAAAACGTCTTCATTTTAATTGTTTTCACAGAAATCTGAGCTCTCTCTTATACACGAACTCAATTCTCTGCTCATTTCCCTATATCCCAGCGTGCTTTGAGCGACAGCGCTGTGTGGACGAGACCCGTTCTGACCCACACCATATGTTTGTACGTTGACTGACGTGCTTGTTGGAACACCCGGCTTAATTTCCTCATTTCCTCACATCCATTTGTTGACCTTCACTCGACCAATTAGATGCACCATGAATCTTTATGCTCTGGCTTAACGCAGCATCGAGTTCAGCTGCCAGCGAGCGTAACAGTCTCACCCGCTCTCGCTGTGTATTAAAATTCATTGTTTCCATGCGGATCTGGCCAACAGGTTTTATATTACCATTGCTATGCATTGCTGAACTTATTAGTAAACCAATCATTTAAACCCGAAGGTTATGTAGGAAAACAATAAAATGATAATCATAAATAAATACATAATAATTTAATAAATAATACATAAATTGGTTGGAAGTACAATAAATACAAAATTGCCACATCATGACTATGTACCTAATATTATAACAGCCTGATCTACACTCCTCAGTTTCGTACTATCGAGCATTTTTAATATTGGTAGATAACAAAAAAGCTGGTTGTTTGGTTGTTGATATGAAAATGTAGCCTGTATTTATTAACCTTTGTTTAAATGTGTGTAAAAGTACGAATTGGCTTTGCAGACGTTATTTAGTTGTGTTTTTGTGTAACACACCAAAGACAAGGATCCAACCTGGGTCCTTGTGGCTGTGCTGCACCATCGATATATTGTACAGATTGCCTGTAATTGTTTTGTGTAATTGGCTTGTAGGTAGCCCTGCTGCTTTACAGCAAAAAGGTCCTGGGTTCAATTCCTACGTGGTGTGGTCCTTTCTGTGTGAAGTTTTATGTTCCCTCTGTGTCTGACAGGAGCTCCGTTTTCCTCTCTCAGTCCAAAGACATGCAGTCAGGTTAATTGGAGATACAAAATTGCCCTGTGAGAGTGTGTGTGTGTGTGTTTGCCCTGCGATGGACTGGCCACCTGTCAAGGGTGTTTTCTTACTATTTGCCCAGTGAATCAGACCCACTGTGACCCTGAATACAGGATAAAGCTGTGGTAAAACAGACGACGAATGATTGAATCGATTAATGAATGAATGTTTTAAGGGCCGATATGTCTCACCCGCTTCCGCTATCTATTAAAATTCACCGTTTCCATGTGAATCTGGCCAGCAGGTTTTATATTACCTATTTGCTATGCATTGCTTCTAGAGATGAAGCTTCATTCATTGTTTGAGTAAACTGATGCCTTTTGATTCCTGGGAATGGCTGAAATGTGACCACTAATTAAGAACCATTTCTTCTAACATCTTTTTTTGTGCTGGTGTCACTTGGAAGGATTTTCCGAGAACACAGAGCAGTAAAGAGACAGTAAAACGTCTTCATATTGAAAGAAAGCTGTGTGTCACCAGTGAAGTAGAAGACTCCCCGCGGGCAGTCGGATGGGAGTTTTGGGTTGTGAGTTATAAAACTTTATGATAGAGTTAGTCTCGGTGAGATACAGAAGGCTGGCAGATTTAGGAGATTGTTACTGTGCTGGATTTATTAGGGATGATGGGTTGGGGCTGCACTGATAAAACATTATTGTGCT
This sequence comes from Trichomycterus rosablanca, assembly GCF_030014385.1. Lineage (NCBI taxonomy): Eukaryota > Metazoa > Chordata > Actinopteri > Siluriformes > Trichomycteridae > Trichomycterus > Trichomycterus rosablanca. The sequence goes on along the minus strand of NC_085994.1, from coordinate 31,929,170 downwards.
GTTTGCCTTCCTTTGAGACGATTTTCAAAGGAAGAGACGTGAGCTGATTTTCTAGGAGCCGCTGCGTTTTACGGCGTCTTGGCCATAAGCACTCCCAAACTGACGTTCTCTGGGACAGCCACTAATATAGAAACAGCTTTTACTCACTCATTGTTGGGAATTTGTGAAAACGGATGGTGCATGCATAAAAATAAGAATTTAATGTTTACAATTTAAAAAATACTGTATAATTAAAATTGGGCTGTTTTTTATGCAAAATGTTGCTCATAAAATGGTTTTAAGCAATTGCCTCTATTAGCAGAATAAAAATCTGCAATTGGCACATAAAATTTTCCAGAGAAACCAGTCTAAAATGCACATTCACGGTCTCTGCTGTGTTGACCTCTGAAAGCGTGATGCTTCATGTAAGCAGGTTGATCCAAAATGGCGAAAGTGCCTATAGTCTACCTGCTAAAATATTTAGCTCTAAGTTGTTCCATATTGTAATGAAATAAATTCCATATAAATCTGGCTACATGTTTTATATTACCTATTTGCTATGCATTGCTGCTAGAGATGAGGCTACACCCGCTGTTTAAGTAAACGGACGCCTTTTGACCGCTGACAATGGTCCCTAATTAAGAACAATTTCTTGTAACCTCTTTTCTGTGCTTCGATTTTACTTTTCAAGGATTTTCATAGAAATCAGATCTGTTTTTCATAGAAATCAGAGCTCTATCTTATACACACACTCAATTCTCAATCATTTCATCCAGTATTACCTAACGTGACTATAAATTATTCACATATTTATGTCTTTATGCTTTGTGTTTTTGTTCAGTAAGGGAGTTGGCTTGGCTTGGTAACAGCAACTTGAACATTTGAGACGAATTGCCAAAAAACTCCCAATGTATACAAACTCCCTCCGTGTACATGTAATACTAAGTACATTCAGTTACATAAATCAAAACGTTTTCCCAAATTGTCAGGTACTTCCAAATTTGCTAACAGAGCCACGATGTCTGGCCAAAATCTCCCAGTCTAAACAATTTCCAGAGCAATGCGAATGGCAAATTGTGAGTGAGTAATTTATTGTGCACCCAGCATACAATTAAGCTCTAAACATTTTGTAAATAGCTGAACAAGCAATAGCAAGGATGCTGGCATTTGTACTATTATCAATTTGTTCACATTTCGTTACAGCTAGAGACAATTTAAAGGAAAAATAAGCACTGGACCAACCTGGGTCCTTGCGGCTGTGCTGCACCATTGATGTATTATATAGATTTGCCTGTAATTGTTTAAAAGGCTCATGGGTAGCACTGTCGCTTCACAGCAAGAAGGTCCTGGGTTCGATTCCCAGGTGGTGTGGTCCAGGTCCTTTCTGTGTGGAGTTTGCATGTTCTCTTTGTATCTGAGGGGGTTTCCTCTGGGCGCTCTGTTATCTCCAACAGTCCAAAGACATGCAAGTGAGGTGAATTGGAGATACTAAAATTGCACTATGTATGAGTGTGTGTGTGTTTTTGCTCTAGGATGGACTGGCAACCTGTCAAGGGGGTTTCCCATTCACCCAGTGAATCAGACCCACTGTGACCCCCACATAGGATAAACAGGTGGTCAAACCGACAATAAATTAATGAATGAATTCTTTAATGGACGTTTTAAAGGCTGATACTGATAATGTTTACCTTAATTTGTTATTTTCCTGAGTGTGCTCTGCTGTCACAACTTCAGACCACCCACTGCTTGCCTTAAATCAGAAATGTACCCAGTGAGTGCACCAACTGTTGCAGCTAATACATTTAAAGTCAAAAGTTCACCTACGCCTGTAAAGTTCTTGTGATATTAATGATGAAGTGTTCTGGAAATATGTTGGAACATGAAAGACTCCCACTTTTGCTTATTCTTTGTCCATATACAATAAAGGTGCTGATTATTTTCCAGGGAATCTGTCTTGCATGGTGTCCTTAGAGCCCATAATGATATAAAGCTTGCTTGACTCTTGACCGTTGTTGTTTATGGTGGTATTTTAATAATAAGTCTCAGCATAAGGTGAGACTTTGGAGAACCAGGTCAACCAATGTTCCATGTACTTTTAAATAGGTGCTGTCGGTAAGCACTGTCGCCTCACAGCAAGAAGGTCCTGGGTTAGATTTCCAGGTGAAGCGGTCCGGGTCCTTTCTGTGTGGAGTTTGCATGTTTTCCCCGTGTCTGTGTGGGTTTCCTCTGGGAGCTCCGGTTTCCTCCCACAGTCCAAAAACATGCAAGTGAGGTGAATTAGAGATATAAAATTGTCCATGACTGTTTGACATTAAAACTTGATCTGGTAAATCTTGTGTAACCAGTAACTACCTGTCCTGTCATGAATGTAACCAAAGTGTGTAAAACGTGATGTTAAAATCTTAATAAATAAATAGGTGTTGTCAAACTAGCCCTATTTATATGGGTACAGAAAGGTGTTTTATAACATTATGACCACCTTCCCAATGTTGTGTTGGTCCCCCTTTTGCTGCCAAAACAGCCCTGTAACTGTGATGCACTGTGTATTCTGACACCTTTCTATCAGAACCAGCATTAACTTCTTCAGCAGTTTGTGCTACAGTAGCTCGTCTGTTGGACACGGGCCAGCCTTCGCTCCCCACATGCATCAATGAGCCTTGGTCGCCCATGACCCTGTCGCCGGTTTACCACTGTTCCTTTCTTGGACAACTTTTGATAGATACTGACCACTGCAGACTGGGAACACCCCACAAGAGCTGCAGTTTTGGAGATGCTCTGACCCAGTCATCTAGTCATCACAATTTGACCCTTGTCAAACTCGCTCAGATCCTCACGCTTGCCCATTCTCCTGCTTCTAACACATCAAGTTTGAGGATAAAATGTTCACTTGCTGCCTAATATATCCCACCCACTAACAGGTGCTGTGATGAAGAGATAATCAGTGTTGTTCGCTTCACCTGTCAGTGGTCATAATGTTATGCCTAGTTGGTGTATATTTTTGACTTGAATTGTTTTAAACACGAGCATAGAGCAGGCTTATTAGCGTTTTCTTTGTGTTTTTTTAATGCCATTACACCCCCTGAGGAGTTCGTTGGTTAGCGTTAGCTTAGCGAGCACTGTTTGACAGACAGCACAGTTAGAGAAGTGGTTTTGTCCGCCCCTTCCGTAGCATTCATCATTACACAGGGCTTAATTAGTTCATGTTGCTGTTTAACCTTAAAGAGCAGCCCTGCAGGGAGAGGATCATTCCAGCTAATGGGTACGAGCACACACACACTACACATACCACACACACACACACACACACACACACACACACACACACTGGCTGTCCTTTTCCCAAAGGGAGCACCGCATATCAAATGCACCTCCTGTGTTTCTCGTCTCCTTCATCTCCTCACTCTTCACTCTCTACGGGACTTTCTCTTCATCCCACTCATGGATTGTTCACTCCCTCTCTCACTACTTCACTCTCTCTCTTCATTCACACACCCCCCATCCCAAAAAAAATATATCTCAACCCCCTTCAGGCAGTTCTTTCATTAACACTCAGTGGCCGGAGGAAATGAATTGTGGGATGAGTGACACCGGAGCCATTAGCTCAACAAGAAATGCTCCGGTCACACAGGAAGCGACGCAGCAGGTGTCTGACAGCAACCAGCCATTCCACCAAGACGGTAGTTTTTTTGTCCCCGGGGCTGAAGTCTCACGAGCCTGGCGCTGTCCACAAACTGGCAAAAACGCAGCACTGGAGTCATTCTTCTAACTCCCACTATGTGCCCACTCTCTTCTGCTTGTGCCAGCCAGCAGTGATAAGCTGTATGCTTTTTAACATGGTGATTTTAGCACACTTCTGACAGGAAGAGGGAGGCGTTCAGTTTGACTTCCCCTCCAGTGATAACACGCTCTTTAAGGCAGAGGGAATTTTTGTGTGTCGAGTTGGCTTTTAGCAAGGCTTTTGCCTTAGGATAAAAGGGAAACAAATCTGAAGTGGGTACCTTAATTGCTACTTCATACTTTATAGATGCCATTTTGGTGTTAAATACTGGACTTTTTAACTACTAGGCATTGCCGCTGATGCGATTTAAACCAATCTGAATGCTGGTGCTAACCAAGCTGCTAGTCTGGAGCAAGGACTAACATCTCCTTTATAATACAATTAATTGTTGTTGGGTTTTTTTTCCCCAGATGTGCAGATTTTTTGGGCAGATGTGGATTTATTTATTCATACCTTCAAAAAGTTTCAGCACTTTTATATTTTGGTTCGAAACGGTGAGGGCGGGAGGGGCAGTAATTGGTCGTGTCTGAGAGACTGAGAGAGAGCTTATAGTCGGGATTTAGCACCATCTGATTTCCACCTTTTTGGACCATTTAAAGAAGCTTTAAGGGGAAGAAGATTTTCATGTGATGATAATGTGAAAGCAGCGGTGCATCAGTGGCAACACGCTCAACCAAAAACAAGTTTTGCTGATGGCATTAAAATGTTGGAAGGATGCTGGGAAAAATGCATCTGAAGGTGACTGTGTAGAAAAGTGATGTCATTTGTTTTTAATATTCTTAATAAATAGAGTTTAAAAAGTACGAAAACTTTTTGAAGAACCCTCGTACTTACTACTTTATCTATCTTAAGTCCATATTGAAGGACATCACATTCACCCGTTTATTCGATTACTTTGTTAAAGGAAACTCATAAACATGAAGATGGCAGAAACCTCAGGCCTCAGCTAGGGAATTCTCTGGGTCCTTAATAGCGCTAGTTGGACTGCTCCCTTACGGCTAAGCTATAATCATTGCAATCAGAACGTCTCAAAAGCTCTGTACAAATCTCACTCACTCACTTTCTTATCCAATCAGGGTCGTGGGGGGGTGCTGGAGCCTATCCCAGCTTTTCAATGGGCGCAAGGCACACAGTAACACCCTGGACGGGGCACCAGTCCATCACAGGGCACACACACACATATACACACATTCACATATATTGCAATTCAGTGTCTCCAATTACCCTAACTGCATGTTTTTGGACTGTGGGAGGAAACCGGAGCTCCCGTAGGAACCCACGCAGACATGGGAGAAACATGCAAACTCCACACAGAAAGGACCCGGACCACCCCGCCTGGGGATCGAACTCAGGCCCTTCTTGCTGTACATATCTCAGAAATGGTTACTAGTTTTATTAATGATACTTGAAGTCATTTCTCAGCGTTGAAAGTAAACAGGACTAGTCTGTTTTAACTGACTGCACCCAGTATGAAGTATAAGGGACACTGGTCTGTCTGGCAAGCTTAAAAGAAAGCTGTGTTAGGAGCTGGCATGACAGTAAAGTCACTGCTACAAGTTTGGCACAATTGTTTTTGGACAATGATCCAAAACGGGGAACCCACAATATTTTTTTGGAAAGAATACTTTTTTTAAATTGTCCAGTCACAGATAAAGAACAGTTTCAGAAATAATTAAAATCTTTTATGACTTTTGATTTTAAATGCTATTAAACTACGTAGATTATTCACTTGTTTGAAATAACCATCTAGAAGCACTTTAAATGCAATTAGGATAGAACAAAAGGGGCTCAGATGCAAAAGCACGTTGGGTAAATGGAAAAAACAAAAGGCGTGTAATGAGAATTAGTTCCTCTTCTCTTCCTGCAGAGAGGAGGCTTCACAAAACAATCCCGACTCCTCTCCTCGATTTCATACTCGAAAACTAAATACAAGCAAATCCAGACTCCACTGCCAAATCTGACATCTGGGACTCCTCACTATCACCCTTAATGATGTACCTACAGCTTTAATTGACTCAAAGTGCTACTAAGGGCCAAGTAACACTGGAAACAGTGATCTCTCTTTCGGAAGTGAGCTTTCCCTCTTAAGTCCGGAGTGTTGCTTGAAATTCCTGCCACAGCTATTAAGCGTTGGTCGAAGGAAGGAAGGATGTTGGTTAGCAGCTCAATCATCACTGACCATCAACACTGACAAAGAGCCAAAGAGCACTATGCAAATATATTATACACCTTTTTTTTTTTTATTGGACCTGTTCCCTACAGAGTGGTGCTTGAAGGTTTTATTTTTTGGCTTCTTCATATATTTCATTGCATACAGAGACTGAGATTGGATTAGCGCAGAGGAAGAGATGAAAAAATGAGAGAAATGTAGTGAGTGACCGAGCAATTGGCTGCAAGAGAATTTGTGTAATCAACAGCTCATTTTTCTTTCTTTGGTCAGCCAGTAGCAAATGATTGGATTTCAATTTTTTTTCATGTTACCATGTGTTACTCTCTCTCTGTGTATGTGTATGTGTGTGAGTGTGTGAGAGAGAGAGAGAGTACACGCTTTAGTGCAGAGCATGTCATTTTCCCCATTGTTCATGCTTTTAATGTTTCAACAGGCAAAAGTGCTTAGCAGTATGATAACTGGGCTGTGTACTATAAGGTTAATGGAGAGACTGTCAGCAGGCAGTAAGTTAGCAGGCCTTTGCTAATGGGGTGCTAATCAGTATTAGGAAAATGGCCTGCTGGGGGATAAAACAGCTGCTCCTGTACTGGATACACTTACACATGTACAGTCTACTCTGATCAAAATCCTTAATATTTTTTTTAGGATAACAGTAATAATAATAATAATACCAGTAATAAAAAATAATAATAAAAACATAATAATGGTCACTTGGGTGGCACAGCTTTAAAACATGCTAGCACACAAGAGCTGAGATTTTGCATTATGACATAAAAAAAATAATCATATAATAATAATAATAATAATAATAATATATAAATATATATACCGAGGCATAACATTATGACCACTGACAGGTGAAGGGAATAACACTGATTATCTCTTCATCACGTCACCTGTTAGTGGGTGGGATATATTAGGCAGCAAGTGAACATTTTATCCTCAAACTTAATGTGTTAGAAGCAGGAAAAATGGGCAAGCGTAAGGATTTGAGCGAGTTTGACAAGGGTCAAATTGTGATGGCTAGACGACTGGGTCAGTGGTCAGTATCTATCAAAAGTGGTCCAAGGCAGGAACAGTGGTAAACCAGTGACAGGGTCATGGATGGCCAAGGCTCATTGATACACATGGGGAGCTAAGGCTGGCCAGTGTGGTCCGATCCAACAGACGAGCTACTGTAGCTCAAATTGCTGAGAAGGTTCTGATAGAAAGGTGTCAGAATACACAGTGCATCACCGTTGCAGGGCTGTTTTGGCAGCAAAAAAGGGACTAACACAATATTAGGAAGGTGGTCATAATGCTATGCCTGTTCGGTGTATATGTGTGTGGTAGCATTATGCTCTGGGGCTGTTTTTCTTCAGCTGGAACTGGGGCTTAAGTCAAGGTGGATGAAACTTTGAACAGTGTCAAATGGCAGTTAATTTCGGTGCAAAACGTCTAGGCATCTGCTAAAAGCTAAAGATAAAGAGGTATTTCACCCCAGCACAACAACGACCCAAAGCATACCTCCACATCAACAAAAGAATGGCTTCACTTGAAGGTGATTAAAGTTTGGAAATGGCCCAGCTTGATTTCAGACCTGAATCTCTGAAGAGGGATGTGTACAGGAGATGCCCTTACAGATTTGGAGCACTTTTGTAAGTGTGCAACTGGTAGTGGAGGTTAGTGGGAAGACTATATGACAAGATTTGACCATATGCATCTCTCACAGAGATCCCTCTTAGGCTTCAGTTTTAGGATTACCTGTCACAAGTAAGAGTTTGCTGTTGTGGTCCATCATTAGGTTTCACAACAAGTGTTGCCTATTAAGATTCACTGTTGGAGTTAATCATTGTGGTTGATCTGTAGTATTCACCATTAGGGGTTCACTATAAGGATTTATCAGTAGAATGCTCTGTAACTGTTCACCAATAGATTCTATGTGAGTGTTCACCACTAGGATTGACGATGCGCTAATAGTTCCCAATTAATATGAATCATTAGGGATTAGTGATTGTAAAGGTTTACTGTCAAGATTTTCCATTAGGCTTCACCATTGGGGTGCCATTAGTAGGATTCACCATTAGGATATCCAATAAAACACAGCATTAGGATTTACAACAACAGTTCGTCATTAGGACTCCAATGCACCATTGGGATGCAGTATCGAGAGCCCCTGTGTGCAAACAGAAATGCACACATCCAAACAGAAGGATAAGGCTAGGTTTCTTGTACTGGCCATGCAGTCCCGGCATACTACAGTCAGTCTTTTCTTAACAAGCCTCTCACATTATACATAACCTTTAATCCACATTCAAACAAACACTCCATCCCTGAGTAGTTTAATCTGCAATTAACTGCAGATTGGTGCTCGTTAATGAAAATGAAGCAGCTGACATTAAGGGAACCGGGCGGAAAAATGTCTTACTGGTGCATTTGTGCTCCAAACGAGGACAGCACAGAGCTAATCTACACATAGACCGAAAATGAATACGCACTGCTACTAATGGCTATAATGACGTGCTGGCTATACGTTAAAGTGCACAGTCACTGATAATGTGGCAGCGGTTCTTTTCTTAAATTATTCATTAAGCACAGTAACAGGCTGTGAAAGATCGCACAAATGGATTGCATATTGATAGCAGTCAGGACAGCATGGTAAAGCAGGTAAGGTGAGTGCTTTACCTGGAGATGACTCTCACTTTTAATGGGCTGGGCTTCCATTGTATGCTGTAGTTTCCTCATGTTTAACAGTTACCGGGCTATTCTCCATTGCTCCAAGGTCAGTAAACAGCTCAGCATGTGATGCCCTGTAATGGACTGGTGCTTCGATCAGGATGAAGTGGTTACTAATGATGAATATTATATAGTATTTGTCAACTGTCTGTATATCTGGTACATTGAGCGTCTTAAGGTGTTGGGCTACCATGAGCTTACTGAGTTGCTGTAATGCACTATGGCATAGATTCTCTGAGGACTGTAGTGAGAAGAAAAATATTTCCACAACTAGTGTTTTGATTGTAGTAGTGAGTGTAATTTTAATTGTGTTGACTGCAAAAGCAGGGTTTTTTCCTACCCATTACAGGGGTAGCTCAGTGGTCAAGGTACAGGACTAGTAATCAAAAGGTCACTGGTTCAAGACCCACATCTGTTGGGCACTTGAGCAAGGCCATCAACTCTTAAATGCTACTCAATTGTAAGTAGCTTTGGATAAAGGTAGGGCTGGGCAGTATGACCAAAAATTTGTATCACGGTATTTTTTAAGATTCTGGCGGTTTCATTCACGGTATGTTTTATTTTTGTATGACTGGGACTTTTTATATGTCTGTGGCTGATTTTACAGTCATACAGTGTAGGTTTTGAGTACTATAAGCTTTGTTTGGTCCCACAAAATGACACAATATATGATGGAATCATTACGTGAAACAGGTGCAATATATATGATGTTTATTGTTTATTTAATACTTAAGTATTGTACATTTACCCTTAGCTCTCACCACGTTTGCAGCCTCCCAGTCACCACTAATGGACTGCACAGTTATACTGTTACACTGAGGTATGACTCCACTGATTGCACAACTTAATCACAGGCCTGGAGAAAAGTGTTGACTTTATATATCTATGCTTCCAACTTGCTTTGGTGTTGTTGGTGTAACATTGGTATAACAATTAAATTAAAGTATTTTTGCCTGGGTAGTAACTACACTTAATCGTTTGCTTTTTTTTGCAACAACCGGAACTGCCGACACAATTCTTTTCTTTGCTGTTTTTGTTTATTTTTTCCCACCATATAGAGAAAACAGCTGTTAACACTGTTATGCTAATGCTACCTGGTTAACAAGTGAGCTATATCTAATCTGCACAGCGCTCCATAGCACTTTTATCGGTGAACAATGAGCGGTATATGAAAAATCCATACCGTACGAGGAATCAAAGACTGTATAGCAAATGTACTGTCATACCGCCCAGCTCTAGATAAAGGCGTCTGCTAACTGCTGAAAATGTAAATGTAAACCTTTTTAAGTAACCTTTTATTCCTTGTGGATGGACCTTTGTCATCCTAAAAGCCACCAGTTATTATTAGGATTGAAGTGTCCTATTGGTCAAAACAGCTTTGTATTGATTTCCAGTGCCTCTGCCCAATAAGGGTACTGTTAGGCTCTGTGGCATCAGGGGAATGTACCATCTCTCCCTGATGCCACAGGCCTTACAGAGCAGAAACGAGCTGTGCCTTTTATTACCTGGCCAGCTCGTTAGGGCGAAGTGGCTACACCTGTGCCTTCCCTTATTTAAGGGATAGGTGCAGAGCTGTAGCCGTCGCACCTTCTGCTCTAGTTGGCTGTTTCTTTTTTCTTTCTTTGAGTTTGTTTGACACTGCGGTGTCCTTTTATGTTTATTGTTTTTTTTTATCTTTAGGTTGTGCCGCCGCAATGTGCCGCCGCCGCCGTGCCGCTGCCGCCGGGCCACCGCTAGTGGGCGCCGCCGCCGCCGCCAAGCTGCCGCCACAGTGCCGCAGCTGTCGTGCCGCCGCCGCCGCCTGGTTGTCGCTCTCAGGTCGCCGTCGGGCCGCTGCCGCCGAGCCGTCGAGCCGCCGTGCCGCCGCCACCTAGAAACCCCACGGCTGCGCCCAGAGGAACGTGACCCCCTCCCAGCTACCGCTGGTGACAGCGTCACGTTCCGCCCTCTGGAGCGCAGGAGCAAATGGCCACTTCCCAGCCACCCTGGCTGGTGACAGCGCCTTTGTCATTAACTTTTGAAACCCGCAAATCGATCACACCCGGTAGCTGGCATGGCTCTAGCCAGCATTGGTTGCTGGAAAGCGCCATGCCACGCAGCTATCGTCGGTGTTACCCCCCCTTCTTCGGCCAACAGCGCGAGGTGGTCCATCTCGCGAACCCACTCTTTGCTTCAATAGCGCCGGGAGCGAGTCTGCCACTAGCGCCGCTGTGGCAGGCTGTTAAAGCTCCCGGTCGGGAGGCAAGAGTCCTGGGTTCGCGCCTCGCGCTTCCCTTTTTCTTTTGTATGCTTTTTTTTGTTCCTTTTCAGCCCCTGACGTCCGGCTGCCTTCGGGATTCCCCGAAGTGTTTTTTGTTATTGTTATTCCTTTTATTTTATGTATATTATGTTTATGATTTTGTAAATAAAACCCTTTTTTAGTTAAACCTCCGCATCCTTGGGTCCTTCCTCCCACATCATAACAGGTACTTGTCGAACCAAATGTTAAATCTATATTTATATTCCCATTTATTTAGAGTTTTCTTTTCATTTCCCAATAAATACTCTTGTTTCTTAAGACTTCATTTTTTTGCCTTTTTAATCTTTTCAAATTACTTATGTATTAGTTATGGAAAGCTGAATTATCAGGAGGGCTCTGAAGGGGAGATTTATCTAGCGAATTACAAAGCAGGATGGAACTAATTTTTCAATCTAGCCAAACTTTATTTTTCTGAAAGGGGCGTAATGGAGCAGCTGCGCCCCATTCGAAAAAGTGGAAACTTGATGAAAAGTCCATTATGGTCCATTAGCGGACTCACCTGTGCATAATATCTAGAACTCCAATTTGCGGTACTTTTTTAATAGTTTCTTTCCCTCTGGCTCCCATTTCTCCCCTCCTGCTCGAATCATGCTTTTGTAAATGCACTCTGAAATGGATTAGATTGGGCTGAAAACCCTCATGTAAGCCACTCGAGCGAGCGCTGGGTAGGAGAAGCACAAATAAAGCTCTCCCTGCTATTATATTTAATCCTGTTTTTCCTTTATTCTATTTGTCTCTCGTACTCGCATAGCGTTTTTTGGCTCCTACACTTTGGCGGTTTGTAGTTGTTCGACTATAGAGAGACAAGTGTACAGTGTTTTTTTTTTTTTTTTTGGGTGTTTTTGTTTGCATTTACATTTGCATTTGCAAATGTAACAGCGTTAACCTTGTTAGGTCGTGTAGTGGGTCCGGCTCCATCTGGAAACAACACAGGGCACAAGGCAGGAACACCCACCAGTCAATCGCAGGGATTCGGCCATTTCTGCCTTTAGAAATAGCCAATCATGCCTGTGTAGACAACCGGTCGTTCGATAGCACCACTGAAATTCAAACCCGAACTGCTGAGCCACCCAAGCACCTACAGCACAGCATTTTCTTTCCTAGTTGAAAAATCTTGGAATGTTTGGCTCTGGTTTGCCCTCAGAGGACAACATGTAAATCCAGTGTAAACAGTACTGATCGTGTATGCATAGTCACTCGGCTAGTACATTTGTGTGGATGACATGCGGTTCTTTGTCGTTTCCAGGGTTAACACTCCATTTTTCAGCCTTTTTATGTCCAGCGTGCAAAACCGAAGCCGATTCATTTATGCTGATGAATTGGATTCATATCAGTCTCTGATCGCGCACTTCCCCTTTTCCCCTGCTACCTTCACTCCACCACCTGTGCCTCTGCTGCGCCACGGCAGGGAGTAAATCTTTCTTTTCATAACTCCCGATATCAAAATGAGATTTATCGGCGTGCCGATGCGCAGAACGGGCCAGATCAGCCGGCCGGGCGGAGATGGATGGGCGCGCTGCTCTGGGAGTTGCATCATTGTTAAACTCGCAGCAGTGTGGCGTCCTGTGCAGCCGGGCGGCCTTGCCTCTGATTTATGAGTCCTGTGCTGGCAAATTGCTTTTACAGCCTCCTTGATTATTGTTCAGTGTTAAACAGATAACAGATCATGCTAAATGTGCTCTAATACAAATCTGCAGCAAAGGACAGAGCGGTCATCGCAACCTTGGTGTCATATCTATTAATGTCTTCTTGAGCAATGCTGAAAAGTGTAGTCTGTTTGTCAAGGTCATAGGGTTGTTTGGCCACATAGTTAGACAGCTGTAAAACTCAGCCTACCTGGTAGTGCTCACATATTCTATAATAGTGGTCCTTTGTTGATGTTTATGTACATTAATAAATCTATATTTTTTATATACATTTATCTAAATCTATTATTATATCTAAATCTATGCATTTCCCCTTTTTCTCCAATCAAGTCGTATCCAATTACCCAGTTCTATCACATATACTGCTGCAGACCCTACACCCTGACCTAGGAGGGCCATACATAACACACGCCCCCTCCAACTCAGGTGCAGTTACCACCAACCGCTTCTTTTCACCTGCACAAGGCAGGTTTACATATGGATCAGTATCACATACAGAGAGTCAACCACTGATCTTCATTGTTCCCCGTCTCTGTTTAGGCTGCAGTTGCTACAGTAATGAAAATCATAGTAGCCAATCATGTCTGTTTAGGCAGTCGGTACACAGACATTATATATATATACAGTGTATCACAAAAGTGAGTACACCCCTCACATTTCTGCAAATATTTTATTATATCTTTTCATGGGACAACACTATAGAAATAAAACTTGGATATAACTTAGAGTAGTCAGTGTACAACTTGTATAGCAGTGTAGATTTACTGTCTTCTGAAAATAACTCAACACACAGCCATTAATGTCTAAATAGCTGGCAACATAAGTGAGTACACCCCACAGTGAACATGTCCAAATTGTGCCCAAATGTGTCAATATTTTGTGTGACCACCATTATTATCCAGCACTGCCTTAACCCTCCTGGGCATGGAATTCACCAGAGCTGCACAGGTTGCTACTGGAATCCTCTTCCACTCCTCCATGATGACATCACGGAGCTGGTGGATGTTAGACACCTTGAACTCCTCCAGCTTCCACTTGAGGATGCGCCACAGGTGTTCAATTGGGTTTAGTCCATCACCTTTACCTTCAGCTTCCTCAGCAAGGCAGTTGTCATCTTGGAGGTTGTGTTTGGGGTCGTTATCCTGTTTTCGAAGGGAGGGGATCATGCTCTGTTTCAGAATGTCACAGTACATGTTGGAATTCATGTTTCCCTCAATGAACTGCAGCTCCCCAGTGCCAGCAACACTCATGCAGCCCAAGACCATGATGCTACCACCACCATGCTTGACTGTAGGCAAGATACAGTTGTCTTGGTACTTCTCACCAGGGCGCCGCCACACATGCTGGACACCATCTGAGCCAAACAAGTTTATCTTGGTCTCGTCAGACCACAGGGCATTCCAGTAATCCATGTTCTTGGACTGCTTGTTTTCAGCAAACTGTTTGCTGGCTTTCTTGTGCGTCAGCTTCCTTCTGGGATGACGACCATGCAGACCGAGTTGATGCCGTGAGCGGCGTATGGTCTGAGCACTGACAGGCTGACCTCCCACGTCTTCAACCTCTGCAGCAATGCTGGCAGCACTCATGTGTCTATTTTTTAAAGCCAACCTCTGGATATGACGCCGAACACGTGGACTCAACTTCTTTGGTCGACCCTGGCGAAGCCTGTTCCGAGTGGAACCTGTCCTGGAAAACCGCTGTATGACCTTGGCCACCATGCTGTAGCTCAGTTTCAGGGTGTTAGCAATCTTCTTATAGCCCAGGCCATCTTTGTGGAGAGCAACAATTCTATTTCTCACATCCTCAGAGAGTTCTTTGCCATGAGGTGCCATGTTGAATATCCAGTGGCCAGTATGAGAGAATTGTACCCAAAACACCAAATTTAACAGCCCTGCTCCCCATTTACACCTGGGACCTTGACACATGACACCAGGGAGGGACAACGACACATTTGGGCACAATTTGGACATGTTCACTGTGGGGTGTACTCACTTATGTTGCCAGCTATTTAGACATTAATGGCTGTGTGTTGAGTTATTTTCAGAAGACAGTAAATCTACACTGCTATACAAGCTGTACACTGACTACTCTAAGTTATATCCAAGTTTCATGTCTATAGTGTTGTCCCATGAAAAGATATAATGAAATATTTGCAGAAATGTGAGGGGTGTACTCACTTTTGTGATACACTGTATATACTGTATATACTGTATATACAGTATATATATACATATTCCTTTATTGATCCCCATGGGGGAAATTCGAGATTATATATACAGCCTATATTTATGTATATAGCTTATAACAGATAAGCCATAACATTAAAACCACCTTATTGTGTGGTGGATCATTCTCAGCACTGTTGTGACACTGACAGTGACACTGATGGTGGTGTGTTAGTGTGTGTTGTGCTGGTATGAGTGCATAAGACACAGCAATGCCGATGGAGTTAACAATACATATATATATATATATATATAATCTGACTCTTTGTTATTTAAATGCTGTTTTCCCAGATGTATGATAGGCTTGAGTGAAAACATGACAATAATCAATTATATACACTATATAAGTGTGTAGACAACTAACCTTAAGCTTGTTGCACATCCTATTCCAAACCAGAGGGCATTAATATAAAGTCAGTTCATCCAAATTCCCACAAGTGTGAAGGCTGGTATAGCGGAAAAGGTGGGAATTTGTGCCCATTTTGTCAAAAAGAGCATTTGTGAGGGGAGAGACTGATGTTGGACAAGAAGCTTATGATCAGTGTTACACTTTATTCCAAAGGTTTAATGGTTTTCTTGGCTACTGATGTTTCTTCAGATCGAATTTGTTCATTCACGTCTTTAGGGCAATTATGCTGGAATAGGCAGGCGTCTATATCATTATATCATTAAACCTTTGCTTTTATAGTGTATTTAAATATATATTTTCAACTTTCACATTCCCAACTTGAACCTGTTGGAGTCACATCTTTGCAATTGCTCATCCTACTCTGTGATGAAATTTCTCATCAGTATGGAGGCTGGTACACTGTTATTAGTTGGAGTGTCAATACCACTGGCTTTGATGAATGTTTCGATCAGTTCCAGCCAGACAGGGCTGTAATGATTTCACCAATGCTGGGCGAGGCTCAGCACTGAGGACGACATTCATTTACCGCTTCATCAATGTGGTGCGTTGAGGAAAACCCGCAGCTCGTAAAGCTGGTGAGGAACGCAGCAGCTTTGTAATGGGCTTTTTAACCTCCCTTTGTGCAGCCTTTCTTCTCTAACAAGCTTTCTTTCACTTCCACAACAGCTGGCACTCTGTGTGAGAATGCTGGTCCTTTTGAACCAGTGATAGGTATTGTTCTCATCCCAGTCGAATAGAAGTAATAGCGCTTTAAAAAAAAAAAAAACTGGCATCCTATGAAACAGGTCCAAGTGCTTTTTTATTGTACTTGCTATGCTATGAAAGCTTTAACATCTTCTCTTTTTATTTTCTAGGGATGCCCCCAGATCCTACAAAGCAGTGACATTCTGGTTCCAGCAGGCATAGTTCGGCCGGTCACACTGCGTGCCCGGAATCTCCCCCAGCCCCAGTCAGGTCAGAAGAACTACGAG
Source organism: Trichomycterus rosablanca (assembly GCF_030014385.1). NCBI lineage: Eukaryota > Metazoa > Chordata > Actinopteri > Siluriformes > Trichomycteridae > Trichomycterus > Trichomycterus rosablanca. Next base: position 31,912,978 of record NC_085994.1, on the reverse strand, counting down.
TGCGTGTTCAACATTCAGGGAAAGGTTCAGCGCGTCCCAGCCGTCCGCTTCAACAGCTCCTGTATACAGTGCCAGAACACATCGGTAAGCCCTGCGTTTAATTCCAGAGCTCTCATCTACTTGATCTAAATTTCTGATGAGGGATCATGGTTAGAAACTTGTCTGTGCCCATATATTAATAGGACTAGTTTGAATATACGCATTAAAATGTACATGGAACAGTGGTCGCTTGCATGGTTTAAAATGTATATCAAGCTTTAGCAAAAAACAGCTTGAAAACCACTGTTCTTATATGATTTCATAGCAATGAAGATCACATGTCCGGTTAACCCTGGGGATGGTCACTTTTAGATCAGGCGTGGCTTGAGCAGTCCAAATGGCAGCAGATGGATGTTAGGCACCAAAATGCTAATTGAAAAAGAAGAAATCTGATGGCTTGTATTTGGATAATGTGACCTGGATAAAATGTACTTAGGTTGAAAAAATACCACTCCTAGGTAATATATACACTGATCAGCCATAACATTAAAACTACCTCCTTGTTTCTACACTCACTGTCCATTTTATCAGCTCTACTAACCATATAGAAGCACTTTGTAGTTCTACAATTACTGACTGTAGTCCATCTATTTCTTTACATACCTTTTTAGCCCCCCTTTCACCCTGTTCTTCAATGGTTCAACTGACATGGTGGTGGTGTGTTAGTGTGTGTTGTGCTGGTATGAGTGGATCAGACACAGCAGTGCTGCTGGAGTTTTTAAATACCGTGTCCACTCACTGCCCACTCTATGAGACACTCCTACCTAGTTGGTTCACCTTGTAGATGTAAAGTCAGAGACGATCGCTCATCTATTGCTGCTGTTTGAGTTGGTCATCTTCTAGACCTTCATCAGTGGTCACAGGACGCTGCCCACGGGGCACTGTTGGCTGGATATTTTTGTTTGGTGGACTATTCTCAGTCCATCAGTGACAGTGAGGTGTTTAAAAACTCCAGCAGCGCTGCTGTGTCTGATCCACTCATACCAGCACAACACACACTAACACACCACCACCACCCAATTAATACCTACTCTGTAGTGGTCCTGACCATTGAAGAACAGCATGAAAGAGGGCTAACAAAGCATGCAGAGAAACAATTATTACAGTCACTAATTGTAGAACTACAAAGTGCTTCTATATGGTAAGTATATACAGTATATATATATATATTGTTGGTGACAAAAAAGGCTCATATATATTAGTGTATATAAGTGTGTAGTTGGAAAAAAAACTCGAATTAAGGTTGTGGTTTCCTTTCAATTTCTGGTTTTGTAAAAAGCAACATAATCATGAATACAGCTTACCTTCAGCACCATCATTCATCATCTGCACATGAATTGTAGTTTAATCCAGATGGTATTTAAACAAGTGTGACAGCCGCACATGTTTCTACAGACTGGTTATATAGAGCTAACTCTCTTACTGTATCTGTGTACTGAGTACTCGATCATTGTTAGTCTGCTGGAGACGCAGTGAGGATTTTCTCTGAAAATGCACAGAACAAGTACAGATGATTTAAAGGCGAAAAGAAAAAGAGAGACCTCAATGCCTAACAGACTTTTCTCTATTTAAGCAAAAAATGGCCGAGTCAGGGGTTTAAACACAAAGTCATTTAGTTTCTTCTGTTCACTTTCAAGTTCTTTAATTTCTCTTCTATTCTTCCGCTCCTCCTTTCCCTCTTTCTGATTTGTATTTTTTACTTCTTTAGTTCTCATTTCATGTATTCTTGTTATATTTCTGTTGTATTTTTATATTTCATGAAATGATAACAGCTGAAATGAAATAGGTTTTGTTGAAGTTGTATTTAGCCTATTTTTGACATTGCACATTAGAGGCACTTCTTTTCTTTAAATACACAGTCAAATACACTATAAATAAATATTCAGACTAAAATAAATAGACCGAAATATATCATATAATATATAATAATAATATAATATCTGTTAGTGCTCACCATATCAGATCATTCTGGTCCACATTCTTGATTTATATACTGTATGTCTTTGTTGACACAACCCTCCTTATTATTATTTGGGCTTGGAAATTACAAGGAGATTACACTGACTGTAGGTAGAATGGTTAGGCTGGTTGTCCCCTTCCTCAGACATAGCCAATCATTTATTCTTTTTATACGTCTGTTGTATTTTTATATTCCATGAAATGATAAGAGCTGAAATGAAAGGTTTTACTGCAGTTATATTTAGCCTATTTTTGACATTGTACATTAAAATACTTCATTTTCTTATACGGAAATTTCTTAAAATACCCAGTCATATTAAATTTAAATTAAATCCTTAAAACAAAATAGACTAAAATAAATATGCAGCAGGGTGCACTAGCAAATGAAAAGATAAACACATAAAACATGTTGTTTGCTAACCATTAACCTAGACTAAGTCCTTGATACAATAATGTAGTTCTGTATAATAACTGTTTTTTCCCTTCATTTCAGCTGCTCTCATAATCAGTGGTCACCATATCAGATCATTCTGGTCCACATACCTGATTTGGCACAGTTTATATACTGTATGCCTTTGTTTACGCAACCCTTCTTATTATTATCTGGGCTTGGGAACGGCAAGGAGAGCACACTGACTGTAGTTAGATTGGCTAGGCTGGTTTCCCCCTCCCTCAGACATAGCCAATCATGTCTGTATGGACAGCTCAAACCTCGGTATTTTACCTCTGCACCACCTGAGCACCCATAGTTCTTTATAATAATAACAACAACAATATTAATAATAATTCTTATTCATTGCTTTTGAGGCCAAATTGTAAAGTGCTTGGTGTAGGTGATATGAAATGGAAGGTACATTTTATTTGCCATATATAAATATAGATTTGTTCAGTACAATACAATTCTTTTCTGTATATCCCAGCATGTTTGAATTGGTCAGAGGGCAGGGTCAGCCATTGTACAGCACCCCTGGAGCCAAGCCAAGCCAAGCCACCCAACAGTGGCTGCATGTCAGAGCCAGTATTCGATCCTAAAATCTTCTGATTGATAGCCCAAAGCTTGTCTGCTAGGCTAGCATTGTCCGTTAAAGAAGAGTAGAGTAGGTGTAAGAGAAATATTTTCCACCAGTTGAGCTATTAATGATCCTTGTGATTAACAGAACACCATATTGCACAGTTTTATTAAGGCTTTAAAAACTGAACACCAAACTAGTTAAAATCATTATAGGATTTTAAAACATGGACAGATGTTTCCAAATGTCTTAAATCCTATCAGCAGAAAAATTCCCCCCGGGAGTCTTGTAAAATAATTAGCCTGGAGCTGGATGTGGCCTGAAATGCAGACTGACAGGACGTTGGATGTAGGATTGGAACCAAAGCGTGTGCCTTGTGACCCCAGAGGTCATGGGTTACCCGCCTTTTCTGTGTTCTTGGACAGGACAATTGATGTGCCGTAGAAATTCATTGATGAGCATCAGGTCCGTGGGCCATTCTGGACAGCCATTGATTGTTGTCCTGTGGTTGGGTGACATGGCTGAAGACTCCTCAACAGGAAAGCTGCTGATTCTTCATCTGTTTCAGTTCAGCTTTTGTCCCACTATGCTCGATGTTTGCTTTTTAACCTCTGACCTACACCCTGCCTCAACCACTGCTATGCATCTCAATCTCAACCGAGACACCGCTTTGCCTCTTTGTCTTTATATGTCCAACAAGGGTTTTCAATAATTCAGGTTATTCTGAAATGGCTTGAGGGTCTTTGGCTACTCATCCACGCTGCTTCAGTTTGAACATTATAAGAACTTTTTAAAATAGTTTTTAAATAGTAGTTTTTGTGTTTTATGTGAGTATTCTACATTTTTTTTAGAAAATCACATTCTTGCATACTGATAGTGAGAGCAGCAGAAAGAGAGATTCACCACCAGACTGATTCTGAGCCCAAGTGCAAACACTGGACAGAATCCAAAAATCTAAAGTACAATCTAAAATGAGAACGAAAAGAACTGGGAGAATAAGCTAGAATTAAATCACCGCCTGGGGCAGGATTTGACACCAAACAGCAGAGTGTAGGAGTCGAATGGTAGACCGACATGCTGTTTGCAAAATTGGGATATAAGGATCCAAAAAGTACCACTCCTTGCACATCGTGACACCTGTGACCCTACGTGCAGCTAAAGGGATAGATCGCTAATGTAACCGAAACTGCGGCTAGCGAGCCAGCTACTCAGTCCACCATCCAGCTGACACATGGTCATGATTCCAATACTATTCTCCCAAACTAGACTAAACTAAACTCAGTGGGAATTCATTCCCAGAACTAATGAATCGATTCTTGAAAATATTGGCCAAGTACCTCACAGGGTAAGCTTTGTTTAATAAATCAGCACTGCACTGATCTCTGGGCTTTTCTTAAATAGCTCAGGAGTCAGGTGCAGCGCATCAGTGCTAATGAGTGCCAGGGCTTCTGGGGCCTGTAGACCAGTTGTGACTACAGCGGGTCGATTTACACTTCTCGCCACAAGAGGGAGAGGATAAATTTACTCGCCTGTTATGTTCGTCCACCACCGCTGAGATCCGGATTACACAGACATATCTGGCCATGTCTGACAGGTTGACAGGTCACCAGTCCATCACAGGGTAGACTCATACACACACACTCATACTTAGGGAAATTTTCAGTGTTTCCCATTGGTTGACTAAATTAAAGAAAGCAGCATTACAAATCAGTTATAACATTCATATTAGATGTTACAAACTCTAAATCTGTATGGGTTCCAGCTTAAGGGGGAACCCAACCCCAACAATCTCACTAATTTGCTAGATTTTCCTTCTTGCCCCATTTAGTTACTTCTTCTCTGTACCATCTTTGTTCCTGCGCTGGTGTGTAGGCATTGTAACATAAATCAATAGTCTGATTATCACTGACACAACAAACACAGAACACATCATGCCCTTATTCCCTTCTTCCTCCGTTTCTCCCTCTTTTGTACTCTTTTTTTTTTATTTCTCTCCCTCTCATATCATTTATCTTCTAAAGTGAAAAGCAATTCAACATGCTCCGGACTACACTCGCTCCCGAGGGGGGTGTATGTCATCATAGTCTCTTCCCTACCCCCATTACACACAGATACCCACACGCTTCTACACAACCCTACACACAAGACAACAAGCATCAATCACTGTTTCCATCAAAGCAAACGGTACGGCAGCCCCTCCTGAGCCGGATGGTCAGGTGACTCGGGTTACGCATACCATGCTAATGAAATTGTGATCGTCTCCAGATGGCTGACAGGTAATCAGTCAACATCATTCCACATTCATGTCGTACGTCTGGCGTGTAGAATGAGAGAGCGGGCACATGTCATCCATGGACTTCTCATCTTGTCAAGCTGTTTCGTAGCTGAAAAACCCGACCGGTTTGGAAAACGATCAAATGTACACAATTTTCCTGTTATTTCAAGTGTTGTTGTAGGTGTCCGACAGGCTTCTTTGGCTTTGCACTAAAGCTACTAACCAGTTATGTGATCTGCATATTATGTTACCTGTTGTGGAAGACTATCTCTCTATCTATTTGTTTTATTTATGTAAATACACATCATTCATTCATTTATTCATTGTCTGTTTTACCACCACTTTATCCTATTCAGGGTTGCGGTGGGTACAGTGTACTGGATGAAAGATCTGAACAGGTTGTCAGTCCATCACAGGGCAAACACGCTCATTTTTTAGTATTTCCAGTCAACCTGACTGCATGTCTTTGGACTGTGGGAGGAAACCAGAGCTCCCGGAGGAAACCTACACAGACACAGGGAGAACATGCAAACTCCACACAGAAAGTACCGGGACCACTCCACCTGGGGATCGAACAGATTCCATCACTGATTCTCAGCCACCCACCACTCCTTCCCCCAGACATAGCCAATCATGTCTGTATGTGGACACCCGGCCAGCCGATAGTACCGATATTCTGGGTCCCAGACGTAGTGGGTTAGCACAATTTACCACTGCGCCAACTGAATGCACCAAATACAAACATTTAAGGCACTTAACAGATGTACTATTCTGACAGATTACAATCCAAGCAATTGAAAAATGAGGACCTTGCTCAGGGGACCAACAGTGGCAACCTAGCAGGGGTGGTGCTTGAACCAGTGACCTTCCAATCAGGTTAAAACTAGGGCTGCCATGTCAAGCTGCATTACATATAATCTGCAATGTTATCATTTTATGACTTATATTTGGCAACCCAAGGTAAAAAATAGCTCACACGATTTATAATCATTCATAATCTCAACACACAGGTAACTCATGTTCACTACTGGAAAGACATCCTCTCTCTTCTGACCTATTCCTCCTCTTCTTTTTTTGGCTGCTACAGTTAGGGGTTGTCACAATAGATCTTTCAACGCTATCTTGCCCTGTCCTGAACGTCCTCTATAGTACTATAGAATTGTGCCTTTCTTCAATAGGGAGCCTTGATGTTTATAATAGGGAAGAATGTTAAACTACGATACTTATGGGAAACCACTAAATGTTTAATGGAGGGGCTCTGTGAGAGCTGACAGGACCGGAGGTGAACTGCTTTTAATGATTCGTTAGACCCTCGCCTCTGTATAATTACTTTATAGATAAAATAAACTAGAACCTAATCTAGCCCATCATCTCTGAGATCCAGGTTTGAGTCTCCTAACAAGACATTTACTCAGGAATATTTGGCCATGTCTGAGGGAGGTGGAAGGCTGAAGACCTGTGATGGATTGGCGCAGGGTATCCCTGCATAGCGTCCAGTGTTTCCCTGTGGAACAGAACTGCCAGCAATTCTGACCAGGATAAAATGTTTGATGAAATTTAAATGAAATGAACCCCTTCCTGTACTGGTGAATACCCAGCTCTTACATCGGAAGTGGATTGGAAATGAATAAATAGGAGCATAACATTCTAATTAAAATGTTTTGTCCATCCCAAAAACCTAACTTGGTTATTTCCATAAATCCAGGAAAGCATTACACACCATGTTAGTCACAAATAATTTAATTAACTGGCAGCAGCAGCCACTTGGCACACCTGTTAGACTTCATATGCTTTACTAGCTCTGTCATTTAAAAGACTGCACATTTTTTAAAAAGTGCTGAACCCTGAAAACCTCCGGAGTCATGGGTGTTGTGTTACGACCAGGTCGCCTGTTCTTATCTTGATGAAATAAGCTCCCTCAGGCCATGTCTCACACTGGTGCGGCGGCCCATTATTTTTGACAAATATCAAGTTAACTTGTTCTGTGTTCTCTCTAATTTCTCCGCTGCTTTCCCCCTCGGCATGGTCCCAACCCTTAGACAGCTGCCTTTTCAGATTGTCACAATACTGCTATTGTGCAGATTCAGAATCTCTCAGGAAATGAGGGACCGCACTGTACCCGCTTAATGTGCCAGTAAACGGTACGAGTTAGATTCTGATTTAATTTTGAGTGGAAATCAACGACTGAGAGATATGTAATTATTATATGCAGTGGAAGTCGCTAAAGGGAAACTATTGAATTAATAATTATTGTACAGATGCTGACAGTTAATTTATTACATGTCAGGAAATAAATCAAATACATAATTAGACTCTACATCACTCAAAGTCTACCAGCGTATACCTTAGGTGTGTGTGTATATATGCCTGTCTGTTTTCTTACCTTCCAAAATGGTGCAGTTGGTTGTTTTTTATTGTTTATTTATTTTTACAGCATTTTTTCATTGTAATACAAGCCTCCTGTATGCAGTATGGTCATTTTTACTAATATGCATATATTCATAATATATGCATATAAAACCTTTTTTCTTATTTTTCAATTTTGCTCTCAATCGAATTGTATCCAATTACCCAATTGCATTTTTGCTTACTCACTTAGTCATTCAGCAGAGACTAACACTCGTCCCCTCCAACACGTGTGCAGTAGCCCGAAGACCCGTGTTACACTCAGAGAGTCATGCACCTATCTCCGTTAACCCTCGTCTCTGTGCAGGCACTATTGACCTGCCAGCAGACGTCGTAGTTGCATCAGTTACAAGGAACCACCCTCCGACAATCCGTCCCTTGTAGTTGAGCCGATCATTGTTTGTAAAGGCAGCCATGCTGCTGGTAGATTTGAACTCGGGAGTTTGAGATGTCAGCTCTGGTGTGCTATTGGGTTTTACCACTGCACCACTCAAGCGCCCTAAAACTCTGCTCTTTAAGTCTCTTTAATGAGTTTTTACAGTATTTTCAAACTTCTTTAAGTGTATTAAAACCTATTGTAAGAACAGCATTTTTTAATGTATCAATATTAGTTGTAGAAGGTCTTAGTCTGAACTGGATATTGTTTTGGAAGGAAGGATGGAAGTGGCTCAAACCCTCCTCAACTAACCTGCGTACTTCTGACATCAGCAAAGCAGCACACAACCTGCAAGCATCTGATCAGTTTCATCTCTATTTACATATACTTCATATACTTTATGTGCTTTATTCTGGCCACTATTGTGGTGGGTCTTGTATTGCCTGATGATCTGGTGCAAGGTGACACACACTCACCCATTCACTCAAGGATACATAGGGAAGGTAGGATGTACGTTTTTGGTCATTTACATTACATTTTCTGCATTAAGCAGATGCTTTTATCCACAGCGACTTACAGTTGTGACAGTATACAATCTAAGCAATTGAGGGTTAAGGGTCTTGCTCGAGGGCCCAACAGTGGCAATCTGGTGATGGTGGGGTTTGAACCGGCAACCTGCTTATTACTAGTCTAGTACCTAAACCACTAAACGACAGCTGCCCTGGTCAGTGGGAGAAATTCAAGAATAACCTAAAAAAAAAAAACAGGATTTACAGAGAGCATTAAACCTTGGTTACAGACATGGTCTTGCTCAGAGCCCAACAGTGGCAACCTGGCGATGGTGGGGCTTGAACTGGAAACCTTCTTACTACTAGTCCAGTACCTTAACCACTAAGCTACAGCTGCCCTAGTCAGTGGGAGAAATGCAAGAATAACTAAAGGAAAACCATGTCGATTTACAGAGACCATTAATTCTTGGTTACAGGCATGGACCAGAAGTGACGATCAAACCTAATCACCTCGGGACCCATATTGCTGTGCGACACCCACTCTACCATGCACTGACCGGATCCATTATGAATGTATTGCTTAAGGCATCATAAACATATAGATTTCTTACCTATTACTCTACCTCATGAGTTAGATGAATCACAGTGGCTCTGGCGCTCTCTGCCTAAGACACTTCAGTTCATTTTTTTTATTATTTCTGAACAAACGGACAAAATAACTGAGGCATTGAGAAAGAACCTGTGTTGCTAAGCGCCGCTGACCCCTTAGCGACAGGCACCCGTCGTGTTACTGGGGAAGTAATTAGCACTGAGGCCTTTCCCCCCCACAATGCCTAAGTTATGAAGTAGGCTCTTAAGAGAGCGCCTTACAAAGAAGGCCATTAGCCTCTGTGCAGGGTATTTCAGGCTTACTGAATAAAAACACTTACTGTTATTTTTGTCAAGCTTTTTAAACCATCTCACCCTCATTGTTCTATTATTTTCATCAAGTGCTAATCAGGCATTAGAGGTTTTGTGCTGCACCATGGAGAGGAACATGCAAAGAAAGAAAAAAAGTTATTTTTTATGTTCTTCTTCATTGTAACAGTCTGGTGCAAACTCGAGCTGCAAGTTTTCAGCTGTAAGCTTGGAAAAGTCACACAGGAAACTTTGTTGTATATAAGCGCCCATATACACCGACCAGGCATACCATTATCACCACTGACAGGTGAAGTTAGTGGGTGGGATATTAGGCAGCAAGTGACCATTTTATTCTCAAAGTTGATGTTAGAAGCAGGACAAATGGGCAAGCGTAAGGATTTGAGCGAGTTTGACAAAGGCCAAATTTTGATGGCTAGACGACTGGGTTAAAGCATCTTCAAAACTGCAGCTCTTGTGGGGTGTTCCCAGTCTGCAGTGGTCAGTATCTATCAAAAGTGGTCCAAGGAAGAAACAGTGGTAAAGTGACGACAGGGTCATGGGCGACCAAGGCTCATTGATGCACGTGGGGATCGAAGGCTGGCCCGTGTCGTCCGATCCAACAGACGAGCTACTGTAGCTCAAATTGCTGAAGAAGTTAATGTTGGTTCTGATAGAAAGGTGTCAGAATACACGGTGCATCACAGTTGCAGGGCTGTTTTGGCAGCAAAAGGAAGACCAACACAATATTAGGAAGGTGGTCATAATGTTATGCCTAATAGATGTAAATGCAATGTGGCATTAAGGTTTGCTTTAATATGCAAATGTGTATAGGTGCGTATTTCCAAAATGGCATAGTCTGTGTACTGGCTGAAGTTTTATTTTTTAAGAAATTAGCAGCAGCTCTTTATGACTACGCCCACCCAACACGATTTAAAGCGTGTCCTAGGGACATGAAGATTCAACATACATCCCTCTAATTCAGTGGTTCTCAACCTTTTTGTCACCTAGTTGGCAGCAAGTCTCAACAGTGAACAAAAGCTAAACATGTGGGCTGTACACATGCATTAACCTATATAAATAATAGGTGGGCGCTCAGGTGCCACAGCAGTCTATTACATTAGTCCACCACTGCTGAGATCCACGTTTGAATCTCAGCTGTGCTTTAGGCAGGCCTGGTGTCTACACAGACATGATTGGCTCTGTCACAGTGGCTGAAGCCCTTTGATGGATTGGCATTCTGTTCCGGGTATTCCTTCCTTACAACCATTGTTTTACGGTGAAACAAGCTGCAACACCACCATACTTATAGGACCGTGTCCTTATGGACCCTGCTTTGTGCACAGGGGCACAGTCATGCTGGGAGAGTAAAGGATATTCTCTAGTTGAAAGCATAGTATTATGTAGTGTTACGTATTATATTACACATTATATAAATTATTATATAAATCATTCTATACAACTCTTAGCAATGTGTGCAGTCGAAATACATGGACCTAATTTGAATAGGTGTCTGCATACTATTGGTCATATTGTGTTTGGGTTGCACATCTAACAACAGATAGATAAATATAAAATAACTTCAACCTTATATTGTGGCACATATTGACATTTCCAATAGTAGTGTCCTACAGTAACTTTATGATTAAGAGACCTGTAGTCCAGGCCCCAAAATTTCCATAGCCATATATGTCCAAGCAAGCGTAATTGATCCTGTTGTTTGTGGCGTCATTGGGGTCACCTTGAATGTTTGAGGGCTTGCAAGTTAGAGGGTTGGCTGTAAATGAGTGTATGATTTCCCTGTGATTAGTTGATGACCCTGTCCAAGGTGTATTACCAGTGTATCCAGGTGGCTTCTGATTGGGATAAATCAGTAAAATTGAACAAATTATCTTTATTACCATTAATAGCCTAGTTCCAAGAACCACCTGGAGAAAAAATCCACCTTCTGGACACAGTTCTACTTAGCATACAGTGAGACTTTGGGTTTTCTTCTCAACCTTGGTAAAATAAAAGTGTATTTCAATAATTCAGTCAGACATAATTGAATAATCCTTAAGTACACTTAGTCATATTAAGACATCATGACATACCATCTTTCTTTCTGGTTTCATAAACCCTTGACTTATTTTACCAGTGAAATTACAGTGTTAAATGACTGTTGCAGCAGGTGGCTTTATGGTTATAAGCTGAAGTTTAGTGTGTGGAATGAGCCTTAATCCTCAAGCGATCTCTGTATTAAGAGTCTCAGCTGGCGTGGAATCTGTAAATTAAGTAAGGGATATTCCTAAAAGTTCATGGTGGTCCTCCTGGGAAAAGAATCCTCACGATTTACGATGCAATGACACCAGATTAACCATTCATCCTGTCTCTGTTTTCAGTCCTCCAATTTTGTCTACTTTTTCTATATTATAAATATTTATTCACCTACTTTTGGGACCGTGTCATATCTTTACTTAAAGCTAAATAAAAATGACCCAGTCAAATCAGATTGTGTTAGTCTGGCAGAGACAGCCACTCTTTTTAGCTGCATCTGTATGAGCTATTATATCCCCCCACCCCACCCCAATTCCAATCTTCTGCACACTGTAATTAAAGTAATGACGCAACATGTGGTCGAGCGAATTATCCTCCTATTATTGCTTCTAGAAGCCTGGTAAGAGGATTCAGAAATTGGGTTAACTTTAAATAATGCACACGCCAGGCATATTCCCATATGTCATGCATGCTTTCTGCTGAGTCGGCACTAATTTGATAAGTTAAATTAAATGTACAGGAAAACCTCTGTCATTAAGTCACATTGATTTCTGTTCTGTCACTGAACACAGCAGGCATCGACGTGTCCAAGCCGAGCCAGCCAGCCATCGGCGATCTTTATCTAACTCTTAAGCAAACATCTTTAAAAGAATAAAATCACACTTAGTGTTTACAGGTCTCGTTCCTTATCGGAATTAATTACAGTTGCTTCGTTTACAAAAAAAAACGTGTATTTTTTTTTTTTTCAAGTTGCAGCGTATTTTCTCTTCCGAGTCAATATTTCTGCATGGCTATTCATCACTGTCAGCGCTGTAAACAGCACACTGTATTAACTTTACTGCACTAAGTAGATTGTTGAGCACATCATTTATTAGGAAATAGCTTTAAAAAAAAACTATTTATCCAGCTCGTCCTGTGCATCATGCTTACAGGAGGGGAACAGGACCAGGTGAAAATTGTGTACGTGATCTTTTGGTTTCAGAAAACTGTGATTGTGATTTATTTTAACCACTGGTACAGTATTATTTATTTATGTATTTATTAGGATTTTAGCGTCATGTTTTACACACAAGATTAATCAGTTCACAAGTTTAACATCAAACATAGTCATGGACAATTTTGTATCTCCAATTCACCTCACATGCATGTCTTTGGACTGTGGGAGGAAACCGGCGCTCCCCGAGGAGACCCACACAGACACGAGGAGAACATTTCACTTCACACAGAAAGGACCCAGACCGCCACACCTGGACTTTGAACCAAGGACCTTCTTGCTGTGAGGCAACAATTCTACCCACTGTGCCACCCAGTCCAGTATTAAAGGTCTTTAGCTGAATATATTGGGTGTTCTAGATTTAAAAGCAGGTGGCGCAGCAGTAAAAAAAAAATACACTAGCACCCCAGAGCTGGGATTTTACACACATCGTATCGAATCTCAGCTCTGCCATCCGGCTGGGCGGCTACATGAACAACGATTGGCTGTTGTTCACAGGGTGGGATGAGCTGAACCGGGGTTCCTCGTGACTGGTGCAATTACGACCTCTGCTGGCTGATTGATGGCGCCTGTGCAAAGTTGGTGAATAATGCTGATCAGTGCAGGGGAAAAGATGCAGTCGGTACTGCACACGTGTCGGAGGGGGCGTAACGGAATCAGGGTAATTGGATACGACTAGATTAGGGGAGAAAATTGGGGGGAAAGTTGGAGGGACAGGGAACATAAGGGCATAGTTATATTTAAAGTTTGGGCTAGCAGCTCTGTTAGTACTCATACCACATCACACACAATGTGCTTAACCAAACAGTGGAGCAGACAAAGCAAAATGTTGATCCAGACTTTTTTATATAAACATTATCATTTTTCCTTTGCTCGAGTCTTCAGTTGCTTTTAATATCATAACAAAGAAAAAAGCTTGGTTGAAAAAATAAACTGAAACAAGAACCCCAAGCGATGTCTGTTCCCACTTCTGTTTTTAAACACGCATTGAAAAGCTTCATTTGTTTTGGTGTGTGTCAGTGTGTTTGGGTTTGCTATTGGTGTTTGATGGGTTTGTGAGGTGGCAGTGAGAAGGCAAGGGGTGGTGGTTTGAGGTAAGAATACCTTTCTGTCATTTTCTGGTTGTTCCCAGTGACAGAATCAGGCCAGGCTGTCTCATCACGGCGCTGTGATGCTGTGGGAAGACAAGGCTGAGGAAAATCGATTCAGTCCTGGCACAGATAAGCTGTATTGTACAGGCCGACACAAAAGCCAGAGCGCTTTTACACTCGCCAGCTAATCTCCCCAAAGCTGCCCTGTCTTTCACCACAGAGGAGGCAATGTGCAAGAAAATACAACATATTACTCTATAATACACTGTGTATGAGTCTCTTTTATCACCAGCACTTATGCATGGCGACCTTTTATATACATTATTTAATTATTTACTGAGATTTAGCACTGCTGTCAGTCCGTTTATTCACATGCATTGCTGGACTTAATCCCAAATTGCAAAATGGATGGTCCTTTTCGGAGATTTTTCTTCCTTTTTATAGCTTTCCGTGTATTTACTAGCACTTTTTGTAAAGCTCAGAATCTTTATTTAAACCCAATTTAAGTTTTAAATGTAAGACTTTTTAGAAGCCCTATGAATAAACTTCTAAAAGCCTGTTGTTGTGGCATTTATGCTTTATTCAAACAGAATGAGGATCATAGCTGTCCATCAGCTAACTTGAATTAAGTTTTGAGTTTTTAAATCCCTCACTGCTGGACTGAGAATAGTCCACCAACCAAAAATATATCCAGCCAACGGCGCCCGTGGGCGGCACCCTGTGACCACTGATGAAGGTCTAGAAAATGACCGATCGTGATGAGCGATCGTCTCTGACTTTACATCTACAAGGTGGACCAACTAGGTAGGAGTGTCTAATAGAGTGGACAGTGAGTGGACACGGTATTTAAAAACTCCAGCAGCGCTGCTGTGTCTGATTCACTCACACCAGCACAACACACACTAACACACCACCACCATGTCATTGTCACTGCAGTGCTGAGAATGATCCACCACCTAAATAATACCTGCTCTGTGGGGGTCCTGTGGGGGTCCTGACCATTGAAGAACGGTGTGAAAGCAGACTAATAAAGTATGTAGAGAAACAGATGGACTACAGTCAGTAATTGTAGAACTACGAAGTGCTCCTATATGGTAAGTGGAGCTGATAAAATGCACAGTGGGTGTAGAAACAAGAAGGTGGTTTAATGTTATGGTTGATTGGTGTAAGTTGCGTTTTCAATACTCTCAGGGAGTATCTTTGCTTCCTGCCAGGTTTTCAAACTTGATGCTCTCCTTTTACTGAAATCTAACTGGTGGCTGGAGGGTCTTGGCATTAGCTCACACCATTGACATGCCATCCATGTTGCCAAACAGCTTGGGTCAACAAAAAGCAAAGCACACACATGCATTTGCACATAATGATACCTATTTTCTTAACTAATAGCTTTGACAATACTGCCACATATGTGCCTTAAAGCATTGGCTACATCCCAGAATACCACATACTAAAGAGTTTTTCATTGTGTTTTCTGTGTGGATATATTTCCTAGGTCCATGTTGTTTTTTCTCAGGTAATCAGGTTCCATCACCTCCCAAAATGGACCTGTCACCCTTCCTTCAGACATAGTCAATCATGTCTGTATTACGGACGCTTGATATTGGACGGTTTTATATTTTAAGACTTGCATCAGGATGTGTCAGACATAATTAAAAAGTGCTTCGTAGGCATGATCTACCTGACTAGTTAGTCAGTTTTGAGAAGACGCCTCTCATGAGCTTAAGTGAACGTTGCCTGACAAATTCTGTAATAAGCTAATTGTGTTTACACACTGACCTTCCTGGCTTGTGGTGTTAACCAAGTCATCCTTTATTGACCCCAATTATGCTGCAAGCAGAAGCACAGCTGGATTTGTGAGGCCATCGGGAGCCTGGTGTCAACAGGTTGAAAGAGCAACGCTTCTGCCTTTCGTCACCTATGGCAAGGCACGGCGCGCTTCACTTCCTTTCAGATATTTTCCTCAGAGCAGCTGGAAAACAACTCAACACCAATGCGCACTCTTAAGGTTATTTTCCGTTCTCCCTTGCCTCTCAGTCTGTTCATGCTGTAGTGTGTTTGGCTGGTAGTGATGGATTGATCCAGCATGGTTGAATGAGCAATGTGTAGCAGTTGACGTTTCCCTCAGTCCTAATGACCGGTTGAAAGTATGGATGACTTGTTCTTCCAAGCCCTTCTGCACTTTTTGGTTTTGCCGTATATGGAAATTAAAGTGGTGTGGCCTCTCTGCAGGAGCTCTCAGTCCACCGAGCAGACCTTATGATGCTAGTATCTATTCCAAAACACTTTAAGGTGGTAGGCAGTAAAGGTAGGTTTATTTACTGGGAGGAAACCTAAAGATCACCTTTACTTTCCCTCTTTGTTATTGTGAAAGATGCAATCGATGGTGCTGCTCAGCGATATTCTCGCTGGGTTGGTTCAGCTAAGTGCTTCGAACGCTTTTGTTAATTAAATCGTGCATACCCCCCTCCGCCCCTACCCCAAGTGTTACAGCGGAATAAAGTCTTGTTTACTTTACTGCAGCTTTCTATTACACACTGTGCAACTTTGAGAAGTATCACACTTCTTTCTGTGGACTCATTTAAATACTCTAAAC
Organism: Trichomycterus rosablanca; assembly: GCF_030014385.1. Classification (NCBI taxonomy): domain Eukaryota; kingdom Metazoa; phylum Chordata; class Actinopteri; order Siluriformes; family Trichomycteridae; genus Trichomycterus; species Trichomycterus rosablanca. The sequence continues at coordinate 31,896,573 of NC_085994.1, read as the reverse complement.
CTTCTCCTTAATATACATTGAGTTATATTCTTCATATTCTCAGTTTTCCTTATTGTGGTTTCTCATACTTTATACAACAGGTATTTCTGAGCAGTTTAATTGGATTAAAACATTCTAACCATATGCACTTGTCTTATTACACCATGATTTTTCACCATACCTGTAACAGTAACAGCTCTCTCAACATTGATAGACAGTTTGTCCTTTATTCAGTTAAAAACTGAATAAAGGGTGTTCAGGTGGCGCACTGGTCTAACAACATACTAGTCTTATCACCACTGAGATCTTGAGGATGCAAGTTCAAATCTCAGCTTGGCTATCAACCTGGCCAGGCATCCATCAGATACAATTGACTATGTCTGTGACCGGGGCGGTTGACAAGGTTTCATTGCTATTGTGCAAATATGAACTCTGGTGTCTGGTCAGCCAGGCGTCCATCAGATACAATTGACTGTGTCTGTAACAGGGGCGGTTGACCAGGTTTCATTGCAATTGTGCAAATATGAACTCTGGTGTCCGGTCAGGGTGCCTGACCACACAAGTAGTGGAGAATTATGGAATAGAATAACATAACACTTTATACATGATCTGACAGGCAAAAAAAGAAGCAGTCATGGGCTGCACTTGTTTCAGAGGGGATGTGTAATTGTTCGTCCCTCAGAAATTGCAATGGGTAGGTGGACACTTAATTGTGTTTATAACATATTCCCTGCATTAAAGCGCTTAGGTGGCGAAGCGGTCTATTACGTTAGCCCATCACCACCCAGATGCATTTGATTCTCAATACTGACTGGGTGTCTACACAGACATGAGTGCCTGTGTCTGGCGGGGGGGTTCCAAAGTCCTGCAATAGATTGACGCATTGTCCAGAGGGCGGCATGGTGGCTAAGTGGGTAGCACTGTCTCCTCACAGCAAAAGGTCCTGGGTTTGATCCCCAGGTGGGGCGGTCCGGCTCCTTTCTCCCCGTGTTCGTGTGGGTTTCCTCCGGGTGCTTCGGTTTCCTCACACAGTCCAAAGACATGCAAGTGAGGTGAATTAGAGATACTAAATTGTCCAGGACTGTGTTTGATATAACCTTGTGAACTGATGAACCTTGTGTAATGAGTAACTACCGTTCCTGTCATGAATGTAACACAAGAGTGTAAAACATGACGTTAAAATCCTAATAAACAAACAAACAAACACATTGTCCAGAGTATTCCTGACTTGTGCCCAGTGGTATTTGGTGGAACCAAACCTTTCAGAATAATGCAGTAGATGAAAATGAAATGAAACATTTCCTGTGTTTGTTTATATACCAGGTATTTGGTTTTGATTTATTTCTAGAATGGAACATTGTGTTGTTTTGTGGTGGAACTACATATCTGGTAAAATAAATTCGGTATAATAAAGACTTTTAGGCCAAGCTATTTTAACCACTAATGTGGTTTCTTTGCTTTATTCTTTATTTTGCAAAAATCAGTAAAACATTATTATTTTACTGTGCAGAACACACTCACCTTTGTGTTCTGTTTCTAAAGTAATTCCCCTCTAAAGACCTGGAACATTGTGTGAATGCCTTTTATTGGTAATTAACTTTTTTTCAGGATGTACCCTCTGCACATTTACTATAAAAGATCAGTCATATGTGATAATACATCGATCAGCCTTAACATTAAAACCACCTCCTTGTTTCTACACACATTATCCGTTTTATCGGCTTCACTTACCATATAGAAGCACTTTGTAGTTCTACAATTACTGACTGTAGTCCATCTGTTCCTCTACATGCTTTGTTAGCCCCCTTTCATGCTGTTCTTCAATAGTCAGGACTCTCCCAGGACCACTACAGAGTAGGTATTATTTGGGTGGTGGATCATTCTCAGCACTGCAGTGACACTGACATGGTGATGGTGTGTTAGTGTGTGTTGTGTTGGTATGAGTGAATAAGACACAGCAACGCTGCTGGAGTTTTTAAACACCTCACTGTCACTTTTGGACTGAGAATAGTCCATCAACCAAAAATATCCAACCAACAGCGCCCTATGGGCAGCGTCCTGTGACCACTGATGAAGGTCTAGAAGATGACCGAATCAAACAGCAGCAATAGATGAGCGATCGTCTCTGACTTTACATCTACAAGGTGGACCAACTAGGTAGGAGTGTCTAATAGGGTGGACAGGATATTTAAAAACTCTATCAGTGCTGCTGTGTCTGATCCACTCATACCAGCACAACACACACTAACACACCACCACCATGTCAGTGTCACTGCAGTGCTGAGAGTGATCCACCACCTAAATAATATCTGCTCTGTGGTGGCCCTGTGGTGGACCTGAGCATTGAAGAACAGGGTAAAATCAGGTTAAAAATGTATGTAGAGAAACAGATGGACTACAGTCAGTAATTGTAAAACTACAAAGTGCTTCTACATGGTAAGTGGAGCTGATAAAATGGACAGTGAGTGTAGAAACAAGGAGGTGGTTTTAATGTTATGACTGATCGGTGTATTTTCCATGTGCAATGGATATTTACAGTGTATTGTAAAAGTGGTGAATGTTTCAGGACAGTGGGGAATTTAATCTTTGGCGTAAACATCCAGCTGTGCCTTAATTCTAAATCATGCTAACAATCATCCTGTTATACTTATTATTGACTTCATTTTTTTTCTCCTGGCTGTGCTTATATATTAGATAGTCCGTCTCAGCAGGTGTAAGAAAATCTTAGTCATTAATGTGTTTAACTTAGTTTGCACATGACAGCCTGACAATTACCCAGTATTTGTATGAGGTCTCACTATGGTAAATTGTTGCAATAATCTAATGTGCATTTATACGACATGTTTTCAGAAAAATACAGGTACCTTGTCAGCTAGAACAGTAGGTGTGAAAGGTCTTTGACACATTGTGGGGTACACTGTTAAAAAAAATTTGTTGTTTGGTGAAAACAGTAGTATCTACATACACTACTTAATATGACCATGGCCACCTTCTTTAGCTCTGTATTCATCCCAGAGAGCTTTAACCCCTCTGCTGACCTGCCATTACTCTGTAGACAGTATAAATACATATCATTACAGATGAAGACAGAATCACTTCAGCTCAGCTGTTCTTTATAATGAGTGTTTGTCTTCTTGCAGTACTGGTATGAGGGCAACGAGATGGGTGACCTGCCTGTTGACTTCTCCATTGTCTGGGATGGTGACTTTCCCATCGACAAACCTCTCATGCTAAAAGGTATGTGCTACTCTCTCAGATCTACACACAATAATTCAACATATGAATGCGATGTCTACCTTCAACTTTGTGGTATAAGCTGACAAGTCCAGGAGTTTTCATCAAATGATAACACTGTTTTGTCCTCATCATTGTTGTTGTGGATAATGTTTTCCCTGGAATCAGTGGGCACAAAGCAGAAACACACCTCAGACAAGTCACTCTTCCCTCAGACATAGCCAATAACGCTGTATGTAGATGACCAAATGGCTGATAGCACCACCAGTACTAGCAGCACTAGTGGGCTAGCGTAATTTATTTCTGCACCACTCGAGCACCGTAGAAAATCCAACTTAATTATTTGAGTTTGTTTTTACTGACCGCCTTGACCGGCATCATCTAAACTCTGGCTGCAAGGCAGAAGTATGACCTGAACTGGGTGCTAATCCGGTTATGGCATTTCAGAATGCAAGTTCTCTGGAAAGGGCCATCGCCTCTGTGGTGGCCAAAAAGTGCAGTGACACCGGCTGAGTTCACCAGGAAACAAATAAAGACTGGCAGCATCTGCGCCAGGGGAAAACTGGCCTGGATCAAGCATAGCATCACAATTCTAAAAGAACACAGGTTGTCAACAAAGGAGCTCCCAACCAGAGTGATTTAACACTCAACACGGTGCAGGTGACTGTCAGTTATAAGAATTTGACATGCCAATCGTCTGCGCCTCTATCTGCCGGTCTTAAATGTCAAATTGGTAACTGTTTTCTTGAGGTTGGTGCACTTAACTGAGTGGCATCTCCTGGACTGCTCCTCCCTCTCTGCATGGTATGTACATCAGGTGATGCTGGTCCAGAGCTATAAAAATTATCAAGGACTTTACCCATTCCAGTAACTGCTTGTTTAGCCTGCTGCTATCAGGCAAGTGTTTTTGCAGTCTGATGACTAAAACCAAGAGGCTTAGAAGAAGCTTCTTTCCCCAGGCCGTGGCAAGGCTGATGTGGTGGCTGATTTTGTTTTATTGTAATGTATATAATTAATTTGCCATAGTATTTTTCTCTATCTATTTATGGGTTTTTTTTCTATTTTTAACTTTGTAAGTACCAGAGATGTTCACAAAATACACAAGTCACAAAATACGAGTCTGAGTCGAGTCACGAGTCTTTAGACTAGAGTCCGAGTCAAGTCACAAGTCTTTAGGCTAGAGTCCAAGTCAAGTCATGAGTCTTTAGGCTAGAGTCCGAGTCAAGTCACGAGTCAATATAATATACACAAAACATACGTATATTGGAAATGTAGCGTAGAAACAAATAATATGTAAGTTCAGATAAAAAATAACAACAGATTAGCGACTGTATTTTGCCCTTTAACTGAGTGCCTTTACTTTCCCAGGTACCAGTTAAAAGCTTAAACTGATACGTTTTGTTTTTATTGCAAATTACGGCACAGCGGCCAAAATCCCAAACACAGTAAAAATCCATAATAATGCTTACCTTAGCCTATGTTGTTCCAGATGCTATTAAATTTATAACCGTGCGTTATAATTAGGAATTATTCCATTCCATTAGGAATATAATCCGTTATTTTGTAAATATGCTTATAATTAAAAACCTCCAAACTTTTCCCGGTTGTGAAGCAAAATACGAACCCGTTAGAAAGCCAATCAAGCGTTTCATTGACAATCGTCTGTGTGACGCTGCAAACTAAATACATGCAAATAACAGCATTTCTTACTAACAATTACAACCAGAAGGTCTGATTGGTTCCGAAAGTGGTTCTTACAATCGTTAGTTCCAATTCTGTAGGAGCATTCCATTCACATTATCTGTTACTGTGAAGTGCACTACGTAGGGTATTCCACCATTTTAAGTAGGGAGCGACGCTTCATCGCTACGCTGGATGCTGGCTGTAACGTTTACCCATTGCGTGTGTTGCGGTTTAAAATGGCCAGAGCGTTACTAGAGGGCATATTATATATTTAAGCAATTGTTCAAGTGTTCTATTGCTTTTATACAGCAGTTTTTACAAAATAAAGAAAGAAAATAAATCAAAGAAGCCCTGAATTTCATATTAAATATGCTTTAATATTGACAATACCTTCCGCCAAAAAGTAGTTCCACGCGAATGTAAAGTTTAACACTACAAAGCAGAAATCCCAAGTTGCAAAAACTCATTTTAGGGAGGTGAGAACAACAACAAGAAGAAGGCAAGAACCTCCGAAAGGAATAAAAGAAATAAAAAACCTCTCACACACACCAAAGGATATGGGTGATAACAGAACTCTTAGGAGCTGCTAACTGGGCTATTAAGCTAACTATACAAACACATTAAAGTTCCCTACATAGTGCACTAGATTGTGTATCAGATCACGGATTTATGTTCCCTACATAGTGCACTAGATTGTGTATCAGATCGCGGATTTATGTTCCCTACATAGTGCACAGTGTAATACAGTTGTGGTGTGAAAAGGCCGTGCTGTTATCATGAATATCAGCACAGTTAGAATGCTTCTCAACCAATCAGATTGTAAGGTTGGAACTAACTGTTGTATATATACTGTATATATTAGGGCTGTCAAACGATTAAAATTTTTAATCGCGATTAATCTCAGAATTTCATATAGTTAATCGCGATTAATCGCATTAAAAAAAATCTGTGTAAATGTTATAGAAAACAAGGATTTTTAAGTGAAATGTTACAATTAAAATGGTGAACACATTTTATGCTAAATGTACTTATGTTAAAAACTGCTGGGACAAGAGAAAACTGTAAGGGAGTTTATTCACTCACATACTAGGCAGTAAATGTCAGATTGTAGGTTAGAATTTCTCCATCAGCAAACATTGTAGATCAGCGGTGCTTTAGGTGGGATAAGGCGTAGTTATTGTATCAGACTTGTCTGTGGTTGTATCGTGACAATGGTTTGATGGACGTTTCTACACGAAGTGAGTGTGTTTTGACCCTTTGGGGCTTCCATAGTTCATGAACTAACGTGCTCGACTCAGCTTTCCGGTATTCGGTACAGAAGAAGAAGTTAATTAAGTGTAATAAAGTGTTCTGCTCCCGACAACTTGTGAATATAGCGTGTATTTATTTCTTTATTATGCAAGTGCATCACTACCACGATCGGTTACATTATGTTAACAAACCGCAAATGAAAAACGGTGGCAAGTCCGACATTAAAACGTTTGTTCTACCAGTCAAGTGTCAACATGAACTAGAATTTGCGTTAATGGCACTAATTTTTTTAATCGCGTTAAATTGAGGTCGCGTTAATGCGTTATTATCGCGTTAACTTCGACAGCCCTAGTATATATATATATATATATATATATATATATATATATATATATATACAGTGTATCACAAAAGTGAGTACACCCCTCACATTTCTGCAAATATTTCATTATATCTTTTCATGGGACAACACTATAGAAATAAAACTTGGATATAAGTTAGAGTAGTCAGTGTACAACTTGTATAGCAGTGTAGATTTACTGTCTTCTGAAAATAACTCAACACACAGCCATTAATGTCTAAATGACTGGCAACATAAGTGAGTACACCCCACAGTGAACATGTCCAAATTGTGCCCAAAGTGTCAATATTTTGTGTGACCACCATTATTATCCAGCACTGCCTTAACCCTCCTGGGCATGGAATTCACCAGAGCTGCACAGGTTGCTACTGGAATCCTCTTCCACTCCTCCATGATGACATCACGGAGCTGGTGGATGTTAGACACCTTGAAGTCCTCCACCTTCCACTTGAGGATGCCCCACAGGTGCTCAATTGGGTTTAGTCCATCACCTTTACCTTCAGCTTCCTCAGCAAGGCAGTTGTCATCTTGGAGGTTGTGTTTGGGGTCGTTATCCTGTTGGAAAACTGCCATGAGGCCCAGTTTTCGAAGGGAGGGGATCATGCTCTGTTTCAGAATGTCACAGTACATGTTGGAATTCATGTTTCCCTCAATGAACTGCAGCTCCCCAGTGCCAGCAACACTCATGCAGCCCAAGACCATGATGCTACCACCACCATGCTTGACTGTAGGCAAGATACAGTTGTCTTGGTACTTCTCACCAGGGCGCCGCCACACATGCTGGACACCATCTGAGCCAAACAAGTTTATCTTGGTCTCGTCAGACCACAGGGCATTCCAGTAATCCATGTTCTTGGACTGCTTGTTTTCAGCCAACTGTTTGCTGGCTTTCTTGTGCGTCAGCTTCCTTCTGGGATGACGACCATGCAGACCGAGTTGATGCAGTGTGCGGTGTATGGTCTGAGCACTGACAGGCTGATCTCCCACGTCTTCAACCTCTGCAGCAATGCTGGCAGCACTCATGTGTCTATTTTTTAAAGCCAACCTCTGGATATGACGCCGAACACGTGGACTCAACTTCTTTGGTCGACCCTGGCGAAGCCTGTTCCGAGTGGAACCTGTCCTGGAAAACCGCTGTATGACCTTGGCCACCATGCTGTAGCTCAGTTTCAGGGTGTTAGCAATCTTCTTATAGCCCAGGCCATCTTTGTGGAGAGCAACAATTCTATTTCTCACATCCTCAGAGAGTTCTTTGCCAGGATGTGCCATGTTGAATATCCAGTGGCCAGTATGAGAGAATTGTACCCAAAACACCAAATTTAACAGCCCTGCTCCCCATTTACACCTGGGACCTTGACACATGACACCAGGGAGGGACAACGACACATTTGGGCACAATTTGGACATGTTCACTGTGGGGTGTACTCACTTATGTTGCCAGCTATTTAGACATTAATGGCTGTGTGTTGAGTTATTTTCAGAAGACAGTAAATCTACACTGCTATACAAGCTGTACACTGACTACTCTAAGTTATATCCAAGTTTCATGTCTATAGTGTTGTCCCATGAAAAGATATAATGAAATATTTGCAGAAATGTGAGGGGTGTACTCACTTTTGTGATACACTGTATATATATATATATATATATATATATATATATATATATATATAAAAATGCTGTGTGGGCGACTTATGTGCGACTCGGACTCAAGTTGCACACTCGTAAGTGCACACTGGTAAGTACCCTGAACTGGGTGCTAATCCAGATATGGCATTTTAGAATGCAATTTCTCCCACTCAGAGCAGGATCATGCTCTTGACACTTGTCAGTCTCAAAAGAAACCACATAATTGCCCTAACTCACTGTTAGGAAGTGATATCAGTGACTTCATTACGGGAAAGTGAAAGAAAAACCCTTTAATGATGAATAACATGTTGAAACAAACCCTTTTCAAATCTTGCGCTACTAGCTGTGATAGAACAAAACACACTAATTCCACCAAGTCAGTAATAAGTATCTAGTCATGGCTCTCCTCAATCAGAGTAGAGGTCAACATCAGTAGATAGGAAGTGTAATGCAATAGGGTAATTGGATACGACTAGATTGGGAGGAAAATTAGGGGGGATCCAAAAAAAAGAAAGTATCTAGAACTTTTCTTCCACCTCGCAACATGCACACTTCCAAATTCTCCCAGAATGTCATTCTTATGAAAATGAATGACTGATTAATTGTGAACACATGGACAGTGCCAGTACTGACAATATGTCACTGTACAGCTTTAAGCCCCCTAGTGGTAGATTAACAGCACAGATTAAACACTACAGGGGTCAGTGTGGTTCAAAAGACTTCTGGGTTTTTTTTTTCTGTTCCTAGTTTATTCAATGAATCAATCTGCTCCAGTGAACACGAGTGCTTTTTCCTTTAATTTGGTCACTTATAGACATGAGCTCATCTAGCACAGCATGTTTTATTAATCACGTGGTTTTCACTGTCTATTTTTGGATGTTTTTATGTTTTTATATTGCGGAGGACGGTACAGAATGTGTTCTTTTGTCCTTGATTTAGTGAAATGATATTTCAGAGTAAGATTAAAAATAGGTGCTGATAAATGTGCAGCAGGTTTTGATCTTCAGTGGGTAGGACAAAGGACAGGAAGGCTCATAACAAAAGGATTTAGTGGTGTTGGTGGATTTTCTAGTGGAGTTTGTGAAAAAGCATTGAAAGTGAGAGAGGAAGCTGATATGAGACACGGAGAGTGGATGAAAGTGTTTTTTTAAGTAGGACATGCTCTTGGATTAATCTTTAAACTTCAAACACACCACATTTTTGCTAGACATGAAAGCTACTGTCTGTATGAGCATTTATGTGTATAAAATAAAGCAAGGTCATTTATATATTTAAAGATTAATAAATATTTACCACACTGTATTGGCAAGCTTTAGCTGATTGCTTTAACCTCAAAAAGGCGCTGTTAGAAGGTTCTATGCATAGTTTGTGTATTTAATTTAGCATCTTCTATGTGCTTTCCAAAATACTTTCTAAGGATAAAAGCATTGTGTAACAAGGTGGGTTGCACCTAGCCACTGACGCATCAGGTATAACCTCAAACCTGCAAGCATTGAAAAGGGCTGTGGACAAAATGACAATAAATAATAAACAAAGAAACAAATTGTACTTTTATATTTTCATTAGAAACGGTGAGAGTGGGAGGAGTAGTAATTGGTCGTGTCTAAGAGACTGAGAGATCTTATAGTCTGGATTTAGCACCATCTGATTTCCACCTTTTTGGATGCTCAAAGAAGCTTTAAGGGAAAGAAGAAGCTTAATCCACAAGCTGTGGCAAGGTCACCACACCAGCCTTGCCAAACTGATGTTATTTTATGTAATTGATTTACCCTAGTTTTTTCCTCTATTATATTTTTTGTACATTCTTGCACAGTCTAAGCAATAGGGGGAGGTTTTACATTTTACCACAGGTTGCACACTGTATATAACTATATATGACAAATAAATCTTGAAAATCTTAAAGTTTGTGTGATAAAATGTAGAAATTCAAAAGGTTCCATCCTGCCTACGAATTCCTGATCTTGGAAAAGAACTGGTGTGTCCTCGTCTAGCATCTAGTCTATTCAGACCATCTAGACCTCCGTCACCTGCCCTAGCACAGGTGTACAGCCAGTGTGTGTAGCTAGTGTGTGTGGGTGAAGCAGTGAATAGAGTACAGTAAATGCAGGTGTGGGTTTTGGCTTGGCTGCTTTCAGCCTTACTGTTCAATTATCGACTCAGCTGGCTTTTCTCCCCCTGCTAACCTGCCTTCATGCAGCCAGCAGTCTAACACATTGTGTCCTTGTGTGTGTGTGTGTGTGCTTTCCACAGCCCTCCTGTATAAGTGTGAGGCTCAGAGGGACAGCTGTGGTCTCTGTCTGAAAGCTAACAGCATGTTCGAGTGCGGCTGGTGTTTGGCTGATAAGCGTTGTCTCCTGAAGCAGCACTGCCCTGCGCCCGAACACAACTGGATGCACCAGGGCCGCCGAAATGTGCGCTGTAGCCATCCCCGAATCACCAAGGTAACACACAGAGAACATTTGTATCTTAATTATTACAACCTGGATGGAGTGAGAGTTGGTTCGGATGTGACATTTCGGCGGGTCGCATATTCAACATGCGACCTTGAGCGACCCGTATTCAGGCCCTCTGAGGACAGATGCTTGTGGACGTAAAAAATATGAATGAAGAACATTTTAAAACAAAAAAAGAAGGTAGTTTTCCTTGTAATATTGCTATTCTCAATGCCCACTACTTCAGATAAACAATAGCATACCACACATTTAATATTACAATTACAAGGACGTCAAGGCAGCCTTTCTGCCACTGTTCTGTTTCTGCCACTGAATAATTGAAACATTGCCCTGCAGTAGATTTAGTGCCCTCTTTAGGGTGTATTCCTGCATGTGGCCCTGTGTTTCTGGGATGGGTTTCAGACTCACACTAGACCTAAGATCAGACGTAAGCAGTTATTGTGGATAAATGAATGACTGCATACTAAGACTCAGCATCGTAGTATGCTGTCTTGCAGTTACGGTAGTACACTTGTTTAATTCATTTATTGATTCTCATGGTTTACCACTGTTTTATCCTGGTCAGGGTCATGGTGGGTCTGGTTTCCCCAGAATCACTGGGTGCAATGCAGTTACATACAATCCATTGCAGGGCCTCGGCTATCCCCCCGCTCAGATGGCCTATCATGCCTTTATGTAGATATCCAACTGACCAGTAGCACCAGTGAGGATTTAAACCCTGCATCAAAGCAGTATTGATCGTGTATTTGCCTGACACACACTCCTCCGACTGGCCCTTTCTTATTCGGCCATACTTCAGAGGATTCATGCACAGAGGGTCATGCACTGACCCCCGTGTTCTTCACCTTTGTACAGGCGCTTTGCGCTACTAACCAAGGTCCTTACACAGAGTCAAAGACTCCGTCCCATTTTCAGTCTGGTCTTTTTCTGCCCAGCAGACTTTAGTGGCCAGTTGTGTCTGCTGCAGGCACTGCCAGTTGTGCCCGCTAGGGGGCGCCCAGCAGACCAGTGGCACAGCTGATATACGAACTCTGGGAGCTCAGAATCTCAGCACTGCTGCACTAGCTGTATATCCCACTACGCCATAAAGACGTACAGTATATTACATTTGTAATATTGTAGGTTGTGCTGCAACTCGTCTAGCACCAGGACTACTTGTTCGGAAAGCTTGCATACAGTTGTTTTCCAAATGAATTGTGTTTAACTATGTTACCAGCAACTATGTGTTTGTGCACAGATCCAGCCACTGACTGGTCCGAAAGAGGGGGGCACGCGAGTGACAATCGAGGGAGAGAATTTGGGGCTGCAGGTGAGAGAGATCACATACGTGCGGGTAGCCAGCGTGCGATGTAACCCCATCGCTCAGGAGTACATCAGCGCTGAGAGGTAAGTACTCATCAACCTGACTTACATGAATGTACAGAGCATCTACACCTCCACTAAAACTTCTCTGTGAACTAAAGTGTGGTGGAATATCTGATGAAAGGATGATGAAAGGGGTGAGTTCTGACTGAAGCATGAGTAAAGGTTAGATGAAACATGAATGAACACTAGTGGCATATGAAGCCAGGTGAGGCATCCAAAAAAAATGTATATACGAGGGATCTTCAAAAAGTTTCCGCACTTTTTTTATTTTGGTTGGAAACGGTGATGGTGGGAGGGGTAGTAATTGGTCGTGTCTGAGAGACTGAGAGAGAGCTTATAGTCCGGATCTGATTTCCACCTTTTTGGACGCTCAAAGAAGCTTTACAGGGAAGATTTTCATGTGATGATGATGTGAAAGCAACGGTGCATCAGTGGCTACGCGCTCAACCAAAAACATTTTTTGCTGCTGATGGCATTAAAAAGTTGGTACGACACTGGGGAAAATGTACCAGAGGGTGACTATGTAGAAAAGTGATGTCATTTGTTTTTGAAATTCTTAATAAATAGAGTTTAAAAAGTGAGGAAACTTTTTGAAGAAACAAACAACTTGGTTACCCAAGTAAAGTGACTTGAATGTAGTTAACTGTTTCCAACAGGCATTAATTGCAGTCATTTTTTTATGTAGCTGAAAGTTGGGTGAGTTTTCATTGGGTATTTCATGCCCTACATAGTTTTTACTGTGCCATTGTGCTATACCATGTGTAGTGAGCATATTTGGTAAATGTAAACCCATTTTGGTTTTGAATGAGGGTAGTATTTGTTTAGCATTTAATGCATATTAAAAACAAGAGATTCAATTTAATATAATTTTCATTGCGAAGGCGAAAAACACTGGGCACAAGGCAGGAACACCCAATCCACCCAATCCATCACAGGTCTCTGTCCACTAAAAATAGCTTCACTGGGTTTGAATCTAAGCAAGTGTCTACACAGACATGATTGGCTATGTCTAAGGGGGGATGATCGAAGCCCTGTCCACTGATTTCTTGCCTTGGGCCCTTTGTTTCGTGATGGAACCGGACCCACCGCAACCTAATCAGGATAAAGCATTTGATGAAAGTGAAATTAAATAAATAAAACAGGTGGTGTGCTGCTGCTGTGACTCACCATAAAAGACCTTAAATTACTCAGAATATTAATTGAGCTGTTAAATCTGAACAGATGGAAACAGTTTGTGTTTGTTTTAAGTTGCTTGAGGTATCACTTGTTTACCTGAAATGTATCTAAATTTAAAAATATTCAATTTTTGCAGGTATGTAATCATATATGTCTCTCTTCACTTACCTATCAGGATTGTGTGTGACATGGAAGAGTCTCTGATGGCGAGTCCCCCGGGTGGTCCAGTCGAGTTGTGTATTGGTGACTGCAGTGCTGAATATCGTACCCAGTCGTCACAGACGTATGCATTCGTGGTACGTTATTTTTATTTGTTTTATGTTCATTTTATGTATGTCTGATTACTGGGTTTAGCCATCCTGGTCACGTCATATATTTCGGCACTTAAATGGGTCGATTGATTATAATTACAATGTTTAGAGTAGCGTTGTCATAGCATGGTAGCTTTATAACATGTCCATCAAATGTTATATATATCCCATTTATACAGCCCTGGTCAACTGGTATTGTGAACTGGAAATGTACCAATTGCAGCTTAGAATTTAACTTGTAATTGCAAAGCATGCATACTACTGGATGCGACATTCACTGCTAAATTCCAGACTGAAAAATTGGTATAAAAGGGCGCATTTAAAGAACAGCACTTGGCAAAAATTATAGACTGTCTACCATACCTGCCATAACCATGGTGTAAACACGGCGTAAAACAAATAAATAGATAAATGAATTCCAGACTGCCTCAAGATACTTCATCTGACACTTCTTTAACTTTCCAATGCCAAACAGCTGCGCACAAGCTAAAAATTGCCATGCACCACGGCAGGTATGAGCTAGAATGGTGTAAAACACAGAACAATTGACTATTCAAAATAGGAATAGCTATACATAATTCTCTGTAGTGATTAATCACTCTTCAACATCTGGTAATTTAACTTTCACATCAGGGTTTGGCAGCTTTCAGGCTGTACACACCATGCCAACTGTAAGGGTTTGGAGAACAAGAAATTATAGCTTTGGTCTGTTTTGATGGTTTTGGCTGGGCCTCTTGATTTCAGTTCTGGTTTCAGCATTTAAATTTAACATTTGACAAAAGCTTTTATTCAAAGGATTTGCACTTAACACAGAATACAGCACTAACAGAGAGTAAACATTGGCAGCTTGGTGGTGGTGGTGGTGGTGGTGCTTTAACCCTCAACCTTTCAGTCAGTAATTCAGTACCATAATCCACCACTGGCTTGTTTTCAGAAGGATGATGCATGCTAGAAATAGATTTGCTCATTTTGTTGTGGAATAACCTCACTAGCCTACACAGATCCACTAGTGTTTGGTGTAGAGTGTTTCTTACTTTTGAACTTAATGCATTTTCACTAAAGGAGCGTAGAAAAGACCAGATATACAGAAAGTTGTACTAGTTGTAAAGAAAACAGAAATTTTTTTTTGGTACTGTCACTCTATGGTTGAGATCTCTGTGAAGCTGCTCTAACGCGATTAATGTTCTATTTTAAAAGTGCTACGCAAATCAATTCAACTTGATTAACACAGGTCATGAGATGTGTCAATATTAATCCACATTCATAACAGTAAAACTGCCCATCATGTAAGCATTTACAGACCTAGACATTGGGGTGTGTCGCCATACCAACTGTTTTATCACAGTTAAATGCCAAGGGTAGCCAATAATCTTATTCCTTGGGCTGTGGGCCAATCAAATCGTTCTTTTAGAGCTAGAGGATCAATAGGATTCCTGCTTCTTTAATCTGTTGGCCAATCTCGTCTCCTGTAGAGCTTAGCTTAGTGGCAGGAAAGTAATGCAGAGAGCGTCTCACACACACACACACACACACACACACACACACCCTGCTGAGAGTTAAGTGCTGGTTTGCTTGATTGTACCATTAATTTGTTAGAACAAGCCTGTGAGCAGGACACAAACACACACAATTATACACAAACACAGACACACACATACTTTAACATTTTTCATTACGTTTCCTGGTACTTAACATGTGCATTGTGTTTAAGCTTAAACAAAACATAAAGTGTTTATGTATCATTAAGTTAAGTTTAAAATAAAGTATAATTAAACCAGCTGAATTCATTATTTAGACTGAACCATCTTAAGAACTTCTTTAATAGTCATGACCTAATATCATAATTGGCAGTTTGTTTTAACATACTTCTCGTTCAAGACTCCAGCCTGCTACACTTCACTGAATCCACACAAAAACACAAAACATTAATATACACAGATTCCAAGTCATGTCTCCAAGCACTAGAAACACTCACACGTCACCGTCGGTAGCACTGTCGCCTCAGAGCAAGAAGGTACTGAATTAGATCCCTGGGTGGAGCGGTCCGGGTTCTTTTCTGTGTGATGTTCTCCCCTTGTCTGTGTGGGTTTCCCTTCGGGAGCTCCGGTTTCCTCCCACAGTCCAAACACATGCAAGTGCGGTGAACCTACCAAAACAAAATACAATATAAGACTTTGCTGGATACCAGGACACAGCAGAATAGATTTCAAAACCCCACCATCGGACACCAAACCACTAGTGAACACCTATATCAGAAATAAATGACAAACTGAATGGAGCACACAAATCAACAAAATATTATATGAAATACACCCCAACATAAACAGCAAACCAAAGACACACCTAGGAAATCGTATAGACCAAGTGATCCATACAAAATGCCGAATTGGCCACAACAAACAAACACACCAGCACTTAACAAGAGGAGAGAATCCCCCTACCTGAGAAACTTGCCAAACATCCATTACAGTAGAAGATATGATTGAATGCCCCAAATATAAAAAGGAACGGCAATGACTATGCTTACCCAAGAAAATAAAAAAATCCTCTCACAAGACAATACAGAGACGATCCTCAAGTTCCTCACAGACATCAAATTGAAAAAGTACATGTAGGACTAACACCAGAAAACAACTACTAACAAGAACAACAATCTAAAACAACAATCCTGCTGTAGTCCATCTGTTTCTCAGCATACTTTGTTAGTCCCCTTTCATGCTGTTCTTCAATGGTCAGGACTCTCCCAGGACCACCACAGAGTAGGTATTATTTGGGTGGTGGATCATTCTCAGCACTGCAGTGACACTGACATGGTGGTGGTGTGTTAGTGTGTGTTGTGCTGGTATGAGTGGATCAGACACAGCAGCTCTGATAGAGTTTTTAAACACCTCACTGTCACTGCTGGACTGAGAATAGTCCACCAACCAAAAACATCCAGCCAACAGCGCCCCATGGGCAGCGTCTTGCGACCATTGATGAAGGTCAAGAACATGACCAACTCAAACAGCAGCAATAGATGAGCGATCGTCTCTGACTTTACATCTACAAGCTGAACCAACTTGGTAGGCGTGTCTAATAGAGTGGACAATGAGTGGACACGGTATTTAAAAACTCCAGCAGCACTGCTGTGTCTTATCGACTCATATCAGCACAACACACACCAACACACCACCACCATGTCATTGTCACTGCAGTGCTGAGAATGATCCACCACCTGAATAATACCTGCTCTGTGGTGGTCCTATGGGGGTCCCGACCATTAAAGAACAGGGTGAAAGAAGGCTAAAAAAAGTATGCAGAGAAACAGATGGACTACAGTCAGTAATTGTAGAACTACAAAGTGCTTCTATATGGTAATTAGAGCTGATAAATTGAACAGTGAGTGTAGAAACAAGGAGGTGGTTTTAATGTTATGGCTGATCAGTGTATGTGCAAACATGCTGTTAAAACTCAAAGAAAGAAACAAAATATGACAGGAAATTTAAACAAGTCAGCCTGGACATAATGCAAGAATTATTTCACCTGGGTCTTTATGTAGTGTCATTTTTTTGAATTGTAAGATCAAGTTAAACATGTAACCTTTTGTCCCAGTATATACACACTAATTAAACGGTTCTGTGATTCAGAACAAGTCCACTTTTCTGTGTAACTCATACATAAAAATGTACATATTCATACACACACACCAGAAAAACACTAGGACATCTACCTCTGGGGGGTTTTAATGAATATCAGAAACTCAATGGGAAGGCCACGCTGAGGGCAGAGCTACAACTACACAGCTAATTAGGGACAAATGTGGAGTCCTGTAGGCGCATACACACCCTGCAATCACAAGCCAGATGATCCAGAACAGAAGCAGCCGGCATGTTTTTATTACAGGAATTAGCCGAACTGCTATTAGAGTTAAGAGTAAGATGTGTACTGTGTAAATGTACGCTCTGAGTTTCTTGCAGTGGTGACTTGAGGAATAAAGAGCCTCTTAGATAAGCTGTAATACATCACTGTAATGCAAAGGCATTGCTTCACTGATGTACCCATAATAGCAAGAAACAAGAATTCTGTGAAATTTGAGAATAAATGCAGTTTTTAATTTCAGTACAGAATCATGCTGGCAAATTGCACCATCCCACTACCCTTGGGATCCAGGGTTCGAATCCCCAGCTGTGCTATCAGACGTCTACATATAGACATAATTGGCTTCGTCTGAGGGTGGGTGACCAGGACTCCAGATTGATTGCCGTTCTGGTGTAGTTGTGTTACTGCATTGCACCCAGTGATTCTGAACAAACATAAGAATGAAATAAAACAGTAAAACATATAATGATTATAATAAGGTATTTTGTGATCTCACATACCTTAATTTCTCACTTTTATTCCACTGCCGTACAAAATCTCATCACTTATTTAAAAACAACATTTATGGAGATGCTCTGCTGTGGCTAAATACACAATTCCAAATCCTAGGTACAAGGGTGGGACATTCTTAAAAGCTTAATGTTGACTAGTAATGTTTATCATGGAAGCACCATTTTTCATCACTAAGTTTTATTAATGGGACAGCACAGGTAGGTGACAAATTTAGGGAGGAAAGATTGAGATGGTTTGAGCATGTGCAAAAAAGGGGTGAGGGTTCTATGGGGAAAAGAGTGCTGAGGAGGAAGTGAAGGCCAATGAGGAGATTTATGGATGCGTTGAGGAAGGACATGCAAGTGTTTGGGGTAACAAAGGATGGGGCAAGGTGGAGACGAATGATTTGGCCTTGAATCCTCTGTTCTTGTTTCTTTTTTACATCCTTGGAGAAAGAGGCTAGGATTTATTAAAAGGATGCAAATGAAATAATAGGTGAAAGTAAGGCAATATTAAACAAAATGTAATGCTCCATATAGGGTTCTTTGGCTGGTTCCTCCAGTGGAAATGCAGCAAAGATTTTCAGAATTCCCAGTATACTCCTGTTCTTTTGTGGTGCATCTGGATTAAGACTAAATCCAATCTGTATGTGTTCTCCAGACACCCAGTTTCAGTCGCATGCAGCCAGATAAAGGACCTGTGTCAGGAGGAACCAGGCTGACTATATCTGGCAGACATCTGGATGCGGGCAGTGCTGTCACAGTGTTCCTCGCCCAGGAGCCATGTGTCTTTGTCAGGTGAGCTAATTACTGTACACAATTCAACACTGATCTATGTACTCTGTATACAGATTGTGTTTATACTGACACTACTACAATATAACGCATAGTTCATTTTCCTCTTCTATATTCTGGTTTTCTATTTAAATAACGCAATCACATACAACTTTCCAGACCATATAGCAACAACATTTACATCAATACTATTTGTCTAACAAAGAAAAAATATGAGATGTTGACGGTGGCCTTTCAAAAAGCTGGATGTAATCACACACCGGACCTGCATGAGTGGATTCGTCCCGGTAAGGTTCAGGGCATCAGTCAATTTGATCAGTGGAGTTTGAAATGACATGGTGGGAAAACAAATGTTAGGTGGGATACAAAATGAATACTGATTTCAATACTTCTTCCCAGACCTGACTCTTGACCCGACGTGGACGCGACTTTTTTTGAAATGCTTGTGTTTGATCAAACAGGAGAACCATGCAGGAGATTGTGTGCATGACGCCAGCGTCTGCACAGGGCACGGGAGCTTCGTCTATAAAGCTGTTCATTGACAGAGCTGAGATTAACAGCGACCTGCGCTATATGTACACAGAGGATCCCACTATCAGCAGCATTGAGCCCAGTTGGAGCATCGTCAAGTAAGAATGCTGCGAAAATACACACACACATGTACTGATTTATTCTTCATGAGCACAAAGCATTGATTCTGTGAGAAATAACCCCACTGGGCTGACTTGAAAATGAACCATGGTTTTAACCAACCCACAGAATATAAAATGCATTATTACATTTATTAATAATGTCTCCCCGAAGTAAGTATAATCGAAAATTTATCAGCACTGTCTTGTTTTTAAGTTTGTAAAATACCTGAACATTGAACATCTTATACAAGCCTACCTCTTCAGACTGCATTAGCCACTCTTCAAACTGTCTGAATGTATGACTGTCTGAATACATAAAAAGCCTGGAAAAGAAGTAAAAAAAATCGAGCTTTGTACGAATAGAGATTAGGTATCGGTAATATGAAGAGGGGCTCTGTAACACTGTGTGTCTTGTATTTGCAGTGGCAGCACTTCTTTGACAGTGATGGGAACCCATCTGCTCACCATCCAGGAGCCCAAAGTCAGAGCCAAATATGGAGGAGTGGAGACCACCAATGTAAGCACATATGTGATGTGGATTTCATGTGTTGTAGATAGCAGAAACTCTGTAATGGAAAGCCATAGTTAACTGTAACCACAAAGCTAATTAAACCTTAGATTTATACAACAATGTATAATTTAGAATACAATAGAATGCCTTTATTTGTCATATATACATATACAGACGTACAGTACAACGGAATTCTTTCTTCGCATATCACAGCTTGTTTTGTAAGCTGGGGTCGGTGCGCAAGGTCATTGTACGGCGCCCCTGGAGCAGAGAGGGATAAGGGCCTTGATCAGGGGCCCAATAGTGGCTGCATGGCAGAACTGGCATTCGAACTCTCAATTCTTAATCTTTTCAGTTGATAGCCCAAAGCCTTACCCACTAGGCTACCAGTGTTCCAATCTCTGTATGTCTATAATTTCATGTGAATATAAAACAACATTAGGAATGAATTAAGTTATACATGAATGTATTTATGTTAAAAGACGATTGTTTAATTCAGTGGTTACAAGGTAAAAAAAATCTAAGCTGTTTGCTTAAAATATACCAGTAATATCAGTAATATACATTTATTACTGTATTAATATCATAGGGCACTCAGGTGGTGCAGTGGAAAAATAAACTAGCCCACTACAACTGAGATCTAGAGATTGAATCAGCCAGTCATCTACACAGACATTAAGAGGTGTACTTGTCATTGTGCTCTCAGTGTCAGTCACATGCCCGGATAAATAGTAGGGTTGTGTCAGGAGTCAGGAAGGGCATCTGTCATAAAACAGTGTGTCAAATTAGGCTATATAAATTCACTTAACTGACCTGCTGAGTCTCTCAGGCTAATTATCACTATCCACTCATTCGGTGGTTTATTAAAGGCCCACAGGGACTTTTAATTAAATACAAGAAAATGAATAGGGTTGAACATTAAAACAAGAAATGTTTCTTTAGTTCAATAGATGAGTTAGACTAAACCATTATTTCTTAACCATCAAAATGACCTGAGCACAGCTGAGATTTAAATCTAGATCTCAGCAGTGGTGTGCTAGTGTGGTAGACTAAACGTTTAACTATGGTTAAATTAGCAAACATAGGCAGCTCAGGTGGCGCAGTGGTAAAACACACACTAGAACAACAGAGCTGGGATCTCGAATACATTGTATCGAGTCTCAGCTCTGCCTGCCGGCTGGGCTGAGCAGCCGCATGAACAACGATTGGCCTGTTGTTTATATAGGGGTGGGATATTAAGCCGGATAGGGACTCTCTTATAACTGATGCGACTACGACCTCTGCTGGCTGATTGATGGCACCTGCACAGAGACGAGGAAAGAGTGTGCTGATCAGGGTGTGTCTCTCTGTACACAGTGCTGATCCGCATATGCACTCGTCAATTGTAGGTGACAAGATGCATACGGCTGCTGCCCACGTGTCGGAGGGGGCGTGGGTTAGCTTCGCTCTGCTCAATCAGAGCCAGGGTCGGGCATTAGTGGAGAGGAACCATGACGCAGTCAGCAATTGGACACTCTAAAGTTGGAAGAAAATGAACAATAATAAACAAAATATATATAAATGAGCAAATATTATGCATACTTTGAGTACTTTGACTTTTGTTCAACTTTGCCCAGGTTCAAGCTTCGCTCAGCATGTACATTGATTCACTTAATTTTTTTGTAACTTAGTATTTCGGGATGTTGTTTAGGTGTGTTCGGTGGTGAACGATTCTACTATGACCTGCCTCGCTCCTCCTATCGTCTACACGAAACGCCAAATTCCTGAGAACGGAGTTCATCTAGACGAGTTCGGCTTCATCCTGGACCACGTCTCTTCCGTCCTCATCCTTAATGGCACCCCTTTCACTTACTACCCCAACCCAACCTTCGACCCACTTGGGAACGCTGGGATACTGGAGGTCAAACCTGGCTCTCCCATCATCCTCAAGGTAGCCATTTTCGTTCCAGCTACATGATGCTTTACATTCTGTGTGAATTGATAAGAGTTTAATTATGTTATCGTCTTGTCATCAGGGCAAGAACCTGATTCCTCCTGCCCCGGGTAACGCTCGACTTAATTACTCGGTGATGATTGGAGAAACGCCATGTCTGTTAACCGTCTCGGAGTCTCAGCTGCTCTGTGATTCACCAGATCTCACAGGAGAGCAGCGTGTATTGGTGAGTCATTTAGCCAGAGCTATATTTTTATGCAAGCAAGATGGCTGTTTTATGTATCCTGCAGTTGTTTAAACACTATATGTTTATAAAATCTACAGTGAGTGCAGCACACCATCACGTTATACAACATCAGCAGCAGATTACACAAAAATGGGATAGAAACAAGAGGTTAATGAATTTCTAGTTTTATAACCAGCACAGTGATAAGTAAACAGTGCTAAATTATGCTTGCTCACTATTGCTGGGATGGAAGGTTTGAATTCCCAGTGGTGCTAACAGCCTCTCCGGCATCTGCATACACTCATGATTGGCTATATCTGGATAAAGGTGTGGGGATGGCTGAGGCCCTGCAATGAATTGGTGTCCTGTCTGGGGTGTGCAGCTGCATTCCACAGTGATTCTGGGAAATTCGGACCTACCACAACCCTTTTTTGATGTCTACTAAGAGGTGTCATCATCTTCCAACCTCATATCATATATATATTTATTTAACCTTGTGTACATACTGTATCTAGACAGTGTGATCTGAGTAGACAGACAATTTGCTGTGTGCCTCTGACTTGACTTGTATGTAAAAATTTAAAATAGAGATTGTTCTCGTTTGCCAAACATTAACCTCTCATGCTTTGTCATCATTTGTAAGTAACTAGTAAACTTAACACCCAGATGTTGCGTTGTATTGAGTAGTCTAAATCCTGAAATCATTGCTGCTAATCATACTGATCATTAGAGCAAACCACAGATTTCAAAAATAACTGCTAACAATTTTAATGCACATTTCCTATGATCTGTGCTTAGTATTCCTCCTGTTATTTGACATGCAGGTTTAATTTGCAATCTACTGAACAATTCCCGTTTGTAGCCACATATACAGTATGTGCATGCTTCATTGAACATAAGCAGACTTAAACAAATCTAGTCAAATTGATTTGTATAGCGCTTTTTACAATGGGGGTGGCACGGTGGCTCAGTGGGTAACACTGTCGCCTCGCGGCAAGAAGGTCCTGGGTTCGATCCCCAGGTGGGGCGGTCCGGGTCCTTTCTTTGTGGAGTTCGCATGTTCTCCCCATGTCTGTGAGGGTTTTCTCCAGGAGCTCCAATTTTCTCCCACAGTCCAAAGACATGCAAGTGAGGTGAAAAGGAGATACAAAATTGTCCATGACTGTGTTTGATGTTAAACTTGTGATCTGATGAATCTTGTTACCAGTAACTACCGTTTCTGTCATGAATATAACCAAAGTGTGTAAAACATGATGTTACAATCCTAATAAATAAATAAATAAGTACATTTTACAATGGACAGTGTCTCAAAGCAACTTCACAGATTCCAGGACCAAAAACCCTTGATGATCAGTCCACAGGCAACAGTGGCAAGAAAAAAAAACTCCCTAAATAATACACCTAGATGATATATGGAGGAAATTAGATTTAGAATAAATAAACTAGATATGCAAAAATATAATATATTTATATACTGTATACATAGTTCCAGAAAGGTGTGGGAAAATGCTGCAAAGTAAGAATGCTTTCCAAAATAGAAGTTTTAATAGTTTACTTTTGTCCTATAATTAGCAAAGTGAATTACCAAAGGAGGAATCGAAATCAAATCAATATGTGGTGCGAGTTGTACTTAACTATTAACACTTTTATATATATTTCATATTTTATATATATATTTCATTGTTCATTGCATTTCATTGTTCATTCCATTATTTATTAAAGAATGATTGTATATTTCAGTGGTTGTAAGGTAACCTACAAAAAGATAGTAATAGAGTTGAGTTCAGCCTGTGGTAGAATAGAGTCGTATAGTGAGTTTCTGGACATTGAGTTTCATATCACATGCAGCAGTCCAGCAGGTACGGCATTGTTCGCACAGCAGCCTCGGATGATTTACATCAGAACCACCTTGGGGTAACAAAAACCCCTGAGAAAATATGATGTGAACAGAATCATTAATAATAAGATGTCAGGTGTGCAGAGTTTAGCATGAGACTCCAGCTTCCAGAATTATTACAGCATAACTAAAAGGGAGAATTTGTACAGAAGGTACAGAGGGACATCAGCACCCACCTCCACCACCATCAAGAGATTGAATGAGAGAGGCAGAAATGACCAAAGCTGAGGTGGACAGACCTGGTCCTAGAGGGCTGAACCAAGCACAGCCAGACCATGAGAGTATCAGACTGCCCAGATCATTCCTCTACATGACAAAAGTGGTTTACCCCACCCTTAAAAAACGCTTTAGAATTTAGTATGTACTCAAGTTCTCTGCCAAGTACCCAACTCATGCCAAGTACTCAATCATGAACAAAATGCTAATTCTTGTTTCTATATAATAGATGATGTGAAACAAATACATTTAGTTTGATTCTTTGATTAGTGCAAAGTGGAAAACACAAGTAACGTTAAAGATTTATGGGGCAAAAAAAAGATTTACAATAGAAACATGGATATACGTGGCGTAGTGGGATATTCCGCTAGCACACCAGCACCGAGATTCTGAACTCCTCGGTTTGAAACTCGGCATCTAGCGGGCATAATTGGCAGCGCCTGCGGCAGACACTAATTGGCCACCATGTCTGCTAGGGCAGGATGACCGGACTAAAGTGGGTGGGGTCTTCAAATGCTGTGTAAGGACCCTGATAAGCAGAAAGCAGGGGCATAAAGAAGGGGTCTGCTAGGACTGCACATGCGTCAGAGGAGGCATGAGCAGCAATATACTCTCCTCAAATGCAATCAGGGATCCCCAGCAGTGGAAGACAAATTGACTGCCAAAATCAGGAGAAAAATGGGAGAAAATGTATAAATACATCGAAAAAAAAAAAGAAACATGTATATACATGTCATTAAGTAAATTGTTTACTGCACTGTCTGTATTAAATGACTGGATGTAAAGTTATTAACACCAGATACTTTCAATAGCTCAGTTTGAACACTTAGAGCCGAAGACTACTTTTAGCATATCTGTACCAGGTGGGTTTCCATGCTTTATTCTGGTCAAGGACGCAATGCTGTATCACACCCCAGACAGGACAATTTATTGCTGGGCCTTAGCATTTCCCCACCTTTTCCCAGACATAGCCAGTCATGACTGTATATAGACCCATGACCACACCGCTGGGGATTTGAACCCTGGATCTCAGCAGTCGTCTGCCAGCACAATTCATAATATTGTAAATTCAAATATTTGTTTTGGTCTGCTGTTTTCCGTTTTATAATAGCAACACAGACTGTATGACCAAAAGTATGTGGACACCAGAGAATAATCTTGTAGAACACTCTATTTCCAAAACCATGACCTATTGCTTTGGAGTTTCTTTATGGTCCAGGGAAGTTTTAACTCTGACCTGCCATCTAGTGGAAAACCTTTTGTAAAGAAGTACACAGAAGCCCAAAAGGTGAAAAACATGCTTGCATTTTAAAATGTACCTGCCACAAATTCTTGCTGCTGAGGATTTATGATCCTGCTTTTCTTTTATTGTGTTTGCTAATAAACATGGCAGAAAATGGATGGCAGTCTGTGAGCAACAGAACTGCTGAATGTTTGGTTTGTATGAGAGCAGGGCTCATACATCTCACTTAATCAATCCTGTAACAGACCCGGACACCGTGCCATTTTATACTCTGGAATTTTTTAATGCTAATCCGTAAAACATAAAGGTCGAGCGGGAGTGCCTCGTCGTACATTAAGTATTTATTATGATTAGAGGCAAGCTGATACAAGCACTTTTCCTCACCAGTTTCAAACCACAGGATCCCTCATAACTGGCACACAGTTCAAAAATGTGCCAAAAAAGACAGTATGAGATACAATATGTATGCATATGTAGATATATTATAGGGCCAAAAGTATGTGGACACCTGACTTTGAGCTTAATGGACATTAATATGGAGTCTTACATCTCTGCAACTATAACCGCCTTTACTGATTTGGGAAAACAGTTTACAAGATAGAGGTCTGGAATAATGTGGAAGGGATCGTACGGGCTTCATTTACATGTACGTTTACAGCATTTAGCAGACGCCTTTATCCAAAGCGACAAACATTACAGTTACAGTATACAGTCTAAGCAATTGAGGGTTAAGGGCCTTGCAAGCTGGCAGTGGTGGGGCTTGAACCAGCAACCTTCTGGTTACTAGTCCAGTATCTTAACCACTAGGCTACGGTTTGCCCCATAATTTTTACATTTACATTTTGGCATTTAGCAGACGCCTTTATCCAAAGCGACTTACATTCCAGTTACAGTATACAGTCTGAGCAATTGAGGGCCTTGCTCAAGGGCCCAACAGCAGCAACCTGGCCTGGTGGGGCTTAAACCAGCAACCCTCTGATCACTGGTCCAGTACCTTAACCACTAGGCTACCCTGGCTTCCTCTGGTTACATTGAACAAGACGACTGAAAATAAATAAAGGTGAAAATTTAAGCTGGAACTCTTATGCTATGCCACTGTTCCCCATTTTTTAATGTCACCACCACTACCCCCACTAAGATAAACCGGTGTCCTTTTGTACCCCAATATATTTTCAACCTATTGCCTGTCTCTAATATTTCAATGTTGTAATTAACGTTCCAGTTACTTAATGTGATTAAGCAGATCCATTTCACCCAGTGTGCCCCAGCTTGGCTAACTCAGCACAACGTTCAACTCCCACAGGATCGATGAGCAAAATCACGAGCCGTGTGCAAATCAAAGACCAGATTAGGATCTAGTGACTTATCGGAGGTTTAACTGAGTCGCTGCTCGTCTTTATTCCTCTCTCTATTAACGCTAGGAAGAAAGCAGATAGATGAGTAAGAATGATGGAAACGAGCATCAGCATGGGTACTGACGAAGGGGGGAAAAGAGAAGCAAGTGTTCTGGAATCAGTCGTTTAATGACCTGACACATATCGACAGTTCTCTGGGCTTCTCTTTGTTCTCTCTTTTCCTGCCTCCATAATTCATGCCGTCCCGCCGAGCACAGGCAGCACTGGAAAGGTGAATCTCGTTAGGAAAGATGACAGGACGCCGGCCGTAATTGCCGCGTGACTAAGGAAAGGCTAAGTTCCGTGTAACAGCGCCGCGGTTGGCCTCGAGTAGGTTTTTGTTTGAGCTTCATTATAGTCGCACCTGCGCCACTCCGGCTTCCCGTGGAGCAGCCTGATTTAGGACAGTGGTGTACTGTATCTGTGTGGAGTCGCTTTATTTTCGAAGTCTGGGCCATCTGGAGTCAAACCAGTTTTAATTAACAATTTGTCATTATAATTTAATATAATAGGTGTCAAGTCTCATGCATAGAAAGACTTAAAGGCCTATAAAATCTAAGGTTAAAATGTTCATTTAATTACATTTTTATGTCATGGTGGGTCCAATTTCTCCGGAATAACTACACCCTGGACAGGATACTAGTCTATTGCAGGGCTTCGACCATCCGTCCTCAGACACATCCAATCATGTCTGTATGTTGACGGGCTGTCGCTGGGGATATGAACTCTGGGAGTCAGCAGTAGCCGTCTACTGTAATTTACTGTAGAAAACAAGCTCAGATTCATGTTGTTGTTAATATTATTTTTAGAACATACTTCCTATACCTAGTCAGCTAACAGCTTAAAAGAGTTAGGACTATCACTCGCTTCCTGGTAAACTAAGTCAGCCATCTCCTTTCTCCAAATTGTCATTTATGCAACATTATTGGCAGAT
The DNA here is from genome assembly GCF_030014385.1 of Trichomycterus rosablanca. NCBI lineage: Eukaryota > Metazoa > Chordata > Actinopteri > Siluriformes > Trichomycteridae > Trichomycterus > Trichomycterus rosablanca. Next base: position 31,869,001 of record NC_085994.1, on the reverse strand, counting down.
CAACATGTATGGTTTTGGCGGCAACTGCCCCATGTACCCCCAGACATCTACGACTGGCTACAATCCTTTTTACCTAGGGATCATTTCCAGTTATGCTTCTTCGAACTCCTGTATGCAGATGGTTATGGCATCAGAAGAGATCACAAACACTTTTGTGTTGTGACGACCCCCCCCCCTTTTTTCATTCAAGTCAGCTATACTGTGGATTGATGTTTTTAGAAAAAAAAGGGGGTAATTAATGAATTATTGAACTAGCTAGATGCACTCTTAAGCATTTTATTTTATTTTCCTTTATTATCAACCACTTTATTCAGGCCAGGGCAGTAAACACTGCTTGAAAGGCGGGAATTCCCTGGTCAGGGTGTCAGTCCATCACTGGGCATTGTAGATGCCCAGCCGACCAATAGCAAAGCTAAGATTCAAACCCTGATCTCATCGCTGATGGGCTAGCATAATAGACCACTGCTCCACCGGAGCGCCAAGGCAAATCTCTATTGTCATTGTTCTTGGCTTTATCACCGGATACAATTGCTCACATTTGGAGCATTTTTTCTGTTTCTGTTAATACATGAAGGATGGAGGCTTTAATCTGCTAAAGATCAGACTTCTGGTGTAAATGTGTGTTCAGAGATCAGACACTAAGCCTGCTGTCTGGCAGACACACAAAAGCCAATATGCGACCCAAAATATGCCAGCCAAATTTCACCCTGTGTGCAATATTATCGCCCATGTTGGGAAAAAAAACATCTTTCTGTCCTAATACTAAAGAAACCACAACAGTGCTGGTAAATAATAGGCATTTTGAGAACACAAGTGACTAGTTGCCTACAGATGTACAGTGGATTAAAAAAATATTTAGACCACTTGACTTTTCGCACATTCATGTCTTGTGGATTTGATTTTGATTGGCTATTATCTTTATTATTTATTTTCACTTAATGTTTTAAAAACACACGCTAGCACACCAAAGCTGGGATCTCCAATACATCACATCGAGTCTTAGCTCTGCCTGCTGGCTGGGCTGAGCAGCCACATGAACAACGATTGGCCTGTTGTTTATATAGGGGTCGGTTATTAAGCCGAATAGGGACTCTCATAACTGATGCGACTACGACCTCTGCTGGCTGATTGATGGCGCCTGCACAAAGACGGGGAAAGAGTGCGAATCAGGGTGTGTCTCTCTGTACACAGAGCTGATCCGCAGCTGATCTCATCTAGTGTAGGTGACAAAATGCATACGGCTGCTGCCAACGTGTCGGAGGGGGCTTGGGTTAGCTTCGTTCTCCTCATATCAGAGCGGGGGCCGGCATTAGTGGAGAGGAAGCATGACGCAATCGGACAATTGTCAGTAGAAAAAGGAGAGAATCACCCATAAACATGTTTTTTAATTAATTAAAAAGCAAAAACTATTTTTTTATTCACAAAAGCCTTAAGAACCTTAATTCAGTACTTTCTAGAAAACCATTTAGCCACAAATACAGCTGTAAGTGTTCTTGGATAAGTCTGTACAAGCTTTACACACCTGGATTTAGGCAGTATATCCCATTCTTCATAGCAGATCTCTCAAATTTCATCTGATTGGATCTGCCTCCACTCCACAAACACATAAAGGGTCTGAATACTTTTTGAATATATCATACATCATATGGCCAAAAGTATATAGACACTTTATCATCAGCATGTTGGACATACCATTTCATAACTATGGCATTAGTACAGTATCTTTCTCTCTCATCACTCCCTTTCTCACACCTCTCTTTGGGCAAGCCTACACTCTTCTGAAAAGGCTTTTTGAAAAGATTTTGTCTTTGAGATTCTGTGCATATTTAATCAAGAGAACATTTGTGTTGTCGGTTACTGTTGTTTGACGAGAAGGCCTGTCTTAAAATAGATGCTCAGATTCATCCCAAAAGTGTTCAATAGGTCTAAGGTCAGGGCTTTTTGCAGGCTATCAGAGTTCTTTTACATTAAATTGGTCAAACCATCATCTTTAAGGATGTTGGTTTGTGCACAGGGGCACTTTGCCAAATTTTGCCAACAAAGTTAGAAGTATATAATTGATATCATTTATTTTATACACCTGTTAGGGTATTGGTGGTGCATATAGTATGACAAGTATAGGTTTACCAACCATTCATACATGGAAAAAAAATTAAAAAAAAATAAAAACTATTGTTATATTTGAATTTATTCACATTTTCTGGGCTAAATAAACCACACTAGCACATGTTCTGAATTGTTTATAGTGACGTTTCAGAATTGTTTATAGTTACATTTTTGTTAAATAGAAACTCGTCTTTTATTTTTATTAAATGGTATTATTACTCATCACACAGGAGCTGTTAAAAAACATCACACTTGCTTATTAAAAAAGATATGAAATATCCTCCCTTTGTTGTATTTGTGGGTAGCCATAATTGCTTACTTACGGATGAAGTCAAATGTGTACAGACAAACACTCTTCTTGTTTAGAATGGTAGACTTTACATGTGTGGTATTTATCAGATACTGTGATCAGAAGGAGCTTATAACTAGGACAGAACACAATTAAAGCAATTTATGGTTTAGAACCTTGCTTAATGGCCCAACAGTGACAAGTTGGTGGTTACTAGTCTAGTAACTTAATTACTGAGCTACCACTGCCAACATTTAACACCGCAAAATTTCACCAGTTTTCATTTGTATATGTTTGACCCAGCATATATGAAGAAACTTGTTGATTGTTATTTTTATATATTATCTTTGGACAAAGAGTACATGTTTCAACTATTTAGTCATAGTTGGATTTTGCACCTTAATAATAGCCTAATGCTTTTGTACATTTTGTACTCTACTGAAGCAAATGGTTTATCAGAATAACTGCTAACATGGCATCAGACCTGTAATAATTCAATTGTAGGCTATAATAATTGCCTTGTATAACAATTGGTTGTATAAATCATTTCTTTCACATCTTAGACAACATAATCAGTATCCTAAATGCAACCTAGTACTTGGCCATGTACAGAATATAATAAATAATAGGTATTTGTCAGTGGCAGGGGTCTATTTTGCCAGCAAGCCTGCTGAGCTGATGATTAGTGCGGCCCTCCTCGTGGTGTCTTCAACAGCATCACATAATCTACCACTGATTATAATCCTTAGGGATTCAGTTACTGTGAAGGATCATCTGCATCACAAAAACGCTTATTAAGAAATGCGGTGCTGAAGTGTTAGCAAGGTTATGGGTGTTAGCTGCATCACCGCTTCCAAGCAGAGCTGTTTAATTTAAAAACATAGTTTATCAAAAAAAAAGAGGAGGGGTTTGTCACTCTCATGATACTGTATTGGTTGGCTGAATTTGCCAGTTTTTCCTGAATTAGGTGTCTCCATTGAGGTCATTCTGGTTCGCATACCTGATTACAACAGATGCACAACACAACCCTTTTTTTTTAATCCAGGCTTGGGCCTGGCACTGAAAGCACACTGGCAAGTGCACCTACCAATGGCTAGGCTGTTCGGCCACCCCCACCAAAGATGTAGCCAATTATATCTGTGTAAACGCCAGTGGAAGCAGTGGGATTTCATGACCTTCACTTGCTTGTTCAACTGCATTTGCTTAATAAATGTAGTGGTATAATTATCCTTAAACCAAGAAAACCTTGTCCTAGTCCTTTATTTGGCAGATTTTCTCTTTTGATTTCTAATTACAGATTTAAGAATGGTACTGTGTGCATATAGTTCTTTTTTCTGTTCTCTTTCTTATCCGAGTAAAAATAGATTTTTCTTTGCATTATTTAATTAAAAGTGTTTGCTGTACACTAATAACCTTGTTAAAATTGCTTTAGTTCACACCCAAGATACCTTTCAATCTATAAGTAGGACAGATTCCTGTATAAGCAGCAAAACAGTGGGGAGAAACAAGTATTGAACCCTTAGGTGTCTGTTTCTCTCTTTTTCTCAGATTTTTTTCCCCCAATTTTCTCCTCTAATCTATTCATATCCAATTACCCTGGTTGTGTTACGCTTCACCTGTGACTGCCTCTTTTCACCTGCACAAGGCGAGTTCATATGCGGATCAGCCTTGTGCACGGAGAGCCACACCCTGATCAGCATTATTCCTCAGCTCATCAACCCATCAATCAGCCAGAAGAGGTCATAATTGCACCAGTTATGAGTAACCGTGGTCCAGCTCATCCCATCCCTGAACACCAGCCAATCGTTGTTCATGTGGCTGCCCAGCCCAGCCGGATGGCAGAGCTGAGATTCGATACAATATTTGAAATCCCAGCACTGTGCCACCTGAGCGGCACTCCTTAGGTGTTATTTAATATACCACTTGTCAGCATACCACTTACACATGGCTCGGTGGGTAGCGCTGTCGTCCCACAGCAGGAAGGTCCTGGGTTCAATGTGGAGATACAAAATTGTTGTGACTGTGTTTGACACTGAACATGAACTGATGACTCGTGTAACCTGTAACTACCTGTCCTGTCATAAATGTAACCAAAGTATAAAGCATGACATTAAAATCCTAATAAACAACAACTAAACAAACCACTTTCCACAGACCAAACAGTGCATAAATAAAGCTTTATACAAGGACATAATTGAGAAGAAGATTTTTATCTAATGGACCTAGATTCTAAATCTGGTGTGTTTCTAAAAACAAAAAAAAGTGCTTGTATGGCCGAGCTCTCCGAAATGGAATCCAATTGAAAATTAATGAAGATTTTAAAATTGTAAGTCCATTTGAGGGACCCTTGGGGAATTAGTGATGGTTTGTCAATAATGGTTTGGCATAAAATAAAATCACAATGCTGCAGGAAGTGATTTGTACAATAGACGTATGCAGCTGTAATTGGCAACAAAGGCATTGCAACAAACTCAGGTTATCAGCTTTTATTCAGTCGTTTTTATGTTTTCATGTTTTACCACCACTTTATCCTGGTTTTCATGCAATTACTGGGTGCGATGAAGTAACACACCCCAAACATGACACCAATCCATCTCATGGCCTTGTGTGTGTAAATTTAAAGTGGGTATTTGCTCACTTACCGTCACTTTTTCATTACGGTAAGCATGTGATTAAAAACAGGTACAGTTGGCACCCAGGTGGCGCAGCGGGATATTCCGCTACCACACCAGCGCTGAGATTCTGAACTCCTCGATGGCTGGGTGCCATCTAGCGGGCATAATTGGCAGTGCCTGAAGCAGACATGTTTCTGCTAGGGCAGGATGACCGGACTAAGTGGGTGGGGTCTTCAAACGCTGTGTAAGGACCCGGTGCAGAATGCATAGGTGAAAAAGGGTTCCGCAAAGGGCTGCATGCGGTCAGAGGGGGCGTGAGCAGCAGTATACCCACCTCGACTGCAATCGGGGATCCCCCAGCAGTGGAAGACAAATTGACTACGCTAAAATTGGAAGAAAATTCATAAATAAAAGCTGCTGCTTTCACTGTAAAGGTGTGTATTGCGCACATGTGTATTTTAAGGAAACTCTCAGCAGCCACTATGTATATACTGTATATATTTTTAACAGCAAGTGCATTCCTGCCCCTAAAGCCACTGTAATAAAAACAGCATGTGCAATCGATTAATGAAGGTAAATAATATATATCGGTCTATAAAACCACAAAAATGAATTGGACTTGATTAAATATTAAATACAGCAGTATGTTTAGCAGGTACCCACTATATGACCTTTGCATAAACTAAAATAAAAATCTAATTTAGGAACCCTGCACGAGGTTTAACCGGCTTTTAGTCAGGGAGTAAGTAGAGCAGTAGGTACCCGGTTGAAACAAGTCTACTAGAAACAAGTACAGTACTGTGGTCTTCAGAGGTCAGCTGGTAAACTGCAGGCTCTCAATCACCTCTCACAATTACATAGTGATTACTGGCAGCCAAAAACAGTGTGAGTTCCCTCTGCTGGGTCGTTAGGTGATGGCAGTGCCAGCAGGATTTTGGAACAGGACAACCTGAGGATTTGTGCCAGTTTTATTAAGTTCTTTCTATTTGTGTGTGTGTGTGTGTAGATTTTGGTCGGTGGGTTGGAGTACTCGCCCGGCACGCTCCACATTTATTCTGACAGCACGCTGACGCTTCCCGCCATCATTGGGATCGGGGCAGGCGGAGGCGTCCTTCTGATGGCCATTATTGCTGTGCTGATCGCCTACAAGAGAAAAACCCGGGACGCAGATCGAACCCTCAAACGCCTGCAGCTTCAAATGGACAACCTAGAGTCCCGTGTGGCACTCGAGTGCAAAGAAGGTAGGCAGATTGAAGAAAAAAATGCAGGCTTTTGTTTCTTTTTCATGCCATAACACACAAATAAGCCAGTTTTAACTATTATATTATGGTCAACCATAATTATATGCTGCTTCAAGATGTAGTGTTTAGTAAAAATGAATGAATCAATAAAAATTTATGAGAATTGTTCTACCATATCATGATCTTCTATTGTTCTTGAAATCTACTGTTTGTTTATGAAAAATACACAATCAGCCACTTAGATTTTTGATTTGATGATGCAGAAAGTTCTACATTGTTGTTTAGCCTTCAAATTCAGTTGTTCATCTCAGAGCAACATATAATAATACACATTCACTTACTCACACCTAGAGGCAATTGCAAGCAATTGACGGTTAAGAGCCTTGCTCAAGTGTCCAACAGTGGCAACTAGGAAGTGGTGGGGCTTGAACCAGTGACCTTCCGAATTACTAGTCCAGTACCTTAACCACTGAGCTAGCACTGAACTGGCCTATTCAGTTAAAAGCCACTTCTGTCAACACACTTTAAATGCAGTTACACACGTTTTAATGTATGATTAAAACAAATCATGCTTGGTGCCCAGGTGGCGCAGTGGGATATTCTGATAGCACATCAGCACCGAGATTATGAACTCCACTGTTCAAAACTCGGCATTGCCACCAGTCGGCTGGACGCCATCTAGCCAGAATAATTGGCAGTCCCTGCAGCAGACACGGTTCTGCTAGGGAGGGATGACCAGACTATGTGGGTGGGGTCTTTTAACACTGTGTAAGTACCCTGACTGGCAGATAGAGAGGTGCCTGTGCAGAGTGCATAGGTGAAAAATGGTTCCGCAAAGGGTTGCAAGCGGGTCGGAGGAGGCGTGAGCAGCAATATACCCTCCTGGACTGCAATCAGGGATCCCCCAGCAGTGGAAGACAAATTGACTACGCTAAATTGGGAGAAAATGGGAGAAAATGCATAAATAAAATAGAAAACAAACAAATCATGCTTTTTAATAAAAGAATAATTAGCTAAAACATATCTTGCCAAGTTCTAGCATTGCATGTTGTTTTACAAAGGACAAAAACGTACAAATCTGGCTTAGAATTAAACTACGATTAACCACTAATTCTAAAAAACTATAAAATAGTACTAGAAGTACAACAGAAATAAAACAGTAATTAAGACTAGATTTAAAACTCTAATTAAAACACTATAATAAATATTTTACTGTAGCAACACCAGGCGGGTCCTTTCTGTGTGGAGTTTGCATGTTCTCCCTGTGTCTGTGTGGATTTCCTCTGGGAGCTCCAGTTTCCTCCCACAGTCAAAAGACATGCAAGTGAGGTGAATTGGAGATACAAAATTGTCCATGACTGTGTTTGATATTAAAACTTGAACTGATGAATCTTCTGTAACCAGTAACTACCTGTCCTGTCATAACTAAGTGTGTAAAACATGATGTTTTAAATTCTAATAAATAAATACTGCAGCAACACTAGAATGTGATGGTTATCGTGTAAAATCACTTTACTCCTTCTGCTTTGCTTGAGAATCAGCTCAGTGAATTAATTGTAAAGGTAAAACGTGCATAATTTGCTAGTTGCTCATTGGCGTGTTCGTGGTTCACGTAGTTACAGTTCTCTCAGTGCTAACCTCTCCAGCATGATGAGGTGTTGAAAGCTTTATAATTGCCTGTTAATGTTTTAATGTGAGCAAGAGGCCTGGAAGGAACTTGGTAGTTCACTGATTGCATAACTGTTAGCATAACCGGTAGCTTATCTGCTTAATCTGCTTGTGTGTGTGTGTGTGTGTGTCCTTTCGGATGCACATGTGTTTTTACCTATATGACAGCTGACATTTAAAGTCTTGAATGTGCAGATAGAAGCTTTGAATAGGTAGACTGGCACATGGGCATCACAGATGGTCGGATAGGCATTTCAAATAGATAGAAAAGACACTCTCGAACTCTCAAGTCTGAAACTCAGCTTTGCTGTCGGGTGGTCAGGTGCCTACACAGACATAATTGGCTATGTCTGAGAGAGGGCGGGCCAAAAGGATTAATACTTGATCAATACTGCTGCAATTGCAGCCTCTGCTGGCTGGTCAGTGGTGCCTGCACAGAGACAGGGAATAATGGAGATCAGTGCGGGACTCTCCGTATGGAATACAGATGTCTTTGTGAGCCTGCCTTATGCAGGTGAAAAGAAGCAATTGTCTGCTGCACATGTGTCAGAGGGGGGTGTGCAACACCAGAGAAGATAGAGCTGGGTCATTAAACACAACTAAATTAGAAAAAAAAACAAAGTGAAATGCATAAATAGGGAAAATATTGTATTTGTAATGTTTTACTAAAGTTGAATACAGGCTTAGTTTCATCCTGATTAATATTTAAGCATTTTTCACAGTTTTAAACTAATGGGTTCAAAGTTTCAGGTATGCTAGCATTAGCTCAGTGGTGAAACTATAAAAACAAACTACATTTAGGCTTGTTTAAAGTGCTTATCCATCCATCCAGTGAACTTGTTAACCTTTCCGATGTGCCTATTCAGCTAAGCATAATTGACAGTGTCAAAATTCTGGTTTTCCAAATAGCTTAAAACTAATTTGTTTCATTAAAGGCCCAAATTCCTACTCCACATGTTAACGTTTACTCTAACTTTCCTTTTTGGTTTTCTCTTCTTCCAGCATTTGCTGAACTGCAGACAGACATCCAGGAGCTGACCAACGACATGGATGGTGTGAAGATCCCATTCCTGGAGTACCGCACCTACACCATGAGGGTGATGTTTCCTGGCATTGAAGAGCACCCCGTTTTAAAGGAGCTGGATGTGAGTTTAAAAATGTAACACTCCCTGCTGGAGTTCAGTCTCTCTTTCTGTCTGTCTGTCTGTCTGCAGGTGTTGTCTGACACTTCAATATGCACCGACTGGGTTACAAGAGCTCTTGAGTCTCACCCCTCCCCTCTTCATCTTTTAATCCTGTGCCGGGGGAGAAGAAAATGGGGATAAAAAGCCAGTTCGTGTGCTTTAAAAAGATCCCCTACGCCAAAGTGCAGCCTTAGTAGTGTGTTTTAAAGCTTACACGCCACTTTCTACTTGCTTTTTAATTAAAACCTTCACCACATGCCGGAATCGGCAGCCCCGCACGGTCCCCGTGGAATAGCCCAGTCTAGTGACGTGCCTTCCGAAAAAATGTTTGGATAATAGTCAGCTGGAATGAACAAGCACTGTGCCAATAATGTTTTTCTGTCTGGTTTTCTACATCAGCCAGTCGAGCAAAAAATCTTACATTTATTCATCTTATTGTTGTCTGCTGTTTTTATTAACGCCCATGCCTTTCTGACCAAGCTGTAATTTGTTCTTTATTGATCCCATTATTTAAATTCACTCTAAAGCTTACAAAATGTGTTTTTTATTATTTAATTCTTTCAGCGAAAGTCATTTAAAGATGCAGGCTGGTCAGAGTTTAATCTCTTGCTTGAAGAGAAATCTCACTAGAAAATTTCTCTTCAATTTAAGCAAGTGGTAAATAGTACTGCATTATGTGAGAGAAAAATGTGAATTTACAATAGAATTATTAATACATGATCAATGACTACTTAGAATGTGTAGATGTATTCAGGGCATGATTGCCAGTACTCATATTCTAGTAAGAATACTGTTAATGGAATGTGACTGGAAAGTGGTGTATGTGATAAGAAGTGTGTCAACTGAATTGTATGACCTCCAAAACCCAGTTCTAGCTGGTTTAGACCAGTTCCAGTGGTGGAATCTTTCACTGTCCTACAAGGACATCGACGGGAGTATAAAGGGTGATTATTTTCTTCTATGTGATCGCATTCACAGAGTCTCTGTGTTAGACTTTGTCAGTGTGGTCCTTCTCAAGATTAAAACTCTTTTCTACTCGTAATCCAGTCTCTGAGGTATTTCATTTAGTGTTTTCCCACTACAATCATTAAATACACCATATTGGCTTTGTAATTTTTAAATTCCTATTCAGAAGGTTTATGCTAGCACACTATTGAGCAATCTGAATGCACTCAGTCTCAATCTCAGACCTTAAACATCACACACTCACCAAAGCTCACTATTTAAGAGTAACCAAACGTACTAACTTAATAACACACAGAACGTAAGAGGAGAACCAAACCCAGGACCAGTATCACTATACTCTTTAATCCATCATCTGTCTCTTTCTCCTCAGTCTCCAGCTAACGTCGAAAAGGCCTTGCGTCTTTTTAGCCAACTGCTGCACAACAAGATGTTCCTGCTGACGTTTATACACACACTGGAGGCGCAGAGGTCTTTCTCCATGCGTGACCGAGGCAACGTGGCATCCCTGCTAATGGCAGCTCTACAGGGTCGAATGGAATATGCCACCGTGGTGCTGAAGCAGCTGCTCGCTGACCTCATTGAGAAGAACCTGGAGAACCGCAACCACCCCAAGCTTCTTCTAAGACGGTAACACTACAACTTTGGATAATGAACGTTTTGCAGTACCACTAGTAGAAATAACAAAATATCATTTTTAATTTTTATCTGTTGACACAGCATTGACCTGTGGGATGCAGAGCCAGCCACTGTAAGAGTGCATGTCTGATGTATTTAGCAAAGATTTCTTATTGTTTTTATGATTAAGTGGGTGTAGGTACTACACAGCTTCAGGGACCTGCAGGCTACTGGAGTTCCTTCACACAAAACCACATCTTAATGTCCCCTTGCTTTTTAAACAGGAACAAAGATGAAATTATTTTGTATTATTGATTTTATACGCTTGTTAGGAATGGGGTTGCTGGTAACACTTGGACTCAATAATAAGGATGGGTCTTTACATACACCGATCGGCCATAACATTAAAACCACCGCCTTGTTTCTACACTCACTGTCTATTTTATCAGCTCCGCTTACCATATAGAAGCACTTTGTATTTCTACAATTACTGACTGTAGTCCATCTGTTTCTCTGCATGCTTTGTTAGCCCCCACTCACCCTGTTCTTCAATGGTCAGGACTCTCCCAGGACCACAACAAAGCAGGTATTATTTGGTTGGTGGGTCATTCTCAGCACTGCAGTGACACTGACATGGTGGTGGTGTGTTAGTGTGTGTTGTGCTGGTATGAGTGAATAAGACACAGCAATGCTGATGGAGTTTTTAAACACCTCACTGTCACTGCTGGACTGAGAATAATCCACCAACCAAAAATATCCAGCCAACAGCGCCCCGTGGGCAGCGTCCTGTGACCACTGATGAAGGTCTAGAAGGTGACCAACTCAAACAGCAGCAATAGATGAGCGATCGTCTCTGACTTTACATCTACAAGGTGGACCAACTAGGTAGGAGTGTCTAATAGAGTGGACAGAGAGTGGACACGGCATTTTAAAACTCCAGCAGCGCTGCTGTGTTTGATCCACTTATACCAGCACAACACACAGTAACACACCAGCACCATGTCATTGTCACTGCAGTGCTGAGAATGATCCACCACCTAAATAATACCTACTCTGTGGTGGTCCTGTGGGGGTCCTGACCATTGAAAAACAGGGTGAAAGCAGGCTAAAACAGTATGTAGAGAAACAGATGGACTACAGTCAGTAATTGTAGAACTACTAAGTGCTTCTATATGGTAAGTGGAGCTGATAAAATGGACAGTGAGTGTAGAAACAAGGAGGTGGTTTTAATGTTATGGCTGATCTGTGTATAACTATTGTCTAAACAAGTTTTATTTTTAACTTGCAGAACTGAATCTGTGGCTGAGAAGATGCTCACCAACTGGTTCACGTTCCTCCTGCATCGCTTCCTCAAGGTCTGTGGCGCTTCCTAGATTTTTCTCATTTTATATCCATTCTTTTTATCTTAATGTAAATTAACTCTCAATAAATTACTTAGATTTACACTCCTGCTGTTTCTCAGCTGGTGAGCTAACCCCGGGTGTGTCTGTGAGCAGGTATTTTTGACAGTGTTACTCTAACTGGCGTGGTGACCTCGGAAAGTGTGTTATAAATCCAGCCTCTGCTTCAGGAATTACATATTTTATGCTGAAGCTTGCAATTAGGCCAGCACAGTATTCTATAAAAGACATTTCCTGCCAGGTGCCCCCTAATCTACGAGAAGCCTGGGTGCCACACCCAAATGCTGTGGTCACCCTGCTCAGTCACGCATTTGCATTAAGATCGGCGTGTTGAGAGCGCTGGGTTAGAAATGCCCTGATGATTGCAGCACTGGCTGCCTGCCAAACTTATTTAAGTCCCATCATTGCAAATGTCAGGATGTTCTGGCCACCACTTCGGCCTCCAGGAATAATTACTCCGAATTGCTTCCACAAGCTTGCTTACAGCATACTTAAGTCCTGCCACGTCCTTCTATCCATCTATTACCATCAATAGCAGCAACAACAAGAAGGACTCCTGGAACGATGTATGAACACACCATTAAATTATGCTGAAGATTATTTCACTAGAGCCTTTCACTGAAAGAAAAAACAGAGGAACAAGATATATCATCGCAGATTCATGCTGGATTATATAAAGAGTCCAGGAATTCAAAAAGCAAGTCAACATGTGCAACAAATCATGTTGGGGGGACAACCCAACCGATTCCATTTTGGTCAAGGAGATAAACAAGGCTGCATTCTGTCATCATTCCTATTAAACATACTGTATAATGAGAGAAGCAGGACAGGAAAGAGCTGATTAAAGATTCAATACTCGTAGACGAAACATCAATACCTTTGATATGCAGATGACACAATATTCATAGCATCAGTAATCAGGAAGATCTGAAGGCCCTAATAAGGAAACTTATACAGAGTGAAAAGATGAAACTTCAGCTCAATATGAAGCAAGCTAAATTCATGACAACAGGAAAGACCAATACATTTACCATGTACAATATTATGGCAAAGCAGTGGACAGCTTTTGCTTACTTGGATTCATTATTTAGAAAGGATCCAGCAGTCAGGAAATATGACATACACTGGCACTTGGCAGAACAAGAATAAAAGTACTAAAAAAGATCTTTTCTCCACATAAAGATTAGAACTGTCTGTGCCCTGGTCTTTTCTGTATTTTTTATAAATGTGAAAGCTGGACAATAAAAAAGCAGGACTGGAAGAAAATCAATGCCTTTGAACTTTGGTGCTTTGGTACTTTTGAGAGTACCTTGGATGGCAAAGAAGACAAGAGCCACCCCAGTGCCATCTTACCACTGATATATTTTATAATAAATAAAAGGCATGGACAAATCTAAGCTCTGTCATTTGATGGCAATCCATATGGATGTTAGTAAGGTTCAGGTTGTCTTTGTATCTATCTATCTTTCTTCTTTCTTGGGGTGTGTCTGTCAGTGTGTCTGTGTGTGTGTGTGTGTGTGTGTGTGTGTCAGGGTGTGAATCATTGTGTCAGGCTGTAATTAATGATGTCAAGCTAATCTTAGCTAAGGACTAAATAACAGGCCTCCCTCAGTATCGCTGCTTAGTCATCAATAGCTTTTAAGTGGATAATTGGCGAGTTCTTCACTCCTTGCAAATGGCAATTAAAAAGGAATGTGATTGGCCATCTACAGTCTCTCGTCTCTCTCCCACCACCCTCTACGGGTCTCTCACTCATCAATCCTTTTCCTCTCTCTTTGATTTTCTGTTAATCTCACCCTCTCATCCTCATGAGTTTTTTTTATTTTAACTGTAAGATCTATAAATTGCTTGTGTGTTTTTGACATGTCTGTATATTGGAACCAGCGTATTATAAACTGTAGTTTTATGGATGCTTTTATGTTCCCTAGCCAAATAGTTGTCAGGGCATTAAAATGTACTTTTTTATATTAAATGGTTTGAAATTGCACATTCAGTGGAATTTTAATGCTTTCGTAAAACCAAAAGTGACAAATTTGAGTGGAATTTTACCACCTGACCCGTATTTTCCTCTTTCTTTCTTTACAGGAATGTGCTGGCGAGCCTCTGTTCATGCTATACTGTGCCATAAAGCAACAGATGGAAAAGGGTCCAATCGACGCCATCACAGGAGAGGCGCGCTACTCCCTCAGCGAGGACAAGCTAATCCGACAGCAGATCGACTACAAACAGCTGGTCAGTGTGTCCTCCTTACTTCCATAATGCCCCTCTTGTTTCCCATCAGCCCCCACCTTGCCGATGTGCCGCGGCCAGGTGTTTGACGTTGGATCAATACATAAATACCCATCTAAGCGTATGGGGAACGGATGATGTATCTTACAACTGTGCTGTAATGGATAGCTGGATCGATCAGGGTGTTTTCCAGCAGGAGGAGTGGTGCAGTTTGCTCACATTAACATTCAGCCGGTGCAGTCTGCAGCATAGCTTAAACTTCACATTATTCTGCACTCGGTTCATGCTCACATATCCACAGTTATGATAGATGAGTTACCAAGGTTTCAGCTCCTCTGCTGCCACTGAAATATATACATGCCAGTCAGACAGATGAGACCAGGTCAGGTGGTGAATAGTGAGTGAGATAAAGAGAGAACACTGGAGGACAGAGGAAAAGTGAAGCATGTACAGGACAGCATATAGATGTCCTATTGCAGTTACTGTTGGTTACATCAGCAGTTTTTTGCATATTTATATAGTTTTTTTTTTTTTTAAGTGTTTTTTTCCCCTAGGTGGTGCAGGAGAATACTCCTACCACACCAACGCTGGGATTCTGAGCTCCACGAGTTCCAGTCTCAGCTCTGCTACCGGTTGGCTGGGCTCCCCCTTAGCAGGCACAATTGGCAGTGCCTGCAGCAGACTAGTCTTCTGTCTGGGAAAAGACCAGACTTTAAAAAATGGGTGTAAGAACCTTACTTAGTAGCCCGAGGCACCTGTACAGAAGTGGAGGAACGCAGAGATCAGTGCATGACTCTCCATGCGCAAGACTGCCCCTACTTGTGAATCCAATGAATTATGGGCAAATAAGAAGGGGTCAGTGGGCTGTGCACGTTAGAGGGAGCAATCGGGGTCCCCAAGAGCAGAAAACAAACTGGCTATGTTAAATTGAGAGTAATTCATGACACAGTGGATAGGAAGCTATTTCAGATTTGACATACTGGTTGGTTAATACATATACACCATCATACACATTTAATGCTATTTGGATGCTATTTACACTTTTTTTCTGCCCTTCCCAACGACAGACTCCTGATAAAACGTGTCTCCTCTTTACCTCAGTAAAGATGTTCTTTAACTTCCAGTTTCTTGTATGTCAATCAGGCACCAGAAGGTGAGCTAGAATAGCTTTAAGCTAATGACTGGCAAGTGGTCAAGAGTCAGAGTGTTCAGAGAGAGCCAACTGCATTGCTCTAATCACCCGATTAGCACTGCACCCTGGGCACTCATGTGAATTTACACACACCGGCAGCATTGTGCAGAAAAGCTCAAATATATAGAGTCTGTTGGTGCACATAAATAGCAGCCATATCCCATGTGGAATTGAAAAGACACTTTACAGCATTTGAGAGAGTGGGGAAGGTAAGGTGAAAAAGCTGTAATGCAAGAGGCAGTAGTGGAGTGTACACTAGCAGACTGGCCAGCTAAGTTGTTTTAAAACGCTTCCTTAAATACAAAATTATGAAATAAATAGGGTATTAAAGGGTATCAAGAAATTCTAAGATGTAAGCACAGTCAATCTGCTGGATTGGATTCGGCATTGTTTTTTCTCTGTAAGCTTGTACTATCCTGTAGCCCTTCTTGATCAGGAAGGGTTCATGCAAGTGGCAGAGGTTTTCAGAGTACACAGGGCAATTGGAGAAATCTAAATTGGGGCATTGCAAAAAGCTCTATTTATGTGCTGCATACTAAATAATTCAAATGCTTTCAAACAGAAGTGAAATATGAATAAACTAGTTTCAATACAAAGCATATAAAGACAAGAACTATTAGTGGCAGGATAGGACCGTGGAGAAACAAGATGAGTGAAATCTATAGCCTTTACAACCTAAATGCCTTAATTTGTCACATATACATATACACGTGTACTGTTCAGTGAATTTATTTTAAGCTAGGGTCAGAGCGCAGGGTCAGCCATTGTACAGCGCCCCTGGAGCTCTGAGGGTTAAGCTCCTTGCTCAAGGGCCCAACAGTGGCTATATAGCAGAGCCTGGATTTGAACTGCAAATCTTCTGATTGATAGCACAAAGCTCTACCCACTAGGCTACCACTGTGAAATTAAATTTGCGTATGTCTCGGGGTGGCTGATTAGCCAAGGTTTTGGGTGGTACACTTGTCAGTGTGTTCTGACTGTCACAAGCCTGGATAAAATAATAAGGGTTGTGCCTTTGTGGCTTTTTTTTCCCCAACAAAACCAGAATGATTTGCTAAATCATGACTTCTATAGTATTGTAAATTGTATGTATTGTATAGTATTCTATAGTATTGTATAGTATTGTATTGAATGAGTTTTAGAGGCCTGGTTGGTCAAATTATCTGGTTGAAAAACACATACATTTAAAAAATTTTGTCCTTTTGTAGATATCGTAGGGTGTTTTTTCATGCTCGCACTTTGGTTCCAAATCCAAGTCTATTCAAACCCCAAATTTAGTACTTCAGACTTTTCTAAAATTGTCTAAAATCACTAGTTTGTCCAGGCTCTAGTCTACCTGAAACAGGGGTCTTGAATTAACTTTAAGTAAACACATGTGCAAGGCAGGAATACCCTGGACAGGGCATTAATCCAGCGCTTGGCTTTGGCCACTCTCCCTTAGACATAGAGACATAGCTAAGCATGGCTGTATGTAGATGCCTCATCAGCCAATAGCACCATTGCAGAGTCGAAACCTGGATACCAGCGGTAGTGTGCTAACGTAATTTACCACTATGTGTTAATAAATCGAACTGATGACACAAGGGCAGTATAAACAGAAATCAGAAGCCCAGGGCACAAGGATTGTACTGAACTGCTTGACACTACTCAGTCAAGTACTCGAGTCATCACGATAGCAAACTTACATCACACCCGAGGTCATAACAATATCCAGCACTTGAGTGTACATCTTTGTCTAGACCTGTCACTATACGCCTGCTATTTCTTAGTGCTAAAGAGTGTTTCTCCCCTCACCTTCTCTCTGTCTGTCCTTCACCCTCCCTCTCTTTCTGTCAGACTCTGATGTGTATTCCTCCGGAGGTCGACGCAGGTACAGAGGTACCAGTGAAGGTGCTGAATTGTGACACAGTCACTCAGGTGAAGGATAAACTACTGGATGCTGTGTATAAAGGAATCCCTTACTCACAGAGGCCACAAGCTGATGATATGGATCTGGGTACAAGCACCGCACACATCACACTTTACACAAATAATGTATCCAAATACATTGTTACTTCTATCTGTTATGTGCATTTGTCAATTATTGTATAAACTACACCTTTAAGTTTACAGTTACTGACTGTAGCCCATCTGTTCCAATGTACCCTGTTAATCAATATAATTGATCACTATAGAAACTCCACTAACCAGATGTTGAGTGGTGAACTGTTCCTCGGCACTGCAACATCACTAACATGTTATTGATATGGTATAAGTGTCAGGTGCAGCAGTGTTGTTGGGACCTTCCTGTCAGTGCTTGGAGACACTTAAACCAAAATATAAAGCAAACCGTGTCCTGTAATCAGAAAGTGACTACTGATAAAGGACTAGAGATAGATTAACACACATTGTGTATGAAAAAAATGAAATAGCTCTAGTCTCTAACTGTACACTTACAAGGTGCAGCTTATACAAGAATACATGTACTATTTTAAATTACTGCCACCTTGACCATGTCACACTGATGTTTAAAGTATAAATACTTGTTGATATGATATCTGTGATGTTTCATATTTCGATTGGACGCTAAGTACTTGTCAGTTACCAGTTTCGACTAATGAAAATTAATTTATTGTTGGTTAATATGGCAATCGTTGAACAACTGTCCTGTTCAAACCCTCAATTGTTCCCAATTTTATCTTGTAGCAACCCTATTGCATAATTCTACCACTACCTTTTTTTTAAAAATATTTTGTTTATGCATTTTCTCCCCTTTTTCCTCCTGACATTTTAGCGTATCCAATTACCCAATTGCATTATGCTTCCTCTCCCCTGATTCCGATCTCCGCCTCGATTGAGGAAAACCGAGACTGACACACGCCCCCTCTGACACATGTGAAGTAACCACCTGCATCTTTTCACCTGCACGAGGCGAGTTCATATGCGGATCAGCTTTGTGTACGAAGAGCCACTCCCTGATCAATGCATTATTCCTCGACTCTGTGCAGGTGCAGTCAGTCAGCCAGCAGAGGCTGTAATTGCATTAGTTATGGGGTCCCTATCCGGCTCCCACCCTGTATGAACAACAGCCAATCGTTGTTCGTGTAGGCAAACAGCCCAGCCGGATGGCAGAGCTGAGTTTCGAACCGACGAGTTCGAAATGTCAGCTCTGGTGTGCAAACAGACCACAAAACTCACTTCCCAAAGCCTGTGTTTGTTTGTCCATGTGATCTGCAACAAAATCTGGTCGAGCGTAATTGCTAAATGTTAAAGCAGGGGCTTCTTTCTTGCACGGCAGCTTCCAAACCCATAGCAGTATAAAGCACACTTCACAGTAGTCAGCAGGAAAATTATAATATAGTTCCTTCTACATCACCAAATTACAAATAATACATTATTAGATAAATTAATAAACTCAAACCTTTTTTTGGTTCATTTAGGCAAAATAAATCCTAAAAATCCCAAGAATACCAAGACATAATTGTTCTAACTTAATATGTCTAAACTAACCCTATTCATGCACTCAGCAATCACCCCCTAATTAAAATCAATGGTTTTTGCCATTTAAAGAAATGTTACCATTCATATTGTACATTTTTAAAATTCAGCTATTTTTCTGATGTAAAGCACACAATTTTATGTCACACAAAGATTAGCATTAGAGAAATGTTCTCGACTATTAAATGTGTAATGTGTAGTTTTCACTAAATGCTACCCTGAAATTAAAGATTAAAGATGAGTCGTCATTTAGCAAGTACTTTTAATTACACTTTGTTATTTTACATGCTATAGAAATTGTATAGTTGTTAAAATTTATTAGCACTTCCCGTATACGAAACTGAACACAATGTTTCATTTTTAATTAGAATGGAGACAGGGTCGACTGACCAGAATCATCCTTCAGGACGAAGATGTTACCACTAAAATCGAGAGCGACTGGAAGAGACTGAACACACTGGCACACTATCAGGTTTCACCTCTACAAGCTTCCTGTCCGACAAACAGACGCACGTGACAGATACAGCTGTTCTAGTATTACTTACTAAATCTGATCTGATTTGTTGTGTGCAGGTGACAGATGGTTCAGCGGTGGCTCTGGTTCAGAAGCAAGTGTCTGCGTACAACATCGCCAACTCATTCACATTCACACGCTCGCTCAGTCGATACGGTGAGTTCTCTCATCACCTTCCAACGCTCCAGCTCCTCGCCTTCTCCTCTCACCTGCCATATGCTGTCTAAGTGAGAAACGACATCCCTGCACTGATCCAAAACCAGTTCCTTCAATCCAGATCATTAAACTGGAAAACTAGTTAGATCACTTTGAAGGGCCTATGTCGTTTCTCATTTAGTGGTTTCCACTGCACATTCAGATATAAGGACGGCACATAATGGGAACCAATAGAAATTTGTCTATGTTCTACCAATTTAAAGACAGTTGAAACAATTGCAGTTATATAAACTCATGGCATGCAACAATGGATTATTATTATTACATTTTAATAAATTGAACATGTTTTGCTGTTTCAGTGATGTAAAAAGTAAGCAAACAAGAAAAACACGAACTTTCAAATTCAATCAAATGACACTGAAATGAACAAAATCCAAAGACCAACTTTGTGGATGTGAGGGTGCCAGTGTACACTAAGAACAGCCAAGTATTTTCAACAGTCTAATTTTTAAAATACATTTTTTAAAATGCTTAACGGTTTAACAGGGTGCTCAGGTGGCACATTGGTAAAAATACACTAGCCCAATACTGTACTGATACAGGACTCGAATCTCAACTTTGCTATCAGCCAGTCCGGCATCTACACATACATAACTGGAAACGTCTGAGCCATTGGGAGCCTAGCCATTGGGAAGTGCTCTTGTCAGTATGCTCTCAGTACTGGTCCCAATTCCAGATTAAAATAAGGGGGAAGGTGGGTTGTGCTTCCAGTGACTGGGCGGCACGGTGGCTAGCAAGAAGGAAACTTGTGTGCTGAGTAACTACCATTCCTGTCATGAATGTAACCAAAGTGTAAAACACAACGTTAAAATCCCAGTAAACAAACAAACTTCCAGTGACTGTGTTTACAAAAGTCCATCATAAGCAGCCAGAATAGTTTTCTGGTTCCAGTACTTTGTGCAATAGAAAAATATTCCATTAGTCCATAACTGTTACATAACAGTATGTATGCCCAGGTGGATGCTTTTAAAGCTTCCAGGACAAGCATTACTGATGCAAAAATTGGCCCCACTGGTGTGGGATGACATCATTTCTAATTGTTATTAGATTGCTTTACATTAAGAGAAATGATTCCATCTTTAATAATTTAGTCCTGTGGAATACTTTGTATCTGTTGACCAGTGTTAATTTTGACAGCAAATTTTGATTTAGTTTTAGTCATAGTCTTTTGACTAAAATGTTATTTAGTTATCATAATCATAATTTAGTCATCTGAATTGTTTTAGTTTTAGTCTAGTTTTAGTTGACTAATTATCATAAGAATATAGTCGACTAAAATACATATTTGTTTGTTTGTTTATTAGGATTTTAACGTCATGTTTTTACACATTGGTTACATTCATGACAGGAACGGTAGTTACTCATCACAGTTTATTTGATTCCCAAGGTTATATCGAACACAGTCATGGACAAATTTAGTATCTTCAATTCACCTCACTTGCACGTCTTTGGACTGTGGGAGGAAACCGGAGCACCCGGAGGAAACTCACGCTGACACGGGGAGAGCATGCAAACTCCACACAGAAAGGACCCGGACCGCCCCCCCCTGGGGTTCGAACCCAGGACTTTCTTGCTGTGAGGTGACAGTGTTACCCACTTAGCCACCGTGCCGCCCTAAAATAAATATAAAGGGTGTAAAATGTAAATGCTTTTTCATCAGTTCCCTTAAATTATTTAAGTCATTACATACACTTACACAAAATGAAACATTTTTAACCAGTTATGGAATATTATTAATGTTTGAATGTGCAATACACACAAAACCAGATTTAACTTATTTCAAACAACATCTTTATTTACCTGACCTTGCTTATTGAGCATAACAATAACAAAATATTAATGACCAGTAGGCTTGCTCTACCTGAAAAATATATGCATTGTTTATAACAAATTACATATTACATTCTTTATAAAACTGGGTACTGTTAAAGCAACTGTGACATTACGTTGCCATTATACTGCCAGCGGTGCCAGATGTTTCAGATTTGTTGTGTTTTTACCCGAGATCGTCGCCCCACACATCGTCTTGTTTTTCATGACGTCAAATGAGAAATGTGTCCATATATCGACTCTCCTCTTTCTCCCTGTTGACATTGTGGAGTTAATCTAGTTCCATGAGTAAAGAAAGTTCACAGGCTAGTCTGGACTTCCCGGGTTTAGATCAAATGTGTGCGAGTGTGCTCTTACCGCGGTACTGCAAAAGATTAGTACTGATTGGATGGCTAATCGGCTTGTCCCGCCCCTCCACATACGCTGAAGTAGTTCTGATTGGATCTCTTTCTAACTTGTCCCTACCTTCCACAAAACTAAATCAGTTCTGATTGGATGTCATCCCTGCCAAACATTTTCGTCTCGTTTTTATCCTTTTATGTAGTTTTTATTTAGTTATCGTCTCGTTTTTGTCATGAAAAAAAGGTTTGTTGACGAAAACTATGACGAAAATCATTCGTCAACGAAAT
The DNA here is from genome assembly GCF_030014385.1 of Trichomycterus rosablanca. Lineage (NCBI taxonomy): Eukaryota > Metazoa > Chordata > Actinopteri > Siluriformes > Trichomycteridae > Trichomycterus > Trichomycterus rosablanca. Next base: position 31,846,830 of record NC_085994.1, on the reverse strand, counting down.
TAACACTGCTGTTGACACAGTAAGAATAATCACTGTTGTTCTACTGCATTTTATAATGAGAAGTACTTTTGCATGAAAAGCGTGGTTCAATAGGTAGCATTGTCACCTCACAGCAAGAAGGTCCTGGGTTCGATTCCCAGGCGGAGTGATCCAGGTCCTTTCTGTCTGCACGTTCTCCTCATGTCTCCGGGAGCTCTGGTTTCCTACCACAGTCCAAAGTCATGTAAGTTAGGTAAATTGGAGATACAAAATTGCACGTGATGGTGAAAACTTGTAACTACCTGTCCTGTCATCAGCGTAACCATGATATAAAACCTGATATTAAAATCCTAACAAACAAACAAACCTACATGCTAATTCCCTTCCCTGCTGGTACATTGTGTAGTAGTGAGCGATCCTTCTTTACCTGACGCGTTGGGTGTTGCTTACTGTTTTTGTTCAGAGAGCTTGCTGAGGACGTCTAGCAGTCCAGACAGTCTGCGTTCTCGAGCACCTATGATCACGCCAGACCAGGAGACGGGCACTAAGCTGTGGCACCTTGTCAAAAACCATGAGCATGCAGACCAGCGAGAGGGTGATCGCAGCAGCAAGATGGTGTCAGAGATTTACCTCACCCGACTTCTAGCAACCAAGGTATTGCCACACACTGAATTTCTTCCAAATTATGATACACTCCTCTAACCTCTGTATTTTATGTCCTACCTTTAAATATGTGTCCTTAATTTATTTGCTGTTTTGTTGGCAAACCTCCGGCTTCTTTGTGGGAACTAACCTGGTGTTTTTGGGCCCCACAAGGAAACTGCCCTGGGAGAGCAGATTGCCCCAAAAGGCAGTATGACGTCCTGTTTCTGTAATGGACCTTGCTTATAAATCCATGTTATGTGCAGGCTGTATAAGTTAGTGGGATTGGGGTGCCATTTGTGCATTGTGGGTCCTGACTACTTTTACGGGCTCCTATTTTTTTATTTATTTTTAGTGATCTGGGTTGTCACAGATAGCCGGAACAGCCTGTCATATTATGACAACCAGTTTTTAGTTCTGCACTATCCCTGTTCTATCCACTTTCACTGATGTTTTTTGTATTTCATTTGTTACTTTGTTTCTGTTATTTCGGCCACCTTATTTATTTGCAGTATCCCTTTTTTGTTGGTGACTTTTTAGCCACATTATTGTTCTTCCTGCACTAGGATTCATTTTCTAATCTTGCAGGCACCGGGCTTAACCTCACACTTCAGTAGCGAGACGCAACTCATCCGTTACAGTCACTGCTTGAATTAATTGCTATATGTTTGTGAACAGTGGTAACTCAGTGGTTAAGGTACTGGAGTGTATGGATTGGAAAGTTGTTGGTTTAAGTCCCACCACTACCATATCCCCACTGTTGGGCCCATGAGCAAGGCCTGTAATCCTCAATTGCTTGCATTGTTTCCTGTCACACATTTAAGTCGCTTTGTATTAAAAGTGCTGGCTAAATGCCATAAATGCCAATGTTTGTACTCTGGTACCATTTGAGCATCTTTCAATCTACTCTTCATTCAACCACCTATCTATATTTCAGGCTTCATTTTATCATTTACCCATAATTCACTTCTTCCAAATAACAGCCCAGCTGTAAGAACAAGACCACTTACAGTCTGTCACAGATACACATCATGCTGTGCTTTGGTGTGGTCCATGCAGCTGGCTAACTTGGTTACTACCATTACCTCTTGATATACAATGAGCCTGAATTATTCATGGGAGCATTAAAGCGAACCACAAATCTGATTTGGGATTAGTAGTACATAAACGTTTAAGTTCTGTACTCCGTGCTGCAGTTTGTTTAATTAATGGCTGATGTTAGTGCACGGTGCTAAACTAAGCTACATTTTATGTGAATAATGGATCTTTCACAGCGTTTGGCAGAGTTTTGTTTAAGCCTAATTAGAATTTACACTAAGATAATTGATCACTAAGTTGAGTGTAACACTATACTTTTGCTGTTCTGTTTGGTCAGGGCACTCTGCAGAAGTTTGTGGATGATTTGTTCGAGACTGTGTTCAGTACGGCTCACCGTGGCAGTGCCCTTCCGCTCGCCATCAAGTACATGTTTGATTTTCTGGATGAACAGGCAGACAAGAGACAGATCAGTGACCCAGATGTGCGTCACACCTGGAAAAGCAATTGGTAAGCCCTTGTACAAACACTAGGTTTAGTAGACAGGTACCTGTTTATCTAACTTTATTTAAACCTGAAACGAAAACCTTGGCTGACATTTTGAAATACTGTGGAGTTATTCTTTAAAGTGATCATAGTTCAACATACATAATAATTTATTATTATTTATTTAATATTGCTCAGTAATGACAGGGTTGTCCCACTTTTTGTGGCTGCGACTCCACTGTGTATTGGGAAGGTGTCCCCTCTGTGGAGGTCACTGGAGTTCCCCCATACCAAACTCCACACTCGAGCCATTTAGTCACACTCGCTTGCTTAAGGCACGCACCATAAATCATAACAGCCCTAATGTTATTTGTGTTGCCACACAACCTCAAGTGTACTGTTGATGTAATATTTACAATGTATAAATTTCCAATTGTTTTAATCATCTGGATTTGATAGAAACAGATGCTTTCAGCGGAAATTTAGTTTGCTTGCTTTCTTTCCTTATGTCAGTTCAGCTAAATGTTAGATGAAGGGCGATGACTGATTTTAAATTTACCCAACCAATGTAGCATTCTTATTCAGAGTCTGTCCAAACTGACAAGTTCAATAACAAACAAGATAACATTGTTCAACACATCAATAAGTAATGATTTGCCCAAAGAGAACTGAAGAGGACTGTTACCTAGAAACCATGACAGGAAATAATACACATAAGTTACCCTACAGTTATTAAATATAATAGCATTTTTAGAATAATCTTCATTCAGATTGCATGGTTGCAAGTTTAATATAAAAATGTAGGGCTGCAACTAATTATTATTTTGATAATCAATTAATCTCACAATAATTTTTAGTCTAATCAGTTAGTTGTGTTTCTAATATGTATATAAATTCCAAACAATTATATGCACCATTTAAATCAAATATAACACACTAACACACTATGTCTTCTTTTATGTATATATCTATCTTTGGGATTTGGTTTGTGTTAACATGACCAAGACATTTAATCAGAGGTCTTTTTAACTATTTTAATAAAGAATAAACAACAGATTAGTTAAAAGAGAATGAACTTCTATGCCATTGATTTTAATTATAATAATATATATAGATGCAGTATGTGCACCATGTTTCCATGTGTAAATTTAATTATGTGAGGATAGTAAGGTTACCCTGAAGGAGGTTTATTATTTTAGGACTGGAGCAGTGATTGGTTTTCCATTTTCTGTGTACAAGAGTTGGTCTGGTTCAATGGCACATTCTTTACTCCAGCAAACAAAACATGTGAACTGACTTTTTTTGCTGGAATTATTGAAGTTAGATACTCATGCTTTATATGATTTACTGACATTTTTTCTCTTGCTTTTTCAATCCCTCTCTTCTTCCTGCAGCTTGCCTTTGCGGTTCTGGGTAAACGTAATTAAAAACCCTCAGTTTGTGTTTGATATCCATAAGAGCAGCATTACGGATGCATGCCTGTCTGTGGTTGCTCAGACCTTCATGGATTCATGTTCAACGTCGGAGCACAGACTGGGCAAAGACTCACCGTCCAACAAGCTGCTCTATGCTAAAGACATCCCCAACTACAAAAGCTGGGTAGAGAGGTAGGAAAATCACCATGTTGCTCATTCAGATCATAAAATTGTTTTGTATACAATAATGTGTAAGGCTAAGATAAATGATAAATTATCTATTTATATGCTTTATAAACTTTCCTCTTGTCCAGATGTAATAAATTAGCTAAGATATATTTGGTTTTGCACTAGTGTGGAACACCAATGCTAATGTGGCTGCCAATTAAAGCTTATAGCTATCAGCTAAGCATCCCGAAGAGACTGTCCCTTCAAAGGCATTTATGTTTAACAAAGTAATATACAAACCCCATTTCCAAAAAAAAGTTGGGACATTTTAAAAGATGCTATAAAAACAAGAATCGGCAGGACTTTAGTGGCACAGCGGGAAAACACGCAAGCAAACAAGAGCTGATATTTTGAATTTGTGAGTGTGAATCTCAGCTCTGTTACTGGCAGGCTAGACGCCTATACAGACAATAATCGGTTCATTCAAGGGTGGGTGTGCCGGAAGGAATTCCTCATAAATGCTGCAATTATGACCTCTACTGGCTGTTCGATGGCACCTGCACAACAAAACGGGGGATAACGGCATGTTTAGAAATAAAAAGCAAGTCGATCATGTGTAACTGTGTGTGTTTCAGGTACTACAGAGACATCAGCAAGATGCCAAGCATCAGCGATCAAGACATGGATGCCTACCTGGTGGAGCAGTCTCGTCTCCATGGCAGTGAATTCAACACACTGAGTGCACTGAATGAGCTCTATTTTTACATCAACAAGTACAAAGAGGAGGTGGGTTCAGGTGCTAGTGTACACCCAATACATTCACACTTGTTTCACACTGATCCCAAATCTCTTTTATTCCACTACACTGGTTACACTAGTCATAGAGTTGTTTTGTTATAAGGTACAGACTACACTAGTCTTAGACCTGTTCATTCTACACGTGTTGGAAGTGTCTAATTATTTTTCAAGATTATTAATTGCATTTGCTTAAATAAAATGGTAAATTGCAATTCTGTTTTATCTAGTAGAGCAGCAGTAGCACAGTGTTTGTTTAGGCGCAACCACTGCCAAACTTAACACTCGGGGTGGCTCAGTGGGTAGCACTGTCGCCTCACAGCCAGAAGGTCCTGGGTTTGATCCCTGGGTGGGGCGGTCTGGGTCCTTTCTGTGTGGAGTTTGCATGTTCTCCCCGTGTCCACGTGGGTTTCCTCCGGGAGCTCCGGTTTCCTCCCACAGTCCAAAAACATGCAGCCAGGTTATCTGGAGATACTAAACTGTCCAAACTGATGAATCTTGTGTAACCAGTAACTACCCGTCTTGTCATGAATGTAACCAAAGTGTGTAAAACATGATGTTAAAATCCTAATAAATCACTTCTACTGTATTCAGTCACAGTTGTAGCTATGAATAAAATAATCTGCTAATTGCCTATAAGCATTAATATTGTATAAGCCTGGAATGCATTGTACGTAGATACAGTTATACATACATAAATGAATTTTAGTGATATTGATTTTTTAAATGTAAAGAAAAAAATCTATTTTTAAAAGAGTTTGGCCCATTTCCCTCATACCTGAGTGCAAATTACGTTTCAGTAATACTGGGTGCATTTTGACAAGCATGTCTCATGAGCTCATGCTTCCTTTTTGTCCCGATTTCCATTCAGCCTTTACAAAAGATCTGTGACAAGAAAGCTGACTACACAATATTGAATTAGTGTGTGTGTGTGTGTGTGTGTGTGTGTGTGTACCTATCAGCTAATGGCTTTCTTTCTCATTTTCTCTTAATGTGCAGATCTTGACGTCACTGGACAGGGACGGGTACTGTCGCAAACACAAACTGAGACACAAACTGGAACAAGCCATTAACCTGATGTCTGGCACCAGCTGATGGAATGGGGGAAGAACGGAGGGGGTGTGGGGTGGTGAGAGCGAAGGGATTGAGAGATGGAGGAATTGGTTGAAGAATCTTTAGAAACTGACCGGCACTGAAACGTCCACAACTCGTGATTGGAGGAGAATCGACTAACACGGTGGACAATCAGCTTAAGCACCCACAGCACACAGAAGCCTGTTTCTCTGGACCAGAACCTGTACGGATAAACACATCGCTCCCTCCTTCTTCATGTTGCTTTTTCTATTTTGATATCTGTCCTAGTACCACTGTCGATTTTCAGTTGTTCCTCACTTTCCCAACTCTGACTTTTCATCAGCTCATTTTCTCTGTTTCTTCTCATCTTTGACTCATCCCGCTCTGTCATCCCCTCCCTCTGGCTTTTCCAGCCCATCATACAACGGCAAGCTGCCAAAAAAGAACTTTTTTTGAACAGAAAACTGTGGATCACTGAGATACATTCCAATAAAAAGGCATGTGCCACTGCCTTGAAAGCCGAACTGAATTTTAAAGCCAGTGCCATGCAAGAAAAGTTAGGACGCCGGAAGGTAAAATGATGCAACGTGACATTTATAGCCTCTGCCCGAGGCCCCCGCAGAGGTTTTTCAGAGGTGCGGTGCTCCAAAAACAGATTTTAGTTTGATGAGTAAAAAAGTGAGCATGTCTGCAGGTTTCTTGAAGGAACAGTGCAAAGAAGAGGCACCTCCTTATCATGAAAAATGGCCATAGACTATAAAAGCGCCTTTTCTTTCTTTCTTTTTAAAAATCTGGGGCCAAACAGACAGAGCAAAACAACAGTCATTCAGCTTTGCCTTTCAGTTACGTCCGGACTCGTAGCCGAATCTTAGCTCTCATACAGCCTCATTTCGGCTGCCCCTTCTGCTCGAATAGGGTTTATTCTTTTAATAATGTATCCTCCCTAATCCTTGGATCCTTGGTTCCTGAATTTTTGTATACCTGTGTTACTGTGAGGGTTGAAGTGTCAACTCAGATCTGCGCTCTTTTCCTGTTTGCCAAACAGGTAAACTGAAGTGTTTTACTTTATAACAGCATCCTGATATAATAGATCCATCCATCCAAGAGCAATAAGTCTAATTTAAACACAAGCCATGTGTCAAAATGTCACACGTGTTCAACCGCCCCATTCCAAAACACAAAAATCCCAACTCGCATTTGGTAATCCACTTTTTTTTTCTTCCTTCTTTATGTTAAAATTGCAAATTCTAGAAAGCAAAGGTATGGCATGTAATTAAACACCAAGCACAACGAGGAAAGCTGGTCCCACTTACCGATTGAGCCGTGGTCACGCTAGTTTTTGTTAGCGACATCTTACAAGTGAAAATGCATCACAGTTAGCGGCTTTACATCACAGACTTGCAAATAAAGTTTGAACGCCATTTAGCAATGGTGTTTTGTATAATACTTTTAAGTAGGATTGGGCAATATGAGAACATAGACTGACCATAGACCAGCATCTGCAGAAATTTGGCTTAACCGTTTATGTATACTGTGGTGTAGATAGGTAATTGGAGCTGTGCCAGTGATCTCAAAGCAACTAACAAGCCTGCTTAAGCAAGCAAGGGGCAGAAGAGATTTCATTTCTTCTGGAATCTAAATAAACATAATCTGCATACCAGTTTTGTCATGTTTTCAAAATCTGACACTAGGCAGTAACACTAATGAGCTTTTATTTTACGAGCTTAAAATGAAAACTGTAATCACTAATTAAAACAAAGCAGTAAAAAGAACACTACACTGTTTTATATACATCATTTTTTTACTTGAAATTGCTAAAAAAAAATGCCCATACTAGGGTATTGTTAGGATAACTTTAAAATACACAATGTTATAAAGGTTTTAGGCTATCGCCCATCACTACCTCCCAGGCCAAATGTTAATTCGGCTGAAAGGCAAGTACTATTAAGTTGCATTTACAAAGCGGACACAACCTAGGTCAAATTTAAAGATAGCCACAGCTAAAACCATGGTGAAAAAGCTGACTGTGCAGCAACGAAGAAGTGGAGGTCGCTCTCTAGTACTGAATCTCAGCAGAGCCGCTGACCTGACCGGGCGTCCATAACACAGTTGGCCACGTTCGAGGCAAGGAAGGTTGGACGGGGTGTCTTCCCGATGTTATATGCAATCTCCGAGACTGGTCTGGGCGCATTTATAAATGGAAGGGTGTCACAAGGAGCTTAGCGTGGCTCTCAGTAGGCGATACGATTCTGTGTGGGAACCCAACACTGGCAGGTGATGAGAAGCTGCTGCAGATTGGATGTTGGAGGGGGCATGCGGTGATCCGGCTCTCATTAATCAGATTCACAAACAGAACTGGAAATGGCTAGATTGGTGGGCGATAAAGGGAGAAAAAATCCAGAAAAATGCAACAGAGAAGTGTGTTTCCAGTGTTACCAATTCCCTAGTCCTGATTTGCTTACATTAAGGTGACTCTAACTGCTAGTGTGACCACGGTTTTATGGCTCTGCTGTTTTTTTGTTTAACCTCTGAAATCACCAATCCTTCAAACTTTAGCATTATCTACGTAACGATCGTCTTTTTTGTCTGTACTTTGCATTTAAACATGGCCTTAAATCACTGATTTTCTTATCTTAGGCCTGTTGCCTCTTTTTTGCAAGGAAACACAAGGTACTCGGAGGAAGTTGTCATAGGTACATTTAAGAATACTACCAGCCTTTTTTCAGCTTCATCTCTTTATGCTTTTTGCTTTTAATTGAGTGTTTTTGTGCATTCTAATTTATTGTTATTTATTCTCACATTGCAAGAAGTGCTGTTTTGTGTGCAGTATCGGTATTGTTAAATTACTTTGCATCAAGGCTTTTAAAACACACAATTTTCTTATTTTCTTTTTCTTAAAATAGTCATTGCCAAGAAAGTATTTTAATTCATGCAGTTAATGGGTGATATTCTGTTCTTTTTGAAGTGTATGCTTCAGCGCTAGACTGAGTAAGGTCAGCCCAAGCAGACTGAGGATAAAAACAAAAGAAACACTCCAAAGCGGATCTCAGTTGGGATTTGCAGTCTAGACCGGTGTCCTTGCAATCTGTTCCAGGCTTATTAATTATGCTTTCAGTTCGACTGTAAACGTACAAGGACGTTTCGATAATGAATCCAAAATTCATTGCGATGGCCTTTATGTGAAATTAGATTCACAAATTACACAAACACTTCTCAGATTGCCTGCTTTTTATTGTGACTCATCAGTCGATATGAAGTCAAAAAGAAGTTACCACATCCTCTAACCTAAACAAACTATTTACTGCATATTTACTGTTCTTTTGCTTAATTTAACATATTGGGGGAAAAAATCGCTGACCGGGCATCTACACAGACATGATTGGTTATGTCTCAAGAGGTGGCCGAACCACTGTGATAAATTGGCACCCTGTCCAGGGTTTTCCTGCCATGTGCCAGTGTTTCACAGTGGAACCAGACTCGCAGTGACCTTGGCCAGGATAAAGCGATTGATGAAAGTAAAAACAGTATGACGAGAAAATGAACAGTAAAATCCCACCAAATCACCTAAACTAATTAGTTAAATGTTTTACTTTTTAACTTTTAAATGAATTAATTTTGAACTTACTAGGGTTTTTTTTTTATTATTTTCTATTTTTCCCCACTTTTTGTCCCCCCAATTTTTTCCCCTAATCTACTCGTGTCCAATTACCCTGATTGCGGCCTCTATACTGATTCGACCCTTCACCGCTGACTGAGGGCGCCTCTCAACTGACATACGCCCCCTCCGGCACGTACAGTCAGTACAGACTGCATTTTCCACCTGCATGAGTTGAGTTCATACATCGACGGGCACTGTGTACGGAGGGCCACACCCCCATCAGCCCTGTGCAAACACCATCAGTCAGCCAGCAGGGGCCGCAGTTGCGCCAGTTATGAGGACCTATGATCCGACTTTTTACCGCTAACCCTGAACAACAGCCAATCGTTGTTCATGCAGCCGCCTAGCCCAGTCGGAAGGCAGAGCCGAGATTCGATACGATGTATTCGAAACCCCAACTCTGGTGTGCTAGCGTACTTTACCGCTGCGCCACCTGAGCGGCCTTACTAGGGTTTTAATTATTATTGACATTCTCTGAACCTTTTTTAAGCCGATCAGGACTTGCTCCATAGAAAAAGAAGCAGATGTGAAACACCAGGCATAGCTTAGCTTAGCTGATTATGAATATATTTGAACTAAGTGGAAAATTGTGTGAACTTGGTTTTTCACCAAAGCACTTCTTCAATAATTAAACATTGGAAGCTTTTGGTTCAGAATCACTCGATTTATTTCAGTTCTGCTCTGCTAATTTGTGATAGAATTTTGATAAAAGTTGATAAAAAGGTTTTTCTATTTGAATGATAGCAAACATGCTCATAGAATTGAGAGGATAAATTCGTTTTAACACTCCTACACTTGTAATTCATCCTGGCATCTGCAGGTGTGTTCAAGTATCAGATCAAGGTGCCAGATCACTACTTTAACATCTGAGGCTAAGATTTCCTAAAGTGGAGCTCATTAGCATTTGAAAGCAGGCAGAACGATCATTAAGACTTATTCTTTGCAGCATTTGTTTGTTATTTTACATGGGGTGGGGGAGAGAAGGAATAGGGGGCTGGCTCGTGTGGAATCTGGATCGTCATAAATTTGACGCTCTTGCAACATGAGAGGCCTCAAATCACCAATAACTGACTGTGCATTTGAGCTTATGTGCCACATCAGCACTGCATTTACAGAAACCACTCAATTAAATTAAACCCAGTCATAAATCTACACCAAAAATATAGAAATTAATATATCTGTATATCAAGAGTTAAATTTTGATTTAGCACCTCTTGGTTGATGCAGCATCATAAGGTTTACATCAGATTTCCAGAACTGTGAGTAAAAGCCAAACATACTGTCGGGAAGGGCCTTCTTCTCCGCATACGCACTGCCTGTAAGAAATGGCCATCAGGGCGATTGATTTTCTGTTGGATTTTTACATTGTGTCTTAACGGAGCTATTCATTAAGTATGCCTCTAGCCATATGATCCGATGTTGTCTCTTTACTTTCTGCAGCACAGTCTTTCTGAGATGCTTCACGTGTGTAAAGTGATAAAAGCGCATACTAATAAAAGCACCTGTATTTGTGAGAGAGAGAGACGCGAGTGGAGAAAAATGTGTTTTGGTAGAATCACTAGAAGAAAATGTCTGTTTTTTATTCATTAATACATTTCAGTCAGTGTTCTAGTTATAAAAGAATAAGAAAAAATACATCTCTCAGATAAAATGATTCTAATTTATTTGTCGGTTTTGTCTGTTTATCCCAAATGTTATAATCAATTATATGGTTGAGAATTGTTTACAGTTTCTAAAGATATAAGGAGTTTATTAAAAAATGAAACAAAAAAAATGTGTCGGAGAGGAAGTAGCTTTGCGTCTGACTGGCTGACTGACTGAGTAATGAATGTCTGCTTTGCTTAGTCCTTAATTCTATATAAATATATAAATATATTTTGTATAAATTTTGGTTTCAAATGGTTTATTTTAAATTATTCTTTTGTTTTTGGGTTCATATTTGTTGTATAATTCATGTTTTCAATCAGTTCACAGGAAATTTACGAACGAGTCTGTTCAAATGCTGGCTGCAATGAAGTGTTTTGTATATATTTGCACTTTTTTTTATTCGACGCGCAAGGTTTTTCAAAAGAACGAATGGACTCTATAAACAACCTTCACACAACAGGCATGGTGTTCTTTTATTTTGATTTTTATTGTTTTGCTAATTAAATGATATGTGGATGATGGTGTATATTTCCTGAATGTTTTCTTTGTATATGTTGTCATCTGCAAGGACTATTTTCTCTCAACAGATTGATGTTTTCATTCAAATAAAGATGAAGTGACTCAGTGAAAAGCTGTGCTTATCAGAGCTCAATTATTTTTTGCTTGTTCTGGTTCTATGTGTTTGAAAAAGAAGACGTAAGATTGTCAGAATTAGGGCTTATCTTATGGTTAGCACTGTCACCTCACAGCGAGAAGGTCCTGGGTTCAATCCCCAGGTGGGGTGGTCCAGGTCCTTTCTGGGCAGAGTTTGCATGTTCGCCCCGTGTCTGCATGTTTTTCGACTGTGGGAGGAAAACGGATCACCCAGAGTAAACCCATGCAGTCAGGTTAAGTGGAGACACTGAATTGCCCTACAGGTGAATGGGTTGTGTGTATGTGTGTGTATGTGTGTCTGCCCTGCGATGGACTGGCACCCCATCCAGGGTGTTACTGTATGCCTTGCGCCCATTGAAAAGCTGGGATAGGCTCCAGCACCATGCAACCCTAATTGGATAAGCAGTTTAGAAAGTGAATGAGTGAGTAAATGATAAAACTAAACCAAAAAGATATAAGTGGTTGAAGACTTGAGCAAAAAATGAGCAAACGCCAACAATGTAACTGTAAGGGGCACACTAGAACAGAGGCACCCATATCTCCCTCTTTAAAATTGGGGAATAACTAAATATGTAATTATATGTATTTAACAAGAAACTGCACATCCAACACTCATTTCTAAAAAAATAACTACAAAAATTCCAAACTTACTATGACTTTATAACATTACTGTATATTTCGGGATACTGTTGTGTATGTCTGGGCTGTGGGGTAGGGTGGGAAGACAGAATCCTTTTCTTACAAAGCAATAACATCCAAGCGCTGCGCTACATTTTGCAAAAACCTACATCAAGTCTGCCAAAAGCAGGTGGGAAAATGGTTGAAAAAGAATGAAAATTCTTGGTGATAAATTCCACAAAAACAACACCATTCCCGTAGTGAAGCATGGTGGTGGCAGCATCATGCTTTAGGGCGGTTTTTCCCTCAGCTGGAACTAGGACTTTAGTCAAGGAATTATAACCAGTTCCAAATATTAGTCAGCATGACCTTTCAGCATGACAACAGCCCAAAGTGTATCTCCTCATCAACAAAACAGTGGCTTCACCAGAAAAAGATGAAGGTTTAGCCAGAGCCCAGACATGAATTCAATTGAAATTTTGTGAGGTGACCTGAAGAGGGCTGTGCACAGAAGATTTTGAGCATCTACTGTATGCTAGTAGACTGGTAGACTTCCACCCAATGGTAGACTTCCACCCAAAAATACTGAATGCTGTCATAAAATATGTATGTAAGTCTTTTAACTTCCCTCTAAAATATTGGACGGCACAGTAGCACAGTGGGTAGCACTGTCGCCTCACAGCAAGAAGGTCCTGGATTCGATCCCCAGGTGAGGCGGTCTGGGTCCTTCCTGTGTGGAGTTTGCATGTTCTCCCTGTGTCTGCGTGGGTTTACTCCGGGATCTCCGGTTTCCTCCCACAGCCCAAAGGCGTGCAGGTGAGCTGAATTGGAGATACAAAACTGTCCATGACTGTGTTCGATATAACTGACTCATCGATATAGAACTGATGAATCTTGTGTATTGAGTAACTACCGTTCCTGTCATGAATGTAACCAAAATGTAAAAACAAAAACAGACTTTAAAAATCCATTTTGTATCATCTCAAAAACCTTAAAACAGGTCAGTGTTACTAAAGAAATGAGAATCACAGTTTGACTGGTTTAAGACAAAATGTGTATGTATTATTTTTAAAACAATCTGCTATAAAAAAAAAGGTTTTTAGAAATATTTTTAGGGAGCATTTAGGCTTGATCTGTCCACAGTGCCATAGACACACCTACTTCACCTGCTTAATTATCAATTAAAAGGCACCCCCCCACACTGCTCATGAAATTCATTAGTACAGTAACATAAGTGTCCATCAGGGATCAGTTTAACTGGCTGAAGTTTATTACAACAAACTATGAATTCTTTGGCTATGTTGCATATCCAGGTCTCTTAGCAGATTGTGTTTTAAACCCTGGCCCCTGTTGTGGGAATTCAAAATAGCCCTTAAAGATTGACACAGACAACCGGGGTAATAATAAAAATAATCAATTTATTACTCAGCTGAGGACCGATCTCATAATGCGAACTCTCACACAGCTTTAGAGAAGAGAAAGGTGGATACCGTCTGCCCTATCCCAGTATTTATACCCCGCTTTACTGCCCCTTCAGGCTAACTCGTCTCAGCGACCCAGCTCAAGGCCAACTTTCCACACCAAACTTGTTTATCATTCTACAAGAATAGTCAGCTTGTTAGAAACATGGCATACTTCCATAAGAATGCATAAATATCAAAAATGTGTGTGCGGGGGTGCCCATGCCAAGGTCAACATATCTCTGGACCTCAGAAACCTTCCAAAAGTCTCTTCTACCTCTGCTAATTGAACTAAGAAAGCAGGAACTTATGTGTTTAATGCAAATAACTAATGAAATATAACATTTCCAGTCACACCCCTTTAGTTACTCATTCTAAAGCATTTTACTTGGTACTAAAGTGAAAGCTTTAAACTAAACTAAAGTTTAAAGCGAAAGAATTGCCAGCAGGTCCCTAAAGCTTCGAGTGGTTCATTTTCTTTTCTGTTTTGTCATATTAAATTGATGATGCAACCAAAAGTAATTGCAAACACACTATGCAAAGACAAACATCAATGGAACAATGGATCTATCAGATTTTTATAGCAGCCCATCACAAATATAAATGCTGTTTTTATGAAGCTCACAAAATGAGACCACCAAACCCTACAGCATAAAACATTTAAGCCTAAGAATATAGTAAATGAAACCATGTTCTGAGATGGAACAGGGCACAATTCATTACACAACATAAAGTGCATCCTGAGCATTAAAGCAAAGAGGGCTGTGGTGTCTGTATACAGTTTCTTATGTGTGCTTTTACTCTTGACAGAGCAGTGCAAAATAGTGGCATGGCTAATGCTAGCTCTTAGTGGCTGCCAAAGTTTCAACTGCTTCTGAAAGCAAAGTGAGCACAAAAACTGTCCATTTGTTCTTAATGCTTGGGTTTCCATGGACAAGCAGCCATACACATGCCTTAAAAGGTGGAGGATTACTGAGGTTGTTTTAATGGTTTGGTGTAAGTGCTCAGTGTCAGTAAAGGATTCTAATGCTATAATATGCCAGAGAGTTGTGTGCTTTCAACTTTGTGGCTGTAGTTTGAGTAATGCCCTTTACTGTTTCAGCATGACAATACCCCTATGCTAAAAGCAAGTTTTAGTAAAATTGGGGTTTAAAGAGTTTAATGTGAAGAAACTGACCTTACAGAGCCCTGAGCTTATCTCTATTTAACACTATTGAATGGGATTGGGATGCTGTAAGCCTAACTTTATTGTAATATAAATGTTTCACCTTAATAATGCCTTCGTGAGCTAATTCCAAATGAATCCCAGTAGGACATTCTGAAATCTAAAACTGTGATAAGTAAATCTAATGCAAAGCCTTTTCAGAAGAATGCAGCCTATTGGAGCATCAAATGTATCAAAACTAAAATAGAAATGAGCAAAGCAATGTTGGGACATCCCTGGCTTTTATTACAATCTAGACATGTACATTATTTATTTACAACCCCAAATCAAAAAAAGTTGGGACAGTATGGAAAATGCAAATAAAATAAAAATGCAGTGTTCCTTAAATTTACTTTGAAATTTTATTTGATTGCAGACAGTTTGAACCCAAGAAATTTCTTGTTTTATCTGCTCAACTTCATTTCATTTGTTAACAGACCTCCATTCCTGCATTTCAGATCTGCAACACATTCCAAAAACTAAATAATGATGTGATTCTAAACAGGTGATGTCAACAGGTGATTGTAATCATGGTTTGGTACAAAAGCAGCATCCAGGAAAGGCTGAGTCTTTGATGAGCAAAGATGATCAGAGGATCTTCAGTTTGTCAACAAATGCGTAAGAAAATGATTGAAATGTTAGAAACAATGAACCTTAAAGAAAGATTGTGAGGGATTTGCATATTTCTCCCTCTACAGTGCATAATATCATTAAACGATTCAAGGAATCAGGAGAAATTTCACTGCGTAAAGGCCAGGGGTGCAAGCTTAAGCTAAACGCCCGTGATCTTCTATCCCTCAGACGGCACTGCATCAAGAACCACCACTCAACAATAGCTGATATAATCACATGGGTGAGGGATTACTCTGGCAAACCTTTGTCAAGCACCACAATACAGAGTTACATGCTCAAATGTCACTTAAAACTTTACTGTGCAAAAAAGAAGCCAGATGTTAACCATGTCCAGAAGCGACGTTGACTTCTCTGGGCTGGGAGGCATCTAGGATGGACGATCACACAGTGGGAACGTGTACTGTGGTCAGATGAATCAGCATTCCAGGTCTTTCTTGGAAAAAATGGACGCCGTGTGCTCCAGACTGTTATCAGCAACAAGTTCAAAAGCCAGGGTCTGTTATGCTATGGGGCTGTGTCAGTGCCCTTGGCAAAGGTCATTTACACTTCTGTGAAGGCAGCATTATTGCAGAAAAGTACATTGAGATCTTAGAGCAACATATGCTGCCTTCAAGACGTCATCTTTTCCAGGGACGTCCATGCATTTTTCAACAAGTCAATGCAAAACCACATGCTGCACACATTACAAAGGCATGGGTGCGGAAGAAGAGGGTACGGGTACTTGACTGGCCTGCCTGCAGTCCCGACCTGTCCCCAATAGAGAATGTGTGGACAATTTTAAAACAAAAAATGCGACAACAATGACCCCGTACTGTTGCACATCACTAAATCACTTGGTATCCTCGATGCCAAAATGTCTTTTAAGTGTGGTGAAAAGGAATGGCAACATAACAAAATGGTAAATGCTTTACTGTCCCAACTATTTTTGGAATGTGTTGCAGGTCTGAAATGCAGGAATGGATGTTAATTAATAAATTAAATGAAGTTGACCAAACAAAACCTAAAATATCTCAGGTTCATCCTGACTGCAATTAAATAAAAGTAAACATAAGAAACTCTGTGTTTTTTTATTATTTGCATTTTCTATACTGTCCCAACTTTTTCTGATTTGGGGTTGTATTGTAGAAAGATGAAATTTAGGAGTTTTGTCTAAAATTAGTAGTCCACTTAGGTGAAGGTTGCACAAATATACTGTATATAAGAAACTAAATTTTCAGGTCTATGTACAAACCTTTGACCAGTTTACACTTACAACTCCACATGAAGTTTAGCTATTTTTAATATACATTTCTCTGCATAATAAATTTAGTTTTTTCTAAGGACTCACATCTTTGTTCATTAATAAATAGGATGTTACTAGGATGTTAAAAGTATTCTACATTTTCAAGGTTTGACTGAAGGCCAATTTTCTCTTGAGAGGGAAATTACTCAGGCACAACTTGAAGGTAGATGCACCAGACTTGCACTATGCGCTGAACTCTGGCAGCACTTAGCATTTAACTTTGATGGCTCTTATTGAGAAGCACTCGGCCGCTCCGTAAAAAGGCTTTGATCACTATGATTTTGAATGAATGCAAGAGAAAGCCTACTAGTGTTCAAAGTAACATTAAATTACAGTATTTTGCTCTTAACGTTGAGAATGAAATTGCCTGACAACCTTTTTCTGCATAATGGCTGATTTTCAGAAAGAAAGGGCTGTTAGGGCTTTTTTTGATATACATAAAATTTAATCAAGCCTAAACCACTTTACGAGACAAGAACAAAATGCACACTGAGCACCTTCAGCCATTACAGGGTCTGATTGCATAAATGCATCAAACATCACCTTCCAATTGGAAAATCTAGTAAATGTACATCTAGTGTAAATATGCTCAGTTCATGATTTGCTCCGATGGTAGCTGTGACAGTAGCACTACAGAGGCGTATCCAGGGGTGGCATTGGCCCAGGTTGAAATTTAACTGGCCCTTGAAGTGCCCCTGTATTGTCACTTGTTGCTTCAGAGAAGTTCTTTAGCTGAATTTTGAGAGATTTGCAAATGTCACATTTATTTGATTTCAGTGCAAGATCCAATTTAAACACTTTTCTTTCTTGGTAGTGGCTGTAGGTACACACACACACACACACACACACACACAAACGGAGTGCCACCACGTGCCACACGTCTTTACCAAGCTTCTTGAATGAACATCCAGCCAACAGCACCCCATAGGCTGCGTCCTGTGACCACTGATGAAGGTCTAGAAGATGACCAACTCAAACATCAGCAATAGATGAGCGATCGTCTCTGACTTTACATCTACAAGGTGGACCAACTAGGTAGGAGTGTCTAATAGAGTGGACAGTGAGTCACTGCAGTGCTGAGAATGATCCACCACCCAAATAATACCTACTCTGTGGGGGTCCTGACCAATAAAGAACAGGGTGAAAACAGGCTACAAAGATATGTAGAGAAACATATGGACTACAACCAGTAGCTGTGCTCCTACAGTATATGGTAAGTGGAGCTGATAAAATGGACAGTGAGTGTAGAAACAAGGAGGTGGTTTTAATGTTAAATCGGTGTTTAAAAGTAAAAGATGTCCACATTATTATGATGATGTATTGTTTTGTGTTTGGACATAAATGGAGAGTAAAGTAAAATGCTTTAATCAGCTCTCTACATTGTCGGTCCCTTTCCTGTCCAGACTTTTTGCTTCAACTTCAATGTTTTAAGTCTTTGGACAACGTTCCTATTAATTGAACTTAGTTGTTTTTGCCACATTCCTTGCTAGCAGGTGTGTTAAATATATAAGGTAAATGATATGATTAACAACATGGCAACACTATGGGAAAATCTTCTTTCTTTTTCAGCATCATTATGCCCCTGAGCACAAAGCAGACGCCTATAAAAACATGGTTTGACTACCAACGGAGCTCCAGCTGCCTACACAGAGCCATGGTCTCAACCCAAATGAACTCTTTTGGGATAAGACATTTTTGTGCCAGTTCCAGATAAAAAAGAACAGCCCCAAAGCATAATGCTGCCACCACCATGATTCACTGTGGGTATGGTGGTTTTTTGGTGATGCGCAGTGCTGTTTTTGCGCCAAACATACCTTTTGAAATTATTGCCAAATAGTTCAACCTTGGTGTGATCAGACAATAACACATTTTCCCACATGCTTTTTTTTTTACTTGATGTAGTTTTTTGCAAAATGTAGCCAGGCATGGATGTTTTTCTTTGTAGAAAAAAGGCTTTCGTCTTTCCACCTACCCCACAGTTCAGACATATGAAAACTATGTCACATACTTGGAAGAAATTCCTGCAGCTCTTTTAATGTTGCTGTAGGCCTCTTGACAGCCTCCCAGACCAGTTGTCTTCTTGTCCTTTAATCAGTTTTGGAGGGACGTCCAGTTCTTCATAATGTTAATGTTGTTCCATATTTTAACAACTTGTTGATGACTGTCTTCATTGTGTTCTATGGTATACACTGATCAGCCATCACATTAAAACCACCTCCTTGTTTCTACACTCACTGTCCATTTTATCAGCTCCACTTACCATATAGAAGCACTTTGTAGTTCTACAATTACTGACTGTAGTGCATCTGTTTCTCTGCATGCTTTGTTAGCCCCCTTTCATGCTGTTCTTCAATGGTCAGGACTCTCCCAGGACCACTACAGAGTAGGTATTATTTGGGTGGTTGATCATTCTCAGCACTGCAGTGACACTGACATGGTGGTGGTGTATTAGTGTGTGTTTTGCTGGTATGAGTGGATCAGACACAGCAGCGCTGCTGGAGTTTTTAAACACCTCACTGTCACTGCTGGACTGAGAATAGTCCACCAACCAAAAATATATCCAGCCAACAGCGCCCCATGGGCAGCGTCCTGTGGCTACTGATGAAGGTCTCAAAGATGCAATAGATGAGCGATCATCTCTGACTTTACATTTACAAGGTGGACCAACTAGGTAGGAGTGTCTAATAGAGTGGACAGTGAGTGGACACGGTATTTCAAAACTCCAGCAGCGCTGCTGTGTCTTATACACTCATACCAGCACAACACACACTAACACACCACCACCATGTCATTGTCACTGCCGTGCTGAGAATCATCCACCACCCAAATAATACCTGCTCTGTAGTGGTTTCTGGTAGAGTCCTGATCATTAAAGAACAGCATGAAATGGGGCTAACAAAGCATGCAGAGGGACAGATTAACTACAGTCAGTAATTGTAGAACTACAAGTGCTTCTATATGGTAAGTGGAGCTGAAAAAATAGACTGTGAGTGTAGAAACAAGGAGGCGGTTTTAATGTTATGGCAGATCAGTGTATGTAATGCCTTGGAATTTTTTGTACCCTTCTCCTGACTGATACCTTTCAGCAATGAGTTCCTTTGTAAGCTCAAAGACAATAAATATCAGGAAAATCCAACTAGAAGAGCTGAACTTTATATGGGGTTTATCAGAGTAAGTTTAATTGATGGCAGGTGTCACTGACTACTGTTTAACATGAGGTTGAACATGACTGGTTTATTGTGAACACAACTGCATCCACAATTATAAGGGTGTGCACACAGATTAAAGGTCACATTAAATATGGAAATACATCTGAAATGATTTATCTTGATCTGTTTTTTTACATCATAAAAAGCTGGCCTTTTAACATGGGTGTGTATACTTTTCATATCTTTTCTATAGTCACTGCGTGAGTGTCCTGTTTATTACATAAGGCTGTAGAGCCAACAACAAACAAGATATGATAGCATAAATATGTATAAATTCACTGAACAAATAACTACATTTGAATGTAGGACATATCCTTGGCCCCTAGGTGTTGAATATGGCCTCGTTTTGGCCCCTAATTTTAATAAACATGCTAGAGCCGCCTCTGCAGCATGACAAATGTTTATGTCTCAGAAAGGTGTAACATATAAAGAGGCTAAACAGGCAGAGCCGGCGGAAGCAGTGCACCCCTGACGAAAGGAAGGATTACCAAAAGAAGGGAAAAAACAAGCAGGAAAAGGCAGGCTGCCTCTGGGGGTGTGGAGAGCCTATAAATAAGTAATGTGTTATAAGGAGGGAGGGAGGCTCATTAGCCCAGCTCTCTCTATCCTGTGGGGACAGCGATGAAAGTGGAGAGTGACTACATACTCTCTGACTTGCAAACACCTCTGTCAGTGCACTGAGTCACCAAAACTTCAGAGGAACTAACAGTTTTTATTATTGACTGTCTCTGTTAGTATGAGAATCATCATGTTTTTAGATGATATTTTAATTCTACAGCCAATAGAACAGTAGCAAAAGTTCAGAACTATTTATTTATTAGATTTACTTAAAAACATTAACAAATTCTTAAAATACTTTCTAATTTCAAAGTATGGGTGTCCAGTAGCTAACGCGGTAATAACAGTAATGTGGTAACAGTTTCTAATACACTGATCAGCCATAACATTAAAACCACCTCCTTGTTTCTACACTCACTGTCCATTTCATCAGCTCCACTTACCATAAAGAAGCACTTTGTAGTTCTACAATTACTGATTGTAGTCCATCTGTTTCTCTGCATGCTTTGTTAGCCTGCTTTAACCCTGTTCTTCAAAGGTCAGGACCACCACATGACCACCACAGAGCAGGTATTATTTAGGTGGTGGATCATTCTCAGCCCTGCAGTGACACTGACATGGTGGTGGTGTGTTAGTGTGTGTTGTGCTGGAAGGGAGTGGATCAGACACAGCAGTGCTGGAGTTTTTAAATACTGTGTCCACTCACTGTCCACTCTATTAGACACTCCTGCCCACCTTGTAGATGTAAAGTCAGAGACGATTGCTCATCTATTGCTGCTGTTAGAGTTGGTCATCTTCTAGACCTTCATCAGTGGTCACAGGATGCTGCCCACAGGGCACTGTTGGCTGGATGTTTTTTTGTTGATGGAGTATTCAGTCCAGCAGTGACAGTGAGATGTTTAACAACTCCATCAGCATTGCTCACTAACACACCACCACCATGAAAGTGTCACCGCAGTGCTGAGAATGATCCACCACCCAAATAATACCTACTCTGTAGTGGTACTGGGAGAATAACCCGGAGGCTAGTCCTGGGGGCTAACAAAGCATGCAGAGAAACAGAGGGACTGCAGTGCTCCTATATGGTAAGTGGAGCTGATAAAATGGACAGTGAGTGTATAAAAAAAGAGGTGGTTTTAATGTTATGGCTGATCAGTGTATACTGTCAAAGCCAAAGTCAAAAGTCAAAGCCAAAACAAAGTGACCATTCCAAGTTTTGGAATATGTTGCAGGCCTGGATGCAGGAATGGATGTGTATTAACCAATGAAATGAAGTTTACGCGACAAACAACTCCTCAAAGACTCAACATGTGGCACAGCTGTATTTTACTGAAATCCAGACCAAAACAGCTGGCAATGTGACCCTGAGCACTGGCCCGTAAATCAATACATTATGTCACCATGATTGTGTCTAGGTCTCTCATTTTCATGTTCAAGATACATTGTGCATGCTGAAGAGCAAAGGCCGTGTTTTTTTTAAATTTTCCAGGGGCTTATTTGACAAATGACCCCTGCTCTTAATGTCCAGTCTACTTATTCAGAGCTGGGTTTAAAATACTGATGAGCACTCGTGATGGATGGCCTCTGTGGATCCGGACATGTTGCTCGATCATTGAAGAGCTAATCTAATCCCTATCCAGGAGCATTCACTCGATGTTTTGAGAACCACTTTAGGAGATTAAAAGATTTCTTTTGCACTTCCAATCACATCTGTCCTATGTATACTCATACTGCAGGAGTCAACTCATTCAGATCTTTTGCATGTCATTTATTTGGGTTTTTCAGGACTGTTCCAGCTCTGTTATTAAGATTTGCACTTTATTGATTTTTGAATGTATTCTTTATTAAAAAGATGGTAAACATCTGGTGGGCTACAAATTAACCCAAATATTTACATTTATCTTCTTTTAGCAAAGATTTTGCCCAAATAATTTGCTAATTGGCTACTAACTTTTACACATAAAAACCTGTAGTAATGTGGTGCAACCAGGATCGTGTGGTTCTGATCAAACATGAATTTACGCTAAACCATCACAGCCTACCACTACTACAAAATGAACCAGATATTTAATACATTGTTCCATTGTTGAACAGGTTTCCTATACATCCTTATGGGAGAATAAACCTTGAAACTCAATGCCTTTTGAACTCAACGCCACTCCCAGAACCAACTGAAGTTGAGTTTCAAGGTAACACTGTACTATTATACTATTAATTGTTCTTTACTTAGTTCTGCATTATAAATCATTGTAAAAGTTTTTAAGGGTTTTATTTTATTAAAATTTTTAAGCAAGTCAACAGTTCCATTTAAACTTCTGTTTCTGAAAATTATTTTACATTTTCTTCTCAGTACTGGGAAATAATTGCCCATAAGCTACAAATGTAGTGGATAAAAATAAAAATGCAGGAGAGTTCCTTTAATAAGGCTTTACCATTATGAATGGAATGCAAAATCTTAAGAACGGCACTCAAATATTAGATGTCATCTGCAAGGACGAGACCGCAGACCTTTGTAACAGCTCTCCATATTACAATTAAATATAAGGTTTCATCTAATTATGTAATTGCATTTTTAAAAGTCACCTGCCACAGGTTTTCTCAATCAGTCTCAATACATAAAGAGAGGAAGCAAGGGCAGTCGTGGTTAATTTGTAAAATGGCCTTCAGGAATAATTATTCCAAATAGCAGAGCGGGGAATAAGTGGATGCCGCTGACGTTACTGGCTGCGGTTCATGTCTGTAGCACCGCTGCTCTCAGTAGTTTTATGAATAGTGACTTTTTGTGCTTATATATGTAGTTTATTAAATAAGAATGTTTTGTTCTGTAACTTTGTAGTCAAGCAGATTTCAGAATGAGTACTTTTAGAAATGTACAACCCAAATAAGAAAATGCTTGGGCAATATGGCTAGCAACACATTCTAAAAAAGTTGGGACAGTAAAGCATTCATCACTTTGTAATGTTGACATTCATTCCACAACACTTAAAAGATGTTTTGGCACAGAGGGTACAAAGCAACTTTAGGAGAGTTGTGATTGGAGCTGACTTCAGTGGGCATGTTGGTGAAGGAAATAGAGGTAATGAGGAGGTGTTGGGTAGATATGGTGTTAAGAAAAGGAATAAAGATGGGCAGAAGGTGATAGATGTAAAAATAAAAAAATAAAAGGATGGAAGTGGCTGTAGTGAACAAACATTTTAAGAAGAAAGAGGAACACAGGGTGACAAATAAGAGTGGGGACTATATCCTAAACAGGAGACACCTGAAAAAGATTGGAGACTGTAAGGTGGTGGTTAGGGGAGAGTGTAATCAGACACCATTGAATGGTGGTCTGTAGAATGTCTTTGGAGGTGAAAAGGAGGAAAAGAGTCAGGGCAGAACCAAGGATCAGATGGAGCAGGTTAAAAGAAGATATTCACAGAAGAGGTAAGACACTGGCTGGTGGTGGAGGGGAGTTAGACAACTGGGCAACAACTGCAACAGTGGTGAGAGAATCATCTAGGTAGGCACTTGGTGTGACATCTGGACAAGGGAAAGAGGGAAAAGAGACTTGGTGATGAAATGAGAAAGTGCAGGAGAGTTTAAGAAAGAAAAGGTTGGCAAAAAATAACTAAGACCACCAGAGAGACAAAAAGAGTAGACAGGAATACCATGTGGTGTAAGGCAAAGAGAAAAGGGGCACAGGCTAAGGAAGAGGTGTGTGGCAAGCTGTATGAGTAGTTGGATACTAAGGAAGGTGATAAGAACTTGGCCGATTGGCCAGACAGAGGAACAGAGCTGAAAAGATTTACAACAGGTTAGAACTAGAACAATGCAGATAGGAATGTGCTGACAAATGAGAAGAAAGTACTGAGAAAGAGGAATGAGTTTTTTATGGAGCCGATAAATTAAGGAAGTGAGTGCAGTTATAAAGAGAATGAAGAGTGGAAAGGCAGTTTGCCCAGATGACATTCCGGTGGAGACATGGAGGCTGAAACACATGAATTAAATAAATAGAAAGGATGTCCAAATACATTTGTCCATGTAGTGTTCAAGTAACTATACAAAAATGTGGGCAATTCCATACAACAGTGTAATAGCTGATTTAATCTGTTGAACTGGTTTTTTTACTAACCAAGTGTTGTTTGTGTAATAAACTGTTAAGGTTAATGGCAAAGAAGTCCCTTACATAGTACTTCCTCAGAGCTAGCTTAGAGCTGCACCAGTTTAGTTATTGTAGACTGTAGTGGGATCAATCAGGTCACTTTGACCTGTTAATGCTGGCAGCCATGTGCATATGAGGAGCTTTTTCAGTGTTGGATTAGGTCAGGCTTCAGGGTTTAGATGCTTTTATCGCTCTGAGCATTGTGTATGGCGGAGTCAGTGAACCGTAGCACGGTGTGACTCAGTGCCAGATTTGCCCCCAGTGTGAGCATTAAGCTGAGTATCAGTGTGCCTACAGGTGCTACTTGGGGGGCTTAAAATCAGTTGGTCGTCTGCCACCACATAAGTAAATACAGTGTCCCAGATGGGTAGTATAAATTTGTAAATTGGAAGTTGGAAACGGTATATTTATTTATATTCAATTGAGTCTTAACCAGGTTTTGAAGTGGGAGATAAACTGACGTTTAACTAGCTCTTTTTTAAAGATAAAATAAAACCCCTACATACACACTAAAACCAAGCTAAATTTTATGTGGCTCAGCAGTCTAGCTTGGCAGCTTTGGTAGGGTACTCAACAGACACAACTGGCAAAGAAAGAAAAGGATGGATGGGGATTCACCTTCTTGTCAATACAACCATAAATCCTTCTGTCTGGTTATTGACCAAGCAATTAGAGAATACAGAAAGCATATCTTAATCTTCTGAACATAGCTTAATCTGTAATGTTCCACTGGCCAGTGTCGGTGTAGTGCATAGGGTAGAGAAATGGCATAAGGGATTTCGCAGTGGGTCTGGCACCAACTGGTTTAAGATGGGCATACACCCATCACTTGTAAAGCTCCTAACAGATAGTGACAAGAAAGGTTGAGATCAAATTTCCTAAGACACTGGTGTTATGCAGCACATAATATCTGCTTCACTGTGCACTTTAGTGTCAAAAGCTCATAAGGCAGTCAGTGGTTTATGTACAGGATTAGAGACCAGAATATTCTGCAGTAACCATGAATTTAATGTTGTAAACAGACTGGCAAACGTAATGCTAATGATGTACAAACCTGATTTTAAAAAGGAAAATTAGGTAAATGGGATGGACACACGGCTAATCTGTTTTGTTTGTGGGATAAATAAAAACACCTATGGTGGAACTTTTAACAAAAAAAACAGGTGAATAGGTAACAGGCAATGTTATCGTCTACATGGATAAGCAAATTGTTAAATTTAGAACAATGTTTCTCAATACATGATGGCATGGAATTTAGGGATTTTATCATCTACAATCCATAACATTATTACACATTTTATTATTATTATTACTAGGGCTGGGTCAATACCACTTTTTTATGTCCGATACCCACACTGCAAATTGAGTATCTGCCGATATTATAATTATAATAATACATGTCTCAATGCACCATGGTTAAACTAGCTATCTAAATAACAATGCTCAGACTGTGAAACAAATATTCTAAAGGAATAAATACTTTTACACACAGAACATTTAGCAGCATTTTTGGGTTCACTTACGTTCGAGCTGTTGTTCACAGGACACATCTTGCTTTATGGCGTGTCGTCCAAAGTGTCTACAATTGGAAGATGTGCATGTCAATCAAACGCGATGGACCAATTAGAATTTACACAGAGTCGAAAACAGAGTCACGTTTTTAGATTATTAAACCCTGCTGAATTTTGAAGAGGACATCTGTGGCTAAACGGGAAATTGTGTAGTTTGTTTTATTTCATAACACTAATGGATTAATCGTTGAGAATGTGAGAGATCTCCAAGCCGTGAAAAAATAGGTTTTCTTTATCTCAGGTGAGCGATTTATCATTTATAAAGCGATTTTTATTGTGTTTAAACAGTGTTTTCACATGTCGCAGTTTTTTTAAATGCTAAAAGTTTAAGTAGATCAGTGTGATTTAATTTCTGAATGGCCTTATTTACATTGTTATTTACATTAAGCAACAGTAAGGATTGGATTACAAATTTTTTCCCTTCTGATATCCGATTCAGTGATTTGGGCCAATATCAGACCGATACCGATAGAGTATCGGATCGGTGCCAGCCCTAATTATTACACATATAGAGAAATATCTTGATTTAAAGGTCTAGGTCAAAAACCAATACTAATGCCCCTGACTATCGATCCACCAGATGGCCCTATATAAAAATCCATTCCAAAGCTAAGATCTTGAGTTCTCAAGTTTTTATCTCAGCTGTGCTATAATGTACTAGCTGTATACTAGCTTCACATAGCTGTGCTATGCTGTACTGAGGGAGAGAGGTTGAGGCTGATCAAGGCACCTGCACAAAAGAGGAGTGACCTTCTGTTCACATTTTAGCTTTCTGTGGGACTTCATCTCTGGCAGGTAAAAAGAACGACAGGAAAATTCATGCATATCAGAGGAAGTTACAATGGCAAGTTGCAACAAGGGAATTGGACATTCGGTAAAATAAAGGGTGAGAGAAAAGGTGAAAAAACCCATGCTGATTGCAGAATCTTTTTTTGTATGGATATGTGTTAGTGAGAAATGCATGGGGATCTTGTTAGGCATGGGCATTTGAAAGTGCCCTTTAATTATGAAGGGTACAGACACATTCTGTAGCAACATATACTGCCATGTAGATGATGGTTTTACTGGAACAAGCCCTGAAAAGACAAGCCAAATTTGCTTGTAGTACAACAGCGTTGCTTTGTAGTAAGCATGTGCAGGTGCTAGATTAACCTGTCTGTAGTCCAGACCTGTCTACAACTAAAAAGTATTTTAAACTATTATTTTACTACAGCAATTGTTGTCCACAATTCCCGAACAGTTAGACAAAAATGATAAATGACCCAGTCCCAGCTGGAACATGTTGCAGCAATTACATATATGAGTATGAGTATATATATTACAGAGTAGTTAAACATTCTTATAAAAAGTAAGAAAAAAAAATTGAGGAAACACACAACAGTTTTAAATAATCATGTCATTAATAAAAGTAAAAGGGCAAAGATTATGCAACACTTTTATTATTCATGTGAAAATAATTGCCCCTTAATAACTGGTTTTGTCATTTTAGCAGCAACGACCACACCTGAATAATTTTAATAGTCTTAAACACCCTCTTCTTTGCAAAAATGCTTTAATTTACAAAGAACAATGATGTTGTTTAATGATAATCTATTATTAAACTTTTAATTAAACTGTATCACAGGTATTTATGTATAGGAACAAATGTTTAAGAAATAAATTACAGGTCCTTCTCAAAAAATTAGCATATTGTGATAAAGTTCATTATTTTCCATAATGTAATGATAAAAATTTAACTTTCATATATTTTAGATTCATTGCACACCAACTGAAATATTTCAGGTCTTTTATTGTTTTAATACTGATGATTTTGGCATACAGCTCATGAAAACCCAAAATTCTCAAAAAATTAGCATATCATGAAAAGGTTCTCTAAACGAGCTATTAACCTAATCATCTGAATCAACGAATTAACTCTAAACACCTGCAAAAGATTCCTGAGGCTTTTAAAAACTCCCAGCCTGGTTCATTACTCAAAACTGCAATCATGGGTAAGACTGCCGACCTGACTGCTGTCCAGAAGGCCATCATTGACACCCTCAAGCAAGAGGGTAAGACACAGAAAGAAATTTCTGAACGAATAGGCTGTTCCCAGAGTGCTGTATCAAGGCACCTCAGTGGGAAGTCTGTGGGAAGGAAAAAGTGTGGCAGAAAACGCTGCACAACGAGAAGAGGTGACCGGACCCTGAGGAAGATTGTGGAGAAGGGCCGATTCCAGACCTTGGGGGACCTGCAAGCACTGGACTGTTGCTCAGTGGTCCAAAGTACTGTTTTCGGAAATCAAGGTGCCAGAGTCTGGAGGAAGACTGGGGAGAAGGAAATGCCAAAATGCCTGAAGTCCAGTGTCAAGTACCCACAGTCAGTGATGGTCTGGGGTGCCATGTCAGCTGCTGGTGTTGGTCCACTGTGTTTTATCAAGGGCAGGGTCAATGCAGCTAGCTATCAGGAGATTTTGGAGCACTTCATGCTTCCATCTGCTGAAAAGCTTTATGGAGATGAAGATTTCATTTTTCAGCACGACCTGGCACCTGCTCACAGTGCCAAAACCACTGGTGAATGGTTTACTGACCATGGTATTACTGTGCTCAATTGGCCTGCCAACTCTCCTGACCTGAACCCCATAGAGAATCTGTGGGATATTGTGAAGAGAAAGTTGAGAGACACAAGACCCAACACTCTGGATGAGCTTAAGGCCGCTATCGAAGCATCCTGGGCCTCCATAACACCTCAGCAGTGCCACAGGCTGATTGCCTCCATGCCACGCCGCATTGAAGCAGTCATTTCTGCAAAAGGATTCCCGACCAAGTATTGAGTGCATAACTGAACATAATTATTTGAAGGTTGACTTTATTTGTATTAAAAACACTTTTCTTTTATTGGTCGGATGAAATATGCTAATTTTTTTAGATTTTTGGGTTTTCATGAGCTGTATGCCAAAATCATCAGTATTAAAACAATAAAAGACCTGAAATATTTCAGTTGGTGTGCAATGAATCTAAAATATATGAAAGTTTAATTTTTATCATTACATTATGGAAAATAATGAACTTTATCACAATATGCTAATTTTTTGAGAAGGACCTGTATATACAGGCTTTGGTATGTTCCAAGACACTTGTAGTTGTCCTGGAGCATATCTTGCAAGTATAATGGGGGACATACAAATGTATTTCTTATTCCTGTTTTAACCTTATTGAAGATGGTAATCAGATTTTTTTTCCTCTAGGTTCCTTTTTTCCTGAAAACATTGTGCCATCCCTTTTTGCTGTAACAGAAATCAATTATTCTCTCATTTTAATACTGAATGATGAATATCACTGAATCTTGTGCTCCAATAATCTCAGCACTGAGATCTTAAAATTAGTAAAAAGATAGTACTCATTAATCAATTAATGTCCTTTTTGTAGGGCAGCAAGAAAAAAAATCATTAGCTCAGTGCACTTACTTAATGTACCTTCCAGTAAGTCCTTAGTTCCTGCTATTCTGAAACACAATGACAAACAGGGGAGAATAAAATCAGACCTACCATATCATACATAATATACTCCGACCTTAATGGCACAAAAATACAGCAATAGATCAACAGAGGAAGTGTAGTAGACCTACAGCCATAAAACACAGCTTTCTTTTTGATGAATCACATGAATATATACTAAATTATAATAACCAGCTTTGTACCAACTCATTGTCCAGTTGAATTATGAACACTAGTTTTGTTTGCACATTTTTCAACATGTATAAAAGTTGTATGTTGTATTAACATAAAATGGTACATAAGTGATGGAATAACAGTTTTTAATGTTTCCTACAACTTTATTCATATAAAACATGAGCTCAGTTTAAAAACTACAGTGCCTATAAAAATCATCTTAACCTTTCGAAATCCCTGCCTTTTGTCAACTTAAACCATGAAAATAAATTACGTCTAACTTTTTACAGCTGTACTTACACATTATTACCCTCATTGCCAAAGTGAAAAATCTAATAAATTATTATAATTAATTATAAAGAAGTCAAATACAGTGAAGGGTCCACTGTATTTGACTTCTTTAAAATTAATTATAATAATTAATTATACAAAACAAAACAAGGGACTTATGCAAACAAAACAAGGGACTTACGAATTTAATTGGTTCCAAAGGGCTGTTCTTAAGTCAAAATGTTCGTTACACTGTTAGACATTTCTGTAATTTCTACAGTTATTAACCACATACCACACAGTAAAATACTGCAAATAGTTTTTACAGTACATAACAGTATTTTCCACTGCATCATGACAATTTTGCCTGATGCCAAATACTGAATACAGAGATTTACTGTATTTTTTACATTGAGGTAAATTACTGTAATTACCTTTGGCGCCAAACGATTTTATTGACAAGATTCAACCTAATTTTCAGCTGTGAGAGTTTTAAACTGACATTGTTTGCCTAACGGTTCAGCTTCGGAACCACCACATTATCTCAAGTTTTGCGGGAAGGAGTTTAGGAGAGGTGCGCACACAGAAACAGTTCGGCTCTGATGGATGGAGCCGCAGTAGAGCAGCAGGGGTGCTGACCCTTGAAGAGGATTTTTTACACCAAAACTGGGAACCAGCAAAAAATAAAGGTAAAGAGTCTACGACAGTTAGGACAATAAATTAACACTAGTCACGGTTATCGGGACTGTTGTGCACTATAGGAGCGTTAGCATTACTTGTCGGCAACTTTTTTCCAAAGTAAAACAAGTAAATATTCCATTTTACTAATGACTGTTTGTTTCATGTTTAAAAGCTAAGTTAGTCAGGTTAGGTGAAATTTACGACACGACAGCGCTAGCATAGTAGCTAATCTCCTGCGACGCTGTAAACTGTGACATCGTTTAACAGTCGCCACAGGATCCTTATAAAACATTGTATTTTTCAGAAAGATTAGATTTATTTTGAGGATACTGTATTGAATTGCATAGAACTGTTAAAGATGATCTTTCTGTGATTACAGGTGAACAATGCTGAATGGATTGTTAATGGAAAAGAACAAAGCAGGTTGCAGGTTGAGAAGTGGTTTACCTCGCTGCGTTTGCTACCCAGGGTCTACCTAGGAACACGGTTCATTTCATGTTAAGTCGGGTATGTGAGTCGACAGTGTTGTGTGGAGTTTTATACCAAAACTACTGTGTTTCTGTAACCCTGCATTTCTGAAGCTCTTGTGTTATTTCTAATGTAACTTTATCTAGATTCATTGTTCATTGTTGTACTATGCATCCAATACTGAATAATTTAACAGTAAAAGTGTTTTTCTGTAA
Source organism: Trichomycterus rosablanca (assembly GCF_030014385.1). NCBI lineage: Eukaryota > Metazoa > Chordata > Actinopteri > Siluriformes > Trichomycteridae > Trichomycterus > Trichomycterus rosablanca. Next base: position 31,815,318 of record NC_085994.1, on the reverse strand, counting down.
TATGAATTAACATGAATTTTGTGCATGTTTGTTAATGCACATTGTGTTATTTTAAATGTGTTGTTTTAAATGTATTTTGAAAGTTTGAAAGGGACTTACGAATTTAATTGGTTCCAAAGGGCTGTTCTTAAGTCAAAATGTTCGTTACACTGTTAGACATTTCTGTAATTTCTACAGTTATTAACCACATACCACACAGTAAAATACTGCTAACTGTCCCCTCTGTTTGATACACAGTGACAGCTACTGGCAGGAATAATTATACAACACAACAAATAGTGATTTTTTTTCATTTTCTCACCACTGCACTTCCTCTGCACCTTCTTTGGGGACATTTTAATATTGAATTTTACATAATAGAGAGAGAGAGAGAGAGAGAGACGGTTCGAGTGAACTGGTTCGTGACGTCACGTGTTTCGCAAATTTCTGTTTGTAATCTAAAATTTGTTTTTACATTAATTTGAAAAAGATCGTTCGTAACCCAAAATGTTCGTATGGTAAACCGTTCGTAACTCAAGGGTCTACTGTAACTGGTTTAGATAGTTAACCAGTCCTTTAGAGTAACCATTATAAACTTGCTCAGGTACAACCAATCTCCTTCTAGATCACACACCAAGATAATTGTCCCAAATCTGACATCAATAATAGTAGTTTTGATTGTTTAAAATAAACAGCTGTTCCGCTACTGATAGTGCATGGTAACACAAACATTCACCATGGTTGAAAAGATGCATTCAGAAGGGCTCCATGATATAGTTGTGGAAAAGCCAAAGTTAGAAGAAGAATATAAAGCATGTGTATGAGTTAATGGCAACACTAACTCCTTGCCAAGATCAGGCCAACCCTCCAAAATGGATGCCCGAGACAGGAGGACATTGATCATGCTACCAAAAGGTCATTGGCAAAAGTCTGTATGGCTTATATTGGTCTGTTTGTGCATGTGCAAACATCCCACAAGCTTTGTACAAAGCTGTTCTGTATAGCAGGGTGTCAAGAAAGATTAAACATTTTGGACTTAACTCCATGTGGTACAACTCAGCACACTACCGAAAATACACTATACCTACAAAGAACGGTCAGGATCTTTCTCTTTGGCAGAAAATTGACATTTGGTCAGGATTAACAGCAAACAAACATAGAGACAAACAGTCCTCTGCTAGACAGCTGAAAATGGGCAGGAGGATCATCTTCCAGCACAACACGATCCTGAACACACTGCCAAAAAAGCAGTGGCTTAAGGATAGAAAGGTAAATGTCCTTTAGAGTCCTAAATTTGTGGATGTACTTGAAGATAGCAGCGCAATTCTGGTCAACACTAAATTTATCTAAATCGAACAATTCAACAAAGAAGAATGGATAAATATACCTTAATCAGAGAGTGCAAAGCTGGTAGGGAAATAACCGAACAGACTGATGGCAGTCTTGTATTGCCACTACGCCATCACTGCTTTGCGATTGTTGGCTACACAGGAAGGTCAGCTTTCTCCAATGCCCTCTGTCTCATATTGGCTGAATCTGATAATGCAATCTATGTTGTGATGTTGTCTATCCAGCTTTTTTTTGTCTTGTCCCAAGACTACCTTTAATGTTATTATGTGGGTGCCTCATCACATGCCCAAAATAATAAGCTCCTTTTCTGTTCTGGCCATCTTCTAAAACCTGCTCAGTGGTCATCTTCCTCCATGAGATTTTCAGCAGTTTTCTGCTGGTCATCTTTTCCACGCTGGCACCAACCTTACCAAAGATGATCCAGCCAATTAACCTTACCTCTCTGTCCTGCCATGTCCACATCTGGATTGGAGTGCTAACATGATATTTGGTGTCATCTTCAAGATTAGCCCTCAACTGCTTCAAAGTCACCATGGCGCTAATAATCCTCAGCCTTTGATGTCACCCTCCGCTTTGTGTGTAAACTTGGTCTAATAATTGAAACCATCAAAGGCCCTTCCTTCCTAATCCTTAGAGATGGCAAATCCCCTCTCTCTCGCTCAGTCCCCTGTGCTCTCTTTAAACCACACAGCAGTAGAAAAAATGAGGGGGTCTTAAATTAATGTGCTTAGCATTTCCATCATGACATGACAGATCCCTGCAAATTATCTCTGTGAATAGGTCACATTTTCACAGTTCTTTCCAGCCACAATTTTTCATTCGCCAATTTTTGATTATTATTCGTCCATTCATTTTCATTTGTCCATTACACACTGATTAGGGAGTCCAATTTATTCTTTTTTTCCTCATAAAATCATTTATAATGCTCATCGTCAATTTGTACTTGTATAAAAGAGGAGGATGATCAAGGCTTCAAAAGCTTTTTTAATATAGCAAAATTACTTCCATAGATGGTTCTATGCTTAGCAAATACATCCTTTTTGTTACAGCTTTCCCCAATTCTGAAAACTTGACAAACACATCACAAATTCCATTTGTTTCTACTCAAATATCATTCTAAATTACACTTTTGCAAATTGCATCATTAAGCATACTTAGGTCACCTAGAAACACTAGCCTTTAAAATGCAACACCCTGATTACCATTTAGTCTCACTTTTGTTGCTTCAGTCGTTTGTCAGAGTATAAAAGAGGCCTCAAGTGACTTATACAGGTGTTAGACAAGATGACGCAACTGCAAGAGCACAGAGGAAAAGGGAAAAGTGAGAGTAAGAGGAGGCTTAGTCAGCCACAGAGGCCATTGAGGACAAAAAGGATGAAGAGGAAAGCAAAGGCGAGACAACATTTCCAATGAAATTCATGCAACTTTGGTGGAACATATAATCAATTCCGACCTATCCATGACGGAAGTTGGGCAGCAAGTGCAGCTACTTTACACTTGCTTTAGTTACCTGGGCCTTTAGAGAAGGGAACAGGTAGGTAGCCTCAACCACAATTACAGTATATCATAACTTCATGGTTTCTGTGGATATCGACAGTGCTCTCAGAAGTGTACGCTATGGTGTAATGTTTATATATACTTTTAACAGAACAAAAAGGTGATAGATGCTGCAAATTCATAGATAAGCAAAAGACCACAATAGACAACAAGGTTGTGGAATATAATGTCATCACCCTGAGAAAAATCAGAGACAAGGTCAGGCTGTCCATGACCGTGTCTTGAATCATCACCATATTCCATTTGAGCACAACTCTGATCAAGTGAAGGAGCAACAATTGTAACGTGTGCATGTGAGTACATCATCCTCTGAGTACACTGTATAAGCATGTGACTAAACCTATCAGCCGTAACATTAAAACCACCTCCTTGTTTCTACACTCATTGTCCATTTTATCAGCTCCACTTACCATATAGAAGCACTTTGTAGTTCTACAATTACTGACTGTAGTCCATCTGTTTCTCTACATACCTTTTTAGCCTGCTTTCACCCTGTTCTTCAATGGTCAGGACTACCATAGAGCAGGTATTATTTGGGTGGTGGATCATTCTCAGCACTGCAGTGACAATGACATGGTGGTGGTGTGTTAGTGTGTGTTGTGCTGGTATGAGTAGATCAAACACAGACCGTGTCCACTCACTGTCCACTTTATTAGACACTCCTACCTAGTTGGTCCACCTTGTAGATGTAAAGTCACAGACGATCGCTCATCTATTGCTGCTGTTTGAGTTGGTCATCTTCTTGACCTCGGCACGGTGGCTAAGTGGGTAGCACTGTCGCCTCACAGCAAGAAGTTCCTGGGTTCGATCCCTAGGTGGGGCGATCCGGGTCCTTTCTGTGTGGAGTTTGCATGTTCTCCCAGTGTCCGCGTGGGTTTCCTCCGGATGCTCCGGTTTCCTTCCACAGTCCAAAGACATGCACGTGAGGTGAATTGGAGACACTAAATTGTCCATGACTGTGTTTGATATTACCTTGTGAACTGATGAATCATGTGTAATGAGTAACTACCGTTCCTGTCATGAATGTAACAAAAGTGTAAAAACATGACGTTAAAATCCTAATAAACAAACAAACAAACTTCTAGACCTTCATCAGTGGTCACAGGACACTGCCCATGGGGTGCTGTTGGCTGGATATATTTTTGGTTGGTGGACTATTCTCAGTCCAGCAGTGACAGTGAGGTGTTTAAAAACTCCAGCAGCGCTGCTGTGTCTTATCCACCCATACCAGCACAACACACACTAACACACCACCACCATGTCAGTGTCACTGCAGTGCTGAGAATGATCAGCTTGTCTTGCAGTAACAAAAAATGATTGTTACCTTTTTTGTATCTGTGACTTTCTTTGTAGGGTTTTATTATTGTACCTACTGTAAAAACCCTACACTTCACCAAAATTAGAAAAACGATTTACTTTATCTTATTTCTACACACTGATATGCATTTGAATGTATAGCATGGTCAAAACATACATGACCACATTTAATAATAGTGTTTTTATTTTATTGCATCAGTGTTCATTTGACGATCTGTAAGAAATAAGCTTATGATATCTGTGTGTATTGTTTTGGTGGAAGAAATCAGTTTTAACAAAAAAGAACATGGTTTGAGCACTGTGTTTTATATTGCAAGAGATTTTTATAGTTTTTACAATAATAATTCTTTAGTTTTTGTTTAGAGTTTTGAGAAATTGAGCCACTGTTTCTGGACATGTGTTAAAACATTTGGGAAAAGCAGTAATTTAAGGAGGATCACCAATCAGCAATGTTACTCTAAGCCTTATCATATAAAACCCATGTTTATACTATCGAAAGCATGGATTTTGTAGAGAGGTTTACACCAAACCAGTTCAGTTTTATTAAGCATGTGTGGCATAAAACACTGAGAGATACAATATAATATGCACAATGTATGATTGCACATGGTACTGTCTGATTTGCACAATTGCACACCATACTATTTTAAACTGCACATTTTAGTCGTGCTAAGTTCTTTAGTAAGACTTAGTTCTTTAATTTTTTGTTTGTTTTGTTTCTTTTTTTTTTATATTTCTTTTTTTAATGTATTTTATTATATTTACATTACATTTCATTTTTTATTTTATTTTACTTTTATTTCCATATGCCACTACATGGACGTGTTTTTGTGGTGCTTGTACTTGTTTGAATTGCTGCTGTTACACTGCAATTTTCCTTTGGGGATCAATTAATCAAAGTAATCAACCAACCAATCAATCAATATAAGAAATACCTGAAAGATGAAACCTGAAGATACAAGAAATGTGATTTGATGCAAAAATAGCATGTTACCTTATTTGTCTAAGTTTATTAAGGTATTATCCTACATCATAACAGGACAGAACACAGCAAATGTATATTTTCAGACAAGAGAACACCTACTTTTCCAACAAAAAATATAATCTGCATTAAACCAGGTTTGACGTTAGTGATTAAAATTGATGCTTCATTACTGAAATCCCATTTGTTTGTACCATGACTAATGCAAGCTAGGCTAATTAGGCACTAACCTGCAAGCTTGTGCATGTTCTACATGAATATTATTAAATATTTAATATTTTATGCTACAGTTTTTCTAAGACCCAATTTCTGAAACTTTACTTTTGTCAAAATGTAACACACAGCGGCCTAAGCCCTCCCCACACACACTACATGAACAATGCCTACACTTTTGGAAAGAGCAAACACTACACACAAATATGAAATATTAAGCTTTTCTTACACAACAACTACTGTACATGTTGATGTGATAAATGGAAAACACTATTAGCTTGTGTTTTTTTGAGTTTCAGTGTGCAGGGTCATAGTAGTCATAGTACTCGTACCTACACGCACGCTATTTATTATACATATTCAGTACATATTCACCAAAAAGTAAAATATAATTACAAGAAGAATCTGCTGTATATTTTGTAATACACACAAAAAAGGCTTTAACTTTAATACAAATTTAGGGTGCATCTTGTCTCTTAGATGGGTCTGGTCACAAGATCTTATCAACATTACAGGTGTTGCTTTTTTCTGGACAGACAGCGGGGGAAGTACCTTTTGGAGTAAAGTAGCCACACCTGACATTCTCCTTTATCAGAGTTACCACAAACTTCTTTTGGTGGGGTTGGCAATCTTCCATCTCCATGCCGATAAGAACTCCTAAATAAGATTGGGGAAGGGAGGGTATGGTAGCAGGTAAAGCGCAACAAATTATGGGTGCTCAATGAACCAATTTTGTAACTGAGCAGCCCGGTGGAAACATACATTGTCCTAGAAGACAGCAAACCTGGACTGCTCTGGTCCATCCACCTGGTGATGAGGAATAAGTATATTGGGCAGTGTTGTAGGGACCAAAAGTGGCATGATGATGAATATCACCACTCTGGCTAATGGATGAACACATTGTGATGTTGCCACCATGCTGCCTAGGAAGACTGACAGTAGCATGGTGCACCTTGTTTTGGAAAGGTTGCCACAAGCTTCATTAATGTAAAGGAACTTGTGTTGCACTGCAGCAACATGTAGCTTAAACATTACCAGTATTGAGTATGAAGTAGGCATAGTCACTATTGTGTTGCACAGGACAGTACCAGTGAGAGGATAGCAAAGAATACTTGCACATATTTTTAGCACAGTAGTCTCACACTGTCAGAGTTGTACTGCTTTTCAGGAGATGGCCCAGTGCAGATAAGCTTACCGAATGGATGTTGCTGAATGTGACATTGTAAGTAATTATGTGTTGTTGTAGTTGTCATAAACAAATGCTATTGTCTGTTTTGACAATGCTCTGGGCTGAACAACCATCTCCTTCCTTCAGCACGGGTAGTCTAGCCCTGCAAAACATGACATGAATGGGTTTTCAGCATGAAAATGAATGAAATGTTACTGTAAGTAACAACTGATGTTACTAAACTACAGTAGCACAATGTCTGAATGTCCACATGATGCTTGCTGCTGCCCAGCCTTCCAAAAACGTAACCAATAGCTGACCACATGGTAAACCAAAGTGACCCGGATCTCATCTGTGATGGTTGCTCTTTCTCAACCTTTTTTCTCGCCCTCTTCCTCTCTGTTCAGTATTGGCGTCCATTGTTGTGCAAATCAAGATGTGTTACCTGTGGCTTTATTATAGGGTTTAGGTTCTAATTACTAAAGATTGGTAAAAAAAAGTAGCCAGAAATGTTTCAGGATTTGGCTAATTGGTACATGGGTGTGGCATTTGCATGGCAGTGTTTTGTAAAAGAAAAAAGGGTTTTCAGTTTTGAGTGATGTGTCTTATGTATGAAACTGCATTAAACTGTATTGTGTTTAGAGTTGCTAAATAAGTGCAAGGCAGAAAATGTGCTTATGGTTTAGTGTACCTGGTCAAAATATAGGCTGAATACGTTAGCAATGAGTCATTGCTACAGGTACAGGGTCTTAGCGGCAGAAAAAAACTGTATTAAATATATACTAATTACTCATTATTGTAGACTGAGACACATACTAATTACTCATTACTATAGACTGAGACTAACAACAAAAGCTGACTAAATAAATAAATACATTTTAAAATGTCTTTATCAAATTAATGATAAATCTTAAGCTGTAACAATTATTTTTGAGGCACTGAACACAAAGCACTGCATGTACTGTACTGTAAATTCTATATTTATTTCTTGAGAACAGAACCTAAGCAGAGTTTAATAGGAAAACAGAACTGAAAATGAAATAATCTAATGGCTATGTGATGGCATATACTGTATTTGGGTTTCACCTCTTTGTGTGGCAGCCTTGCATCAGACACAGTCACACCCCTTGCTCTTTCAAATTGCATTTTCCTAATCCCTTATTTTAATAGACATCCCCCACAACCAATTAGAACCAAATCAAGGAAATATATCACTTCTTTTGCCTAGAATATTTTACCGGAAAATGAGAAAAAATTATGCAGATTATTCATGAAAAGTGGCTGAGCTCATTTGAAACTTAATTTTCATGTGCTTTATTAATGTTCACTGTTTCTTCCTTAAATGATGGACATAAAATTTTCGATTAGGGTGGGGGATATCAGAGGAGAAAAAGGAAGCAGCAAAAATGGTCTTTAAACAAAAAATACAATACAATTCAAAACAATGCAGTATGCATTGCCATGCATATCTTTATTTGCTCACTTAACTGCTGTTGAATATATATGTATTTACAACCCCAAATCAGAAAAGGTCAGGACAGTATGGAAAATGCAAATAAAATTTACGTTGACTTTTATTTGATTGCAGACAGGATGAACCTGAGATATTTAATGTTTTGTCTGCTCAACTTCATTTCATTTATAAATAAACATCCATTCCTGCATTTCAGGCCTTCAACACATTCCAAAAAAGTTGGGACAGGGGCAATTTAGGGCTAGTAATGAGGTAAAACAAACTAAATAATGATGTGATTCCAATCAGGCGATGTCAACAAGTGATTGTAATCATGGTTTGGTACAAAAGCAGCATCCAGGAAAGGCTGAGTCTCTGATGAGCAAAGATGGCCAGAGGATCTCCAGTTTGTCAACAAATGTGTGAGAAAATGATTGAAATGTTTAAAAACAATGTACCTCAAAGAAAGATAGGAAGGGATTTGCATATTTCTCCTTCTACAGTGCATAATATCATTAAATGATTCAAGGAATCGGTAGGAATTCCAGTGCATAAAGGCCAAGGGTGCAAGCTTAAGCTGAACGCTCGTGATCTTCGATCACTGCATCAACAATAGCTGATATAACCACATGGGTGAGGGATTACTTTGGCAAACCTTTGTCAAGCACCACAATACAGAGTTACATGCACAAATGCCACTTAAAACTTTACTGTGCAAAAAAGAAGCCTTATGTTAACCATGTCCAGAAGCGGCGTCGACTTTTTTGGACTTGGAGGCATCTAGGATGGACCATCACAAAAGTGGAAACGTGTATTGTGGTCAGATGAATCAGCATTCCAGGTCTTTTTTGGAAAAATGGACACAGTGTGCTTCGGACCAAAGACGAAAAGGACCATCCAGACTGTTATCAGCAACAAGCAAAAAGCCAGGGTCTGTCATGGTATGGGGCTGTGTCAGTGTCCTTGGCAAAGGTAATTTACAACTCTGTGATGGCAGCATTAATGCAGAAAAGTACATTGAGATCTATGAGGAACATATTCTGCCTTCAAGACGTCATCTTTTTCAGGCATGTAATGTTCTTCTGGTATTTGCCAAACCCAGACTTGTCCACAAGACTGCCAGATAGAGAATCGTGATTCCTCACTCTATAGAAAATGTTTCCGCTGTTCCATACTTGACTCAGTCCATTCATCATTGCATAGAATAATAAGCTATCATTACACGTTTAAATGTACTTAGGATTTTAAATGGTATAAGTTACCATCAGCACTTGATTAACTCAGTCAATGTATTTCATACAATTGAGAATGCCATTTCCGAATGTGAATCACATGCTTGGTTGTATACACTCAATGATTGTGAGCAGAGTGCAAGAGTGCCTTGACACTATCGATTGGGCTTGGTGTCCATCAGCAAAGTACAACTAGAAGGATCCACTCTCTTTTACTTTGTCTGTCTCAACAATAGACAATCACACTAAGTCTATCTTTGTCTAAATAGAAACACCATACAAATGCTCTGCATTGCTACAGAATACTAATAATAAATAATAAAGCCCAGCCCTTTCTGTGTGCAGAGATCCCCAAAGGCTGCTCCCATTGCCACCCCAGCATTTCCATAATCACTTTATCCATGTGATGTGATCGGCCTAGCACGCAGAAAAGGAAGACATTAGCCCCAGTTTGAACCACCTGAGCTCTGGCAGAGAGCAGAGGGGCTGTTCTGGGTAGATAAGACAGACATGGATTGGCAGGCTAGAAACACTGTGGTGCCGGAAACTGACGGAGCTTAAACTCCTGCTTTTATATCCGCTCGGTGATTATTGCTTCTGAGAGATTTACTCAGCTTGGAAATGGGAAAAAGGATTTTTTTTTTACATGACAATAAGGATGAATTAGATTTTCCCTGTATTCAATTACATCAATTGACTACCTTCATCTGTTCCCAAAATGCTTGAAGGCCATTTCCAGTGATTATGAGATGTGGTCTTGTAGTACTTTTCTTGATGAGTCACTGGCTCTTCTGACTGGAGTTTCTGAGTTCACTTGAACATCATGAACTTCATGTGCTGTCATAGATGCTAGCCAGCTCCTGAGGTCTAACCAATTTTCAGAGATTGGAACATTGGCTGTAGTGTGACTGCACCAATATATTAACCAAATTAAGTTTAAATTAATACATATTTGAGAGCTAATTTGTTGATTGGGAGTTGGGGCCGGGTTGCAAAAACAATACCGGGTAAGGGCCTTGCCTAAGGGCCGAACAATGAGGCAGCAAGGATTTACTGTATATTCCTCAAAGCAGTCACTGTTTTTTTGACTAGTATTTTTGGGGTGCTTGCTGGGTTAATGCATTGCCTGACCAAAATAATTAAACAATTTTAATTTTAAAGCTTCCCTTTGGCCAGTGTCCTTAATTATATAGGCACTTCTGTATTTTTTTTTTATATATAGCCTGTGCTTACTTATACGTGTGGAGAGCCTATAGTCCTTGTGTTGCCAATCAACTACTTTCCCAGTGCAGCCGTATAATTTTGGGGCCCCTGACAAGTTACTGCACTGCGCCGAACTGGACAATTTTTACTTCATTGGGTGCACTTCAGCTTCCTGTTGACACAGGGCCCTTAAAACCCCTCACACACTGGATTGCACATATCTCCCTTTGATGAAGTAATCTGTAAGCATTTGGTCTTGTCACATGTTTTTTTTTTCTCCTCAGGAGAAGTGAAGTAGTCCCCCGTAAAGTGAGCTCTGAGTGAACGTTCCCCTGAGAACAGATGAGCAGTGTCCCTTGGTGGCCCCCCACCATGTGATCTCGAACACAATCTGAAACTATACCAGCAGTTTTACCACCTTAATGGATTATTCCGTCATGTCTGGAAAATCTGGCACCTGTGCTAGGCAGTGAAGCACTGAAAAGGCTGACTGTTGGAGTGAAACGCTGCTGGGATGGTTACTCAAGACAAGACACATAAGGATGCTGACAGGTGTTGTAGAACCACCTCAGCACAGCCACATGCACCACTGTCATTGTACATCAGAAAATTACTTAAACTAAAACAATGGTGTGACTGAAGCTCATGATTTCTTCCCTTGTTTTGTAACACCGCCATCTTAATTGAATTGTTAAACCAGATGGAAAGCAGATTGCTGGTATGAAAATAAGACAAGTTTGTGAATTCCAACTGAGTTGAAGGTCCACTAACTAATGTGATGTTTAGTGTTTAAACTAGAAGTTTAACTATCAAAGCTTTTTTAACAGTTTTGCTTTGTGCCATGTGGTCTGGATTTCAGTGTGGGTTGAATAGCAGAAGTTTTTAATCAGTGGCAAAAAAAATCTGAAAAGCTGAAAAGATTTGCTTCATCAGAATGGATGCAAGATATCAGGCCAAATTTAACAAATACACTCAGACCAGAATCTGGGTAGCTTCCCTGGAGAGAAATGGTCGAATCTTCCTGATGTTGTACAGGAGGAACCGGCACGATCTCGTCATGTTGGCTACATGAGAAGAGAAGGTCAGCTGGTTATCCAGGACAACACCAAGGCTTCTTACCTTATCAGATGGTCTGATCTGGGAGTCATCAAGAGAGATGAGTAGGTCCTGGGTTGGAGATTGATCTCCGGGAATGAGCAACATCTCTGTCTTGCTGGGATTGAGTTTTAGATGATAAGCTGACATCCATTGTGAGATATCTCGCAGACATGCTGAGATGCGAGCTGAGACTTGTGTGTCTGAAGGAGGAAATGACAGAATGAGCTGAGTGTCATCTGCATAGGAGTGGTAGGAGAAGCCATGGGAGGCTATGACCTTACCCAGAGAGCGGGTGTAGACAGAGAATAAAAGTGGGCCAAGTACAGAGCCCTGAGGAACACCGGTTGAGAGAGTGCATGGAGGAGATATGGATCCCCTCCATGACACTTGGTAAGAGCGCTTTTCGAGGTAGGAGGCCATCCTGTTACTCCAAGGTTGGAGAGAGTAGACAGGAGAATGCTGTGATTCACTGTGTCGAGGGCTGCAGAGAGGTCAAGAAGAATAAGGACCGATGACAGTTTGGCTGCTTTGGCTGCATGAAGCTTTTCAGTAACAGCTACAAGTGCTGTTTCCGTAGAATGCGCTGCCTTGAAGCCAGACTGGTACGGATCGTGGAGGTCATTCTGAGTAAGAAAGGCAGATAGTTGGTTATAGACAGAACGTTCAAGAATCTTTGATAGAAAAGAGGAGTAAGACAGGTCTGTAGTTGTTAATGTCTGAAGTGTCTAGTGTAGGTTTCTTAAGAAGGAAAATGACCTGAGCCTTCTTAAAAGCAGTAGGGACAACACCTGATGTCAGGGAGTTGTTGATGGGTGTGATGAAGGGGATTAGGTCCTGTGAGATGTGAGACATCACAATACTGAATGATTAAAAGTCTCTGCATTAGTTATTAATTCGTTCTTATTTCCTGCAGTCCCACTTTAAAAACCACATGCAGGATTCCAAATCATTTGAACAACAGGTTTTTATTGGTCAGGAAGTCATCCACCCTATCCAATCCAAGATTGTTTCATACTTTGCCCTAAAACCTTCCTAACAACATTCTTTAAGTGCAGAAAGTAGTCTTGCCAGGCTTGCTAAGCACAGCTTCATCCATAATTGCTCACCAGTCTTTCTTAATTTCTTCCACATGAAAACTCCAAAATCTCAGGAGCTCAACCATCTCTTTGGTGCACTTGCGTGATCGCCAGCGATTTGTTCTTAAGTATCGGTGCTTTTTTTGGTTTTTTATTTTTCTTCTTGGCATTTACAGAAAAAGGTTTGAAGTATTAAAAAATGGGAACATTTAAGTATTCCAAAATTAGTCTGAAGACCATAATTTGCTCTACATTAAAACATTTTTATGTGAAATTCTACAAAAATGCTGTAAGGCAGCAGAAATAATAAAAGGAACAAAAGAAAGCTGGCATAGTGGTGCAGAAGGTATGGCTGTGAGGAATTTTGTATGTTTTCCACATGTTTGTGTGGTTTTATCCTGGTCAGGGTCATGTTGGGCATAAGGCAGAATCGCATGCTGGACAGGACACAGGTGCAGGGCATCTCACAAAGTCACTGTTTCATACTTAAAACAATACTGCACAGTGTTTTACATTTACATCAATTAGCAGACAGTTATCCAAAATGATTTACATTTGTGACCAAATACATTCCGAACAATTAAAGGATAAAGTGTCTTGCTTTGTGGCCCACAGTTCCAACCTACGGTAGAGCTAAACTACCACTGCCCAGGGCAAAATGACATTGCCATTATTATTATTGTTTCTTTTTTAATACATGTAGAACATCTACAGTGTTTATATGAGTTTATAAAGACTAACTGTAATTATTCTAGTGACCTTGGTGTACAATTATTAAGGCAGTTGAGCTATGACGTACTCTGGCATTTGCTATTAGCTTTTCCATTTGAAGAGCCTTTCATTAGGCTTCCATCAGAACACGGTTTTATCAGGTGTCTCATTAGAATAGCCTAATCAAGATCTTTCTGTGTGGAAGCTATTTTTAATGCTAATGCTGTGTCCATTGGGACAGAGTTCGGATAGAGGATCTAGTGGCGTGGTCTGCATCTGTTTAACTGCAATGTGAGCACGTTAAAGCTTAGTTTAGACTGTACTGCCCTCTGTCGGATGGACAGTTACTGTGATATTACATGTCACAATCGTAGATGTTACATTATTACATTACATTATTACATTCAGGCACGTGCACAGATAGACCCCTAGTGGTGCTCAAGCACCTGCCCTTTTGCCCTGGATGAGAAAAGTGCCCTTTCTACTGGAGCCCAATTTTTTTCTACATTCATTAATATTTAAAAATAAATATTACCCTCTCTGTCATCAATTCCCCCCATAAAAGTGTTTCACTAGTTTTGTTTTATTTAAAATCTTACTTATTTTGATGTGAAAGCCTGAAAAACTGCTCTCACAGTAATTTGTTGAAAATAGATACAAACATACAATATTTTTTAATTAAAGCATCACGGCCAAAACGCTGTGTAGGAAAAGTCACCTTTAGTCAAGGAGTTATTTTCATGCAAGCATTTATACTTCAACAGTTGAGGTTTACAAATGAGGAATAATTTTGCTAGGTAATTAACATTACAAACTAATATATGTAGAAGGCTAAATATAATGCTCTATGATATATAACAGCATACAAAAAATGATGAATAAATAGGAATATGTTATTTAGCTGTCTATTTGATTTTATTGGCATAATAATAGACCCATTGTTAACATTAAATACCCAAAGTGGGTTTCTGATTTGAAATTAAAGGTAGTTCTTAAGTTGAGCTATTTTTTGATGATTATTTAATATATTGTTTGGTTAAAAAAAGCAAGGCCTTGTTTTTGCCTGGTTTTTTTTTTATTTATTCAATTTGATAATTTGAGTTATTTAATTAGATGTGTATTGATTGTGTTAACAAAAATAAACATATAAGTTAAATATCCTACAGTTTTTTTATTTTTTATTTTATTAATAATTTTGGCGATGGGTGCCCTTTTTTTTGGCTTGAGCACCTGCCCCCAAAAATGTCTGTGCACGTGCCTGATTACATTATTATGATTACATTTACATAAACATTATAATTTAATACAATGTTTTTGTTTATTTTAAACCATATGAGTAGCATGATAATTTAAGTGGTAATTGAATCTTTTACAAATGGTGATAGTATGTTGATATTTGCAGTATAATGGCTGGAAATGTATTAACTTAACACAAGTTTGTAGTGAGTAGATCAGATCCATCTGCTTAAAGTCTTCTGAGCATGTGCTTCAACGGAAAGGAGGGGGATGCACGGTGGCTCGGTGGGTAGCACTGTCGCCTCACAGCAAGAAGGTTTGAGTTTGATCCCCAGGTGGGGTGGTCCGGGTCCTTTCTGTGTCTGCCTCCCTGTGTCTGCGTGGGTTTCCTCCGGGAGCCCCGGTTTCTTCCCACAGTCATGCAAGTATTACAAAATTGTCTGCGACTGTGTTTGACATTAAAACTTGTCAAGTGATGAATCTTGTGTAACCAGTAATTACCTACTATCCTGTCCTATCATAAATGTAACCAAAGTGTGTAAAACAAGACGTTAAAATCCTAATAAATAATAAACAACTGAAAGGATCAGACGCAAGGCAATCTGACCTTTTGTACAAAAAAATTGGCATGGTTAATTTCATAAATGTGCTTACTTGCAAAAATGAATGTATTTTTCAAATTATGCTGATTACATTATTTGCAGTGAAAAACATAGTATTACATTTGAGAAAAATGCAAAATAAAAGTATGTTTAGTAGCTGTCTCAGATTTTTGGCCCACACTGTACATGTAATTTTTGTAATGACTTGTATTTAGTAATAGTGCGGCAGTAGTGGTTTTGATGACGAAGGCTCTAATGCACTTCTAACTGGCACCAGTACAAATCACAAAGTTCGTGTTCGGGAAAAGCAGCACACTAAGCCGACGTCAGCAGTTCAGAGCGCAAGGTTCGCTATGACAAATGCACACTCGGATATGTTAAGTTGATTCTTGGTCATCTGCCAGTGGGATTTCATTAAAATAGTAAAAGTAAGAATGTCTGCGTTACATTTACATGAGTAATTGATCTTAATATATCTTGTCATATAGGAATGTCTTTACACCAGCGGTGTTCAGTCAGACCCTTTTAACTATTCAGATAATGTGTGATATAGCCCCTGGGCCGTGGACCGTTACCGGGCCGTGGGTCATTTATTGCCGGGCCGCACAGAAAGAATAAATAATTAGAGAACGCTACAAGAGCAATTATATTTCCAAAACTCTTCGGGTGTTACTGTCTCCTATCACCCCTAGGTGGGAGCAGCATCTCGTTGCAGCGAAAAAAGCCCAGGATTTACACTGATTTTTCATTCTATAGTTATTCTATTTTAAATCCTCCCTACCCCGCCTGTCCATGAAATGATATCTTATATGAAAGCGGTCTGTGGTGAGAAAAGGTTGGGGACCGCTGATGTGTCGAGTATGGCCACATTATGACTAAAAACACATACAGTGGGGGAAATAAGTATTTGATCCCCTGCTGATTTTGTAAGTTTACCCCCTTACAAAGACTTGAACAGTCTATAATTTTTATGGAAGGTTTATTTTAACAGAGAGAGACAGAATATCAACAAACAATCCAGAAAAAAAACATTAAATAAAAGTTATAAATTAATTTGTATTTAATTAAGGGAAATAAGTATTTGATCCCCTACCAACCAGCAATAATTCTGACCCCCACAGACCGGTTATGTGCCCATGAGGCACACAAATTAGTCCTGTCCCTGTATAAAAGACTCCTGTCACAGAATCAGTTTCTTCCATTCAAATCTCTCGACCACCATGGGCAAGACCAAAGAGCTATCAAAGGACGTCAGGGACAAGATTGTAGACCTGAACAAGGCTGGAATGGGCTACAAGACCATCAGCAAGAAGCTTGGTGAGAAAGAGACCACTGTTGGTGCGATAATTCGAAAATGGAAGAAATACAAGATCACAGTCAATCACCCTCACTCTGGAGCTCCATGCAAGATCTCACCTGGTGGGGTAAGAATGATTCTAAGAAAGGTGAGGTCAGTCCAGAATTACACGGGAGGAGCTTGTCAATGATCTCAACACTACCACAAACATTTCTTACATGATACATACATTTAACTCTATGTATTTCTTTACATGCTGAGCACAAACCTATGGCGTATTAGGGCCATTGTAAAATATATATATTAAAGTTTAGATTTCGAGAATAAAGTCGTATAAGTTTCAATTTCGAGAATAAAGTCAAAATGATTTCGAGAATAAAATTGAAATGTTATGGCTATAGCAACCTCCTTGTGTTAAAATGAGGGATGTTCATGATTTGGTTAAAGTTGTAATTTTTTATCAGTTTCACAAATATAGAAATCCCCAATTTCCTGGCACATCAGCACCACTTTGTAATAGCATAAGGATGCTCGGCGTCTGCGTCATCGTCAGTACTTCAACCGAGGCCCCGACGCCTTATGGTTGCATTGACGGGTTTAGTCATCATGTCATGTGGATGGAAGCGTACAATACAAACAATGGCCCAAAAGTATTCGCAGGTTACTGGATAATCAGAGTAACGCACATTGGAGGCTGCCCTTAGCGCTTGCATGCCGATCCAGGTACTGAAACCCGTGCTTCTCTGAACTGAACAAGCCTACGATGACTGCTCACACTTTGGCCATAATATTTTGACTTTATTCTCAAAATCATTTCAACTTTATTCTCAAAATTGAAACTTACATTTTTTTTTTACAGAGGCCCTAATACACTGTTGTACAAACCTGTCAAACTGTTCTCATAGTTGCAAATAAGGTTTTAATTAACTTAGTCAATTAAAGAGTTATTTTAATCTAGATTAGCTTCTGCTTTAGTATATAAAATTCACTCACCAGTATATAACACTTTAGCTGGGATAATCTTTGTTGTTTACTTTACTTCACCTTTATTATCTTAATACAGAGCACATCAGATGTGTTGTAATGTGCAGAATGTGGTATATTTGGCACTGATTGTTCCTGTCAGTTTCATAACCCCCATTCCCAGCCACTGATGTCAGTAACGCGTTACTCTAATCTGACCACATTTTTCAGTAACAAGTAATCTAACGAGTTACTATTTCCAATCCAGTAATCAGATTAAAGTTACTTATCCAAGTTACTGTGCGTTACTATTTTTGTCATTTTCCTTAGTTAAAAGAAAGTCTTGCGTCTCGGGGAGTGACGTCTGGCCTATGCGACAATTAAGTCACGAGCTGCGTCTGAAATCGCATACTTAGAGTACATACTAGATTGGAGGAAGTATGCACTACTCCGCCGGTAAAAAAGTACATACTTTCAGTACAGAAGTATGCAGTATGCACACAACACCGCTACGCACTACATCCGCCATCTTTCCAACGTCAAGTGATGACGTGGGGATGTGATGACGTAATATCACCATAGTTACAGACTCATTACAAACCCCACTCGGCTGTGTTTATTTAAGAAAACTTTATTTAGCTAATAAATTAAATGGATGGTATGTTAAAAACAAAAGTGGATAAATACTTGCTTTCCTGCAGTGTAATTATACACTCGGATATTCTTACAATCTGTTCAGTTTTCTATTTGCAATTTCACTACATGGTTCTAAAAAAAAAAAAAAAAAAAAAAAAAAAAAAAAAAAAAAACCTTTATCAGTGAAGAAACTCACACTTTTGGAAATTAAAATTAATTGAAGCTTTATCATTTTTTAAAATAGAATGACAACAGGCATTCATTTCTATCTGTGTGAAGCATTTAGGTCCTTGTTAGGTCCATGTGTTGTTCCATAATACTGTATTATGATAGTATTGATTTACCCATATTATTCTTAAGATGATGTTACAGCGCTGATATGTTCTGAGAAAGTCTTCCTCAAACCACAAGTGTATATTATGTTTCATATTACCAATAATAAGCTTAATAAACTTACTATAGCAACTTGTAAGCAGACACAAATAATCCCTTGAATTCCAGAAGGCCGTTGACAGTTCCAAAATTAAACCTGCGTAAAGACGTATAGGTCAGATATATTCAAAGTACTTTTTTTTACCTTTACAGCTTGACTTTAGCTATTATTTTGTTTACATTGTAAATACATCGATCAGCCATAACATTAAAACCACCTCCTTGTTTCTACATTCACTGTTCATTATAGTTCTACAATTTCTGACTGTAGTCCATCTGTTTCTCTGTAGCCCACTTTCATGCTGTTCTTTAATGGTCAGGACTCTCCCAGGACCACTACAGAGCAGGTATTATTTGGGTGGTGGGTCATTCTCAGCACTGCAGTGACACCGACATGGTGGTGGTGTGTTAGTGTGTTGTGCTGGTATGAGTGGATAAGACACAGCAGCGCTGATTAAGTTTTTAAACACCTCACTGTCCCTGCTGGACTGAGAATAGTCCAGGCAGTGGAGTGAGTGCCACACACCAACATGGTTTCTTAGGTCCTGGGCTCAGTCCCTAAAGCCTCTGTCTGTTAGGAGTCTGTGCATGTATTCCCTCTGAGAATAGTCCACCAACCAAAAATATATCCATTCAACAGCGCCCCGTGGGCAGTGTCCTGTGACGACTGATGAAGGTCTAGAAGATGACCGACTCAAACAGCAGCAAAAGATGAGCGATCGTCTCTGACTTTACATCTACAAGGTGGACCAACTAGGCAGGAGTGTCACAGAGTAGACAGTGAGCGGACACAGTGTTTAAAAACTCCATCAGCGCTGCTGTGTCTGATCCACTCATACCAGCACAACACACACCAACACACCACCACCATGTCATTGTCACTGCAGTGCTGAGAATGATCCATCACCTAAATAATACCTGCTCTGTAGTGGTCCTGTGGGTGTCCTGACCATTGAAGAACAGGGTGAAAGCAGGCTAAAAAGGTATGTAGAGAAATCGATGGACTACAGTCAATAATTGTAAAACTAAAGTGCTTCTATATGGTAAGTGGAGCTGATAAAATGGTCAGTGAGTGCAGAAACAAGTACGTGGTTTTAACGTTATGGCTGATCTGTGTATTTTTTAAGGTATGATTGCAAATTAATATAAGTATTCATTCTTCTTTATGTCAAATTTTCTACAACAGTTAAACTTGATTTTCATTAATATTTCACACTATATACTAAAATCTGTGAAAGTGGCTCACATGGTGGGGCAGGCAGTGGAGTGAGTGCCACACACCAACATGGTTTCTTAGGTCCTGGGCTCAGTCCCTAAAGCCTCTGTCTGTTAGGAGTCTGTGCAAGTATTCCCTCTGGCTACTCCAGTTTCCTTTAACCTTTCCAGATTGCAACTCTAGCCAAGGTGTGTTCCTGCCCTTTACACAGTATTCCAAACATAGCCCTAACCGAAATGAAGCCGTTATTGAGAATAAATGATGAATAAATGGATAAATAATACAATAAATGAAAAAAAAAAATCAAAGCAAAATTTCAATTTTAAAATCTATTTTAATTAATAAAACACAACTACAAAAAGTCTTTTGAAGTGTATTAGCTCTAGCATATTGAAATTATTTTCCTTACAGTACTAAAAGGAATGTTAAAACTACTCCAAGAAGGTAAAGGGAAATATGATCCTATAACTACATAAGCAAAATTTCAACAAGCTGTGGACAAGTAA
This sequence comes from Trichomycterus rosablanca, assembly GCF_030014385.1. NCBI lineage: Eukaryota > Metazoa > Chordata > Actinopteri > Siluriformes > Trichomycteridae > Trichomycterus > Trichomycterus rosablanca. The sequence continues at coordinate 31,795,091 of NC_085994.1, read as the reverse complement.
TATTAATTTTTGCATCATCTAATGGATTTTCATACAACAGTTTCTCAGTCTGCAGTTTAATCATAGAAATCTGAGTTTACTAAGTGACTTTTTCCATTTTATTTCTGGTCATATACATTGGAATCAGTAAATACCCAGACCCCTGACTTTTTGCTCACTTTGTTGTGTCGTGAATTTGAATGGACATAATTTCTATTTTAAATCCATTCAATCTCCAAAAAAAACATGTTGGTGTGTGGCACTCACTCCACTGCCTGCCCCACCATGTCAGCCACTTTCACAGATTTTTTTTTATGGTACAAATTCTGTCTGGAGTGACAGTTCACTTTTCAACAAAACAAAGCATACAGCCAAAACAACACTGGTGTGGCTTCAAGGCAAGGCTCAGAAGTGGCCAAACCAAAGCCCAGACTTGAACACCTATGTAGAGAACTGAAGATGGGAGGTCACAAACACTTGCCATCTAACTGCCATATCTGCCAATGGGATAAATACAATTAAGAAATTTCTGGTTTTGACTTTTAATTATTTTTTTAAAAGCTTCAAAACATGTTATTACACATTATAATGGGTGATTAATTGCAGCTTAATGGTTAGAAATGACTAAATTAAATCACAACAAAAAGTAAAAGTGTGCAAAACCCAAGGGGTCTGATTGCTTTCTGAATAACTGATGATTTGCATGATTATCAACTGTTCTCACTATTACATAAATGCACACAAAGGCCAGCTGATAGACCTTGTAACTCTGCAAAAAATAACCTGAACAAAATCAAGTTTCATTACAATTATTTTTCATATCCATTCAAAATTACTTTGATTTCTGTGCACAATGCCAGCTGATGGAGGTACTTAATGGCCTTCAGTTTATACTGTATGACATGACTGGAGTCTTTCTTCATGCAGCTGCCTCAAACTAGAATTTATTCCAGAATCTTACCTCTAGTCACCCTAATGCACTAGGGTGCACACTAGGGTCCATATTCAGCACAGGTCACACAGGTCAGTGCACTGTAAGAAATTGAAAGGAATGTACTCTCACTTTTCATCCAAGTATGTGGCCTGTATAGCATACTGTTAAGGCCCAATGTTTACAGATAGATAGATTTGGGGTTTTATTTAATTCTGAATATTTTCTTTACATGACTGTATGACTGACTTAGTTTTAACGCCCATGTAACGCTAAGTGGGCTATGACGGACAAGGGGCGGACACACACGCAGAGACGTACTAAACTAAATATATTTATTGAAAACAAAGACAAAACAGAGGAATACAAACTGACATACAGGGATACACGAGACAGGTAATAACAGAAATCAAACTAATGAACTATGCTAAGCTAAAGGCTAAACACAAAAAACATGAACCTAAACCCTAAGCTAAGCTAAACAGGAACGAGCATGGAGCATGGAGCATGGAGCATGGCGCATGGCGCATGGCGCATGGCGCATGGCGCATGGAGCATGGAGCATGGAGCATAACAGGGTTCACCAGAATAGTCTCCAACCAGCCTTTCCCAGTGCCTCTCTTAAATACTGGCAGCTGGGGCTAATTAGCCCAGGGAACCAATTAAGAGAGGGGAGCTGGCTGGAGACTAAGGAGAGAAGGGCGTGGCACACTGGAGCACACCGAGGCTCAAAGTGTGACAGCCCAAGCATAAGCTCCTTGTTTATTCAACTGGTCATTACCAAATACAGTTTTGTAGGGGTTTTAGTTTTGTAAAATGTCTCCCTCAGTGAAATAATGTTTTAATGTCTAACATTAAATTTTAGAGAGTAATTGGCTGTTGCGACTATTTTTCAGATCTACTTTTGAGAGATTAAACATTTTACTCATTAAATGTTATATCTAAAAACAAAAGTGCAGGGTGGGGCAGGACAGCCAGTCCACTGTGCTTAATTAAATAAAATACTCCACCTGTCATGGAGATTGAAAATGGTCTCAGATTACAGAATCATGTCTTTCTAACCTGGCAGTGGGTATGAAAACACAGATGACTGCCTGTGGTGGTCTCTCTGTGTAACGCAAGAGACCTTTAAATACCATTCTCTTTTTTTTTTAGGCAGGTCTCTTTTGTTTCCGCCAGTTAGAAATGTCAGAATTTTTGTTTTATCTATGTTGGTGTTGCAGCTCCCTTTTGCCCTCATGGAGCATCCTCTTCGGACAGGCATGCTGCCTCTAAAGGTGAACACTCTTTTAAATGAAGCAGACAACTTGAATGCAACAAACTGAATGCAACAAAAATATTAAATAAAATACTTGTGTAGGTGGATAGTAAAAAATGTCCTTTTTAATAGAATAAAAAACTTGTGTGACAGATTGATATAGGTAATACTATTAATAATACTGTTGGACAGCAGCACTGGACTAAATACTACTTGTCTTTAAGGTGAGTATCTTGTCTCTAAAGTAAAAGAAAAATTGCTTAACATTAAACTTAAAATTATGCTTTTATTTGTTAGGATTTTACTGTCATTTTTTACATGTTATAGGTTACATATCATTCATCAGCTGAAGTCATTTTTTTGCCAATTTTGCATCCCCAGTATACCTAAATTAAAGTTTTTGGACTGTGGGAGGAAACAGAACTCCTGGAGCAAACCCATGCAGACATGAGAAGAACATGCAAGCTTCACACAAAAAGGACACAGAATCAAAACCGGGACTTTCTCACTGTGAGGCGATAGTTCCAAGACCAACTATTTATTTTGGGAAAATATTTAAACCCTATTTTGTGAAGTGTGGAACAAAATAAAAATTTGTAATTTGTTAATTCTCTTGAACCTTGATGTAAATGACAAAAACACAGTTAAATAACAAATAACATTTAATTGACCAACTAAACTGTATTTTGTTTTTGATGCTGGCAACACACTCCAGAAAAGTTGAAACAGAGGCATGTTTACCACCGTGTTACATCAACTTTCTTATTAATTACACATTTAATCAGATAAATTGTTCCTAAATTGATACTAATTGTTTTTGCCAATTTATGCTTTGATACAAGACTTCAGCAGCTTAAAAATCAATGCTCGCTATTGTCTAATTCTCCTCTTCATGATGCACCATACTTTTTCAATAGCTGCAGACGAGCCCATACCCTACACAGACTAAGATGTTTTACAATTTTCTGATTTTTTTTTTCACAATACTGTGTAGGGTAGATTATGAAATTTTAATTATTTGCAATCTTGCATAGATAAATGATCTTTTTGAACTGTTCTTTTACAAAGTTGAAACAAAGTTTTTGCTTGTGGAACTTAATTTTATACCTCTCATGATACCCTCACCTGTTTTTCATTTGCTTATTGTGGAATGTTTTAAAACAGTGTTACATGAATATTCCACATTCGTTTCAACATTGCTTTGATCCCTGTCCCAACTTTTTTGAGCTTGTTGCAGCAGTAAAATAAGCTAGCACACCAGAGCTGGGATTTCGAATACATCGTATCTAATCTCAGCTCTGCCACCCGGCTGGGCTGGGAAGCTACATGAACAATGATTGGCTGTTGTTCACAGGGTGGGATAAGCCAGACCAGGGTTCCTTATAACTGGTGTAGTTATGACTTCTGTTGGCTGATTGATGGCGCCTGCGCAGAGTTGAGGAGTAAGGGTGTGATCGGGGTGTGGCAGTGCACAAGGCTGATCCGCATATGAACTTGCCTTGTGCAGGTGAAAAGAACGCAGTCGGTACTGCACACGTGTCGGAGTGGAGGGTTGTATTGATAGAGGTGAAGCGTAACGCAATCGGGGTGATTGGATACGGGGAGAATATTGGGGGGGGGGGGGTCTGCTTTGGATTAGAAGCTGCTGGAATATGGGTGGGCTTTTGACACAACCCAAAGCCAAGCAAGCTGGAAATCATCATGGTCTTGGAGGCTGTCATGCAAGAAAGAAAATCGGCACAATTTAGGTTTGTTGCTAAGGTTTGTTTCTCACATGAGAAAAGATAAAGCAAAATGATTGGCTTCTTTCTTGCACAGCAGCCTCTAAGCCCATGGCAATGTAAAGCTTGCTTCATTATCTAGTATTTTTCAATTCCCAACTGCAACTCCTTTGGCACTTGCACCACCCCTGCTCTGACAAAACAGAGCCACAGACTAGCACACACCTCCTCAGCAGCTGTTTACCCATTAGCAGCAGACTCTCACAGAGAATAATATTGCATTCATAAGGTCATGCTTTGGTCTTTGTAAAATATACACCACTCATGCAGGTGCTTCAGAGAGCCAGCAGAGGTCGCATCTGCACCTGTAGTAAGGAAAAAAACAGGCAGCCATGTGCTTTGCCCATGTACGGGCACTGTCTCCACTTCATCTCATCTTCAAATCTCATCTTCAACCCATACGCTATCCTACGGTGGCCGAGAAGTGCAAAACAAATTTACATTTCAGAAAACAAAATTACAAAAAAACAAAAACAAATTTACAACAAAAGCAAAAACAAATTTACAAGTGCTCGGGTACCCAGTGTTTGTAAATTTGTTTTGGCATATGTAAAAGTGTTTCAGCACTTGTAAATTTATTTTCGGCATATGTAATTTTGTTTTCTAAAATGTATATTTGTTTTGCACTTCCCGGCCGCACATATTTGACGGAAAAGGCAGGGACAATAAACCGGAAGTGCGTGTTGCTTACCTGCTGTCAATCAAACTGTTTCTCAGCGATAAAGTGAACGGAGTTTGTGATGGTGACGATAAACAAGGTTTTGTCTAGTTTGTGGAAATCATTTTATCCAGTTGACCCGCTATTGTTTTTCTTGTGGAAAGTTTTGTGCAGATGTTTAGACGTGGCGTGTGCATCTCTATTTACCGTCCGCTCTTCTAAACATCTAAGGAATTCCCACAAGAACAACAAAAGCGAAATAATGAAAATCATTAACACAAAATGGACAACACATTGTTTATTAGGGACGGAACATTTGATACCGAGGCTTTAAAACTTGTTTCACTTTTGTAACACTGGACTCGGTGTATCGGAGCTTATATTAAAGCAGCAGGAATGTGCGGATTGATTCAAAGCGTTGGTGCTGTGTTTTATCTCACTCACTATATAAGAGACAATCAAACCAGGGTTACCCACCGTCCTGTAACATACACAATCCTTCTTTATCTGGAGACTAAACGCCGCGTTCAGTACTGAACTGATACAGGACGCTTTGTTCCGTATTTTTATCAATGGGAGACTGTGTGATGTATAAAACAGAAGGAAACTGCTGCTTAATTCATTATATTAAGTAGTGTTCACTTTTATTCTTAGTAACGTGACATAACCTGTTTAATAAACCGCTGTATGAGTAGCACAGTGGGCGGAGTGCGTTGTTTTGCCTAAAATATGGTTCTGACTTATTATTATAAAGAATGAAAATAATAAATGTTAAACACCATAAATAAAACCTTTGTTCTCATGACTGTGTAAGGTCCCCCCCTGCTGCTATAACCAGCGCACACACACCGTTACTAAGAATAAAAGTGAACACTACTTAATATAATTCCCTCAGTCTCCCACTGATAAAAATACGGAACAAAGCGTCCTGTATCAGTTCAGTACTGAACGCGGCGTTTAGTCTCCAAATAAAGAAGGATTGTGTATGTTACAGGACGGTGGGTAACTCTGGTTTGATTGTCTCTTATATAGTGAGTGAGATAAAACACAGCACAAAGCTTCATCAGTCCCGCACATGCTGCTTTAATATAAGCTCCGATACACTGAGTCCAGTGTTACAAAAGTGAAACAAGTTTTAAAGCCTCGGTATCAAATGTTCCGTCCCTAATAAACAATGTTTTGTCCATTTTGTGTTAATGATTTTCATTATTTCGCTTTTGTTGTTCTTGTGGGAATTCCTTAGATGTTTAGAAGAGCGGACGGTAAATAGAGATGCACACGCCACGTCTAAACATCTGCACAAAACTTTCCACAAGAAAAACAATAGCGGGTCAACTGGATAAAATGATTTCCACAAACTAGACAAAACCTTGTTTATCGTCACCATCACAAACTCCGTTCACTTTATCGCTGAGAAACAGTTTGATTGACAGCAGGTAAGCAACACGCACTTCCGGTTTATTGTCCCTGCCTTTTCCGTCAAATATGTGCGGCCGGGAAGTGCAAAACAAATATACATTTTAGAAAACAAAATTACATATGCCGAAAATAAATTTACAAGTGCTGAAACACTTTTACATATGCCAAAACAAATTTACAAACACTGGGTACCCGAGCACTTGTAAATTTGTTTTTGCTTTTGTTGTAAATTTGTTTTTGTTTTTTTGTAATTTTGTTTTCTGAAATGTACATTTGTTTTGCACTTCTCGGCCACCGTACTATCCTCATCCTGTCCAACAGCAGAAATTGAGCATTTCACAGGCCATTACACACCTCTGGCCAAATAATTGCACATTTTGTACATGCTGATGTGCAGCTGAAAAGAGTTATTTCATATTTTATTAATAAAAAACATTGTAAATTATAATTGTACATTGTGGCTTGTGCAAAATTGTTAAACACCCTTCCAGTTTGCATATAAATGAATACAGACAGATTTAATGGATTCCCAGACTTTTAACAGCATTTTCTAATGCAATGCTGATGTTGTATACACGTTATGCTTAAGAAAATAACTGCTTGGACACTTCTGCCAAATTCTAAACATTTTTAAAGAGTTTATATCCTCTACTAGAAATAAATGTCTTCTATTTTATTGCACAGTTACTGCTGAATTGTACAAATAAAACAAATCAAATTTGTCAATGAAATATTAGAAAGTTTTTGCATAGTATGCTATATTTGTTTGTTGTTTTAGAATTTTAACATCATGTTTTACACTTTGGTTTCATTCATGACAGGAACGGTAGTTACTCATTAGTTCACACAAGGTTATATCGAACACAGTCATGGACAATTTGGTATCTCCAATTAACCTCACTTGCATGTCTTTGGACTGTGGGAGGAAACCGGAGCACACCCACGAAGACACGGGGAGAACATGCAAACTCCACACAGAAAGGGACCCGGACCGCCCCACCTGGGGATTGAACCCAGGACCTTCTTGCTGTGAGGCCACAGTGCTATATACAACTAATATATCAAAACCATACATTAAATCAACAAAAGGGTCATATTTTATCAGGGATCAACCTCTCCAATCAAGACTGCATATCTGTTATCAGCTCCAAAGAACAGCTTGATGAAAGCATACATCGAGTAAGCATTTAAGTGTAGAGTCTTTTACACTTGTACAAACCCAAATCAGAAAATGTTGGAACAGTATGAAAAATGTAAATACAAAAAAACCCTGCAGTGTTTGTACATTTACTTTGACTTTTATTTTATTGCAGATGGCGTAAACCCAAGATATTTCAACCTAGTAATAATGTGGATAAAAACTCAATAATGTTCTGATTTTGGTCCACAAAGAATTAAAAAGTCTGAGGAGCAAAGACGGGCAGATGATCTGCAGAGGAGTGAGAAAATTATTGAAATGTTGTTGCCTGCAACACACTAAAAAAGTTGGGATGGCTGAAAGAATATTAAAGAATATTTAGGTTACATTGATTTGAAATATTCCACAGTAAGCAGGTTAATTGGTAACAGGTGATCGTGACTGGGTATAAAATGGGGATCTAACTAAGAACTTGTTTTTAAGATGAAAAGGACCATCCGGATTGTTATCATTTAAAGGTGCAAAAGCCAACATCTGTCACTGTATCGAATAGGGGTGCATCAGTGTTAATGGCATAGGTGACTTAAATGTGAAAATACCATTGACGCGGAGCCATATATTGGAATTTTAGAGGGACACATGCTGCCATTAAGGCTATTTTTTCTCTCTGAAAGTCAATGATTATTTCAACAAAATTATGCCAGGCCTTGTACTGTATGCACTCTGACCTTAGTCACAAAAACATGTGTTTGACTGACCTATTTGCAGTCCAGATCTGTCACTTATTAAAAATGTATGGTGCAGCATGAGGAAGAGAATCAGACGACTGTGACCCCAGACTGTTGAGCAGCTGATGTCTCGTGTCAAGCTATAATGGAGAAAAATTCCACTTGCAAAACTGCAACAGATATTGTCCATAGTTACCAAACCATTAAAAAGTCTAATTAAAGGAAAAGTGATGGAACACAAGGGTAAACACGCCTTTGTCCCAACTTTTTTGGAGTGCATCAAGTTCTTCTCATTGAAAATCTATTCTTTTAAATTTTATCAGTTTAATAAAGATTTAAGAGAATCAAATAAACACAGATTTTTCTTTTTATTGAGTTTTACAAAATGTTCCAACTTTTCTGGAAATGGGGTTTGCAACTCTAATACACATCAATAGGATGAGTCACAGAAGTCTTACACTTTACATGTTCAGTGCTACAGAACATATAACCATATAACATATAATGCTACCTGTTGTTTTATCCACTTATAGACAATATCATGTTTTTAGAATAGTAAAATAGCATCCCTCATGGGTACAGCCCTAGCCGACTACTATAACAGTTATGCCATCGACTGGTCTTGAAGGTAGGCCGAAGCACATAAGCGAGACTGTCCCGGGAACTGTCCATAGACAAAGAAGCTTTAATTACAGTTGCAATGGACACCCATGATTACATTGTAATTCTTTCCAGCAGCTTCTAATTCATGGCTCATTTTTAATGGTGGTTCCTGGATCTCATAAGACCATCCAAACAAATCTCTTCTCAGAATAAGGTGACTGTTGGGATTTTATTCCTCACCAATGCAGGACACTTTTGTTTAATGTACTTTTTAATGGATGTAATCCCAACCCTATCCTAAGCCTGTTCAGTGGGGCACTTACTGTACATGGGTGCAGAAAATTTACCGGCTGTGGTCTGTTTATTTGTTTATTAGGATTTTAAGGTCATGTTTAACACTTTGGTTACATTCATGACAGGAACGGTAGTTACTCATTACACAAGGTTCATCACTTCTCAAGGTTATATCGAACACAGTCTTGGACAATTTAGTGTCTCCAATTTACCTCACTTGCATGTTTTTGGACTGTGGGAGGAAACCGGAGCACCCGGAGTAAACCCACGCAGACATGGGGAGAACATGCAAACTCCACACAGAAAGGACCCGGGCCGCCCAACCTGGGGATCGAACCCAGGACCTTCTTGCTGTGAGGCGACAGTGCTACCCACTTAGCCACCGTGCCGCACCCAGCTGTGGTCAATAATAATGACACCTGTATACCAGTGGGTGGGTTACTCTAAATTCATTATTCATTTATTTAGCCACTTTTATTTATCTTTAATCACTCTGTAATTATATACTAGTCTATACAATTTTATTCACCTTTCATCACTCTGTAATTACATATTAGTCTATACACTACAATCAGCATTACCTGTTTCATCTATATCTTGCACTTCTGATTAGATGCTACTGCATTTTATTGGCTTTGTTCTTGTACTCTGCACGATGACAACAAAGTTTAATCTAATCGAATCTAATTACTCAATATAATTAAGTGTAAATGATGATGTGAGATGTCCTGTCCTGTCCTGTGTGTTTATGCCTTGTACCTAATGTTGATAGAGTAGTTTTGGATGAATAACCCTGACTTAAACGCTAATCTGCTATTCAAATCATCACCACTAGAGGAGAGCATTGTATAACTGAAACTTGTACCAACGTCAACGTAATAACATTCAATTGAGATAAAAAAAACATGTTATGTAAACATTGCTACAAATTAAAACATGACCTCAGGCAGTATTAGTCAAGAAATTACTTTTCAAAAGCAATATCACAGTGAACTAGGAAACACGTTTAGCGCGAAGTTGAGCAATTACTCAGATTACTGCGGTGCGGTCAAGTGTTTCTGACCTTTTGACACAGATAGTTTGAAATGCCAGCAGTAAGCATTGGACAAATTGACCTACAGGAACATTCATAAAGCATTCGTTTGGAAAAGATCCTGCTATTTTCTTCACTTTGTTTTAAAAAGCTCATTTATATTTACTACCCTACGGAATGATTCATGACTGGGTTACAGGAAAACAGAAACCCGAAGACCCAGATGACACCAATTAAATTTAGTATTTGCTACAAGATCTAGTAGCAAAAGCAGATGTCAGTATCACATGCTTTGTGTGACGATATCCTACAACTGAGGTCAAACGATTACATCAGGGATGTCCAAACCACGGCCCGCGGGCCATTAGCGTCCTGTTACCATTTTTAAAACAGCTTGCTAGGTAAAGTTGGCCTGCTATTAAGTAAAATAACTGCTTGAACTGTTTGAACTCTGGGTGTTGCTTTCACAAAAAACAAATCTAAAACGCTCCCCATCTTCTTTCCCCAACTCAAAACATTACCGTTAACGTTTTTGGTTAAACACAGCGGCTCCAAAGAAACGAAAACTAGACAGTGAATGCAAAAGATTTCAGGCATTCTGGGAAAATAAGTGATTTTTACTGAGTTCATAGGGAAATGTGTATGTTTCATTTATCTTAGTTTACACAACACTGTCAAAGATAGATAATTAGTAATTTCAATAAAAAGAAACTCAAAAGAGTCTCTTTCATTTGGCCCCCACTTAGTAAAGTTTGGACACCCCTGGTCTACATGCATTTGTAATGGACATTGGACAACTTGTTGGACATCCCCATCCAAAATAATGGACATTAATGAGGGTTTTGTGTGTGTCATAATTTAACAGAATCCACTCTTCTGAAAGGCCTTTCATAGGGTTTAATAAAATGTGTGTTTAGTTAAATAAGAATTTGTGAAATCTGGCTTAAAGTTGATTATTCAATTCTTATAGATGTTCAGTGGGAATACAATGAATACAATGCAAGCAATCAAGGTTTACAGGTCTTGCGCAGGGGCTAAACAGTGGCAACTTGGTGGTGGTGGGGCTTGAACCACTGACCTGTTGATTTCAAGTCCAATAGCTTAACCACTTAACCACTAAGCCACCACTGTTCACTGTATTCCTTGGAGCACTGTATATGCATAGAGAAACAGTGTTCTTGAACTGTTGGACTCTTCACTAAAGCAGTGTTTTGCAAATTGGCAAATTTTCAAGTTTCACAGAAAGTCGAAGTGTCCCCATGCTTAAAGCAAGATCCATAATAAAAACGTAGTTTTATGACTTATGTCAACTGCAAGCCAGGGCCAGTGCCTGACCTCACTAGGCCTTTTGACAGAATAGGCACAAATTTCCACAAACACACTAAAAAAATTTGCAGCTCAGGTGGCGCAGCGGTAAAAACACACGCTAGTGCACCAGAGCTGGGATTTCGAATACATCGTATCGAATCTCAGCTCTGCCATCCGGCTGGGCTGAGCGGCCACATGAACAACGATTGGCCTGGTGTTCATATAGGGGTGGGGTATTAAGGAGATAGGGACTTCTCGTAACTGATGCACTATGATCTCTGCTGGCTGATTGATGGCGCCTGTACAGAGGCGGGGAAAGAGTGTGGAGCAGGGTGTGTCTCTCCTTACACAAGGCTGATTCACATATATGCACTTGCCTAGTGTTGGTGACAAAATGCGTATGGCTGCTGCCCACGGGTTGGGGGGGAGCGTGGGTTAGCTTCCTTCCCCTCAAATCAGTGCAGGGGTCGGCATTAGTGGAGGGGAAGCGTGGATGCACTAAAAAGTCGGGAGAAAAAGCATGTCCAATGGGATGTCCGAAAGGTCATGGTCAGGTGTCCATACACTTTTGGCCATAACATTTTCAAATAAACTGGCAGCTTAGTGTATATTTTCACATGTCGTTAATGAATGGTATTTGTAGCAAAGTTTTAATCTTCATAGAGAGTGTTGCTAAGTGGTTGATGTATGGTCTGTTTAATCCAAGCTGAACGTATAAAGAATCAGGAACGTCCAGTATTAGGTTAAGCATTAGATTAGGCATCATTAATGAGCTTAATGCCTGTGAACTCTTTTCCCACAGCATTATTTCATCTTTTTTTCTGTGTGAACCAAGAAAAGTAATCCAAGCTTAGGATATCTTTGCTTTCTTTGAAGTGCTGGAGTATTTGCATGTAGTATCACCAGGCACCTTCACTTTGGAGGTTGTTTTTAAACAGTACATAATATTGGTAGGCTAGGTTTATTTAAGTCAACTGTTTGTCTTGGTTTGGTTATTGTGTAAGTAACATGACTGTGTGAGTACTACAGCCTGCATACACTGATCAATCACACATAAAGTGTTTGTGCTGCTGAATGATGCAGATCAGTACAGGAAATATAGTGTTACTCTTTGCATCAACAGTCATAAGCATCCCAGTCTCATGTCAAGGTCATTGGTGTTCACTTTGTTTTATTAAATGGACATGATTGGCTCGATGGGTAGCACTGTCGCCTCACAGCAAGAAGGTCCTGGGTTCTGTATGGAGTTTGCATGTTCTCCTTGTGTCTGCGTAGGTTTCCTCCAGGAGCTCCGGTTACCTTCCACAGTCCAAAAACATGCAGTCAGGTTAATTGGAGGCACTGAATTGCCCTATAGGTGAATAGGTGTGTGTATGTGTGTCTGGCCTGCGATGGACTGGCGCCCCATCCAGGATGTTACTGTGTGCCTTGCGCTCATTGAAAAGCTGGGATAGGCTCCAGCGGTTAAGAAACTGAGTGAGTGATTGGTCCATAATTAGAAATGTAGCTATGGTCATTTTACCCATGGCTTACTATTCCTTTGGTAATGTTGTTTTTTATTGGTTCGTGTGTACCAAATACTATATTGTAAACAATACCAAAAAGTGTGGACTCAGCTACTTCATGCTATTGGAATTAAAATATGACAAGATCTAAAACTTTGAAGATAATTCCATACTTTAAAATCAATTCGGCTCAGGACTGCATGGACAAATTGTGAAACTATGCTGCGCCTTATCTTTGACATCATCAAATTATAACCTAGATGAGGCCAGTACACAAACTCCAATTTTCAACCTTTCACCAGAGCTCTGTCAACTGTAATTACAGAGCAGCCAGCAACACACAACAGCTAATTAACCAACACTAAAATAGAAAGTTGTTCAGTTTATGTCCAGTAGCAGAGTACGTCATGCAGACGAATTGCAATCAAGCCAGCAGAATTTGATAAAAAATATATGGCATGAGGCACAGCTGAGACACAGAGCACTGTGCAGCCAACCATCGCAAAGTGGTGACAATGTAAGTAACAAGATATATGATGTTCCCTTTGCTCAGCAGTAAAGATGGTCTGCCAGTGTTGTGTGACAGGGAGTCTTGCATCAAGCACAGAACTACCTGGTGCTGCTTTTACAAATTATTGGATTTTGATTATATTGGAATTTGGGTCAATGTAATGCACTTTTACTTTTAAAACACAAATAAAAAGAAACCAAGAAACGTACAAATGAGATTTATGAGATTTAAGCTTCAAGCCAGTGGTCAAATAAGTTAAAGATAAGTTCAGGATGTACTTGTAAGGTATTCTAAACTATGTTAACCAAGATTAATAGTAAACAGCTGCCTTATAGTATTTTTAGCTGATAATAAATCACTGAGAATATAATTATCAACTTGTTTTGTGATATACCTGTATTATATACTGCACTATATACATATATTATATACAGTGTATACACCGATCAGCCATAACATTAAAACCACCTCCTTGTTTCTACACTCACTGTCCATTTTATCAGCTCCACTTACCATATAGGAGCACTTTGTAGTTCTACAATTACTGACTGTAGTCCATCTGTTTCTCTGCGTGCTTAGCCCCCTTTCACCCTGTTCTTCAATGGTCAGGACTCTCCCAGGACCACCACAGAGCAGGTATTTATTGGGTGGTGGATCATTCTCAGCATTGCAGTGACACTGACATGGTGGTGGTGTGTTAGTGTGTGTTGTGCTGGTATGAGTGGATAGGACACAGCAATGCTGATGGAGTTTTTAAACACCTCACTGTCACTGCTGGACTGAGATTAGTCCACCAACCAAAAATATATCCAGCCAACAGCACCCCGTGGGCAGCGTTCTATGACGACTGATGAAGATCTCAAAGATGACCAACTCAAACAGCAGCAATAGATGAGCAATCATCTCTGACTTTACATCTACAAGGTGGAGTGTCTAATAGAGTGGACAGTAAGTGGACACGGTATTTAAAAACTCCAGCAGTGCTGCTGTGTCTGATCCACTTATACCAGCACAACACACACTAACACACCACCACCATGTCATTGTCACTGCAGTGCTGAGAATGATCCACCATCTAAATAATACCGGCTCTGTGTGGTCCTGTGGGGGTCCTGACCATTGAAGAACAGGGTGAAAGCATGCTAAAAAAAGTATGTAGAAAAACAGATGGACTACAGTCAGTAATTGTAGAACTACAAAGTGCTTCTATATGGTAAGTGGAGCTGATAAAATGGACAGTGAGTGTAGAAACAAGGAGGTGGTTTTAATGTTATGGCTGATTGGTGTATATTCAATTAAAATTTACACACATACTGTCTTTTGAGTAAAAAAACACTGGTCAGATAAAAAACAATTTAAAGAGAAAAATGGTCTCATGCATAATCCCAAGAACACCATACATTCAGTTCTCTTTAAGTGAACTGTCTGGTTCAGTGCACTCGCTGTTATGTTCAGTGCAGTCTCTGGTTCAGTGCACTCTCCGTAAACTTGTTTGTAGCCAGTAGCAGTGTGCTAAGTAACTTATTGTTTAGTTAATTAAAATGATTCGCAAGAAAAAGCTTGCTCCATTGTGTAATGACCACACACATGCTTGAAAAAAATTAGCATGTAAATTGGAGTGCCAGTGGTGACACACTAGAGCAAAAGTGTATCAGATAGCATGGAAGGATGTTGATATGCCTTTATTATAGCCAAATCTTTACCATTTTAATTATAGATTCATAAGAATAATTATAGTTTGTATAATATATTGTCTATTTGTACAATAAGATAAAAATATGACTTCAGATTTATCATCCTATTAAGCAGCAATACGCTCATAGTAGCACATGTGCTAATAGCGGTTTATCCAGCAATGTTATCTAATTAAATTCCTTTAATCTAATCTTCCAAATTGACCTACGTCACCCTATTCCAACATACATCTCATAGACATGGATATGATAAAATCTGTTAAATGTTATTAAATAAACCTAAGTGATTGAGTAAATAAGTGCAGTGATTAAGAATGATTGACCTAAGTGATTGAGTGATTAAGTGCGGTGATTAGGAACCTAATTTTGATTCATGTGTGTTGTCTAATTACAGGCCGATATCAAACCTTCCATTTATCTCCAAGATTCTAGAAAAAACAGTTACTTTATTTACTTATTATTCACACTCTACGTGCTACTATTAGGAAAATTGTCCACTATTATGCAGTTGACGCATATTTGTAATCAGCCAAATCTAACAACTTTCGCACAATCAGTAAGACTAAAGACTGTGTAAACGAAATAAAGATTGATGTTATGTAACCTTTTACTTAACTCAGATAAAACAGAGGGATTACTTGTCAGATCTAAAGCTGCAAGGGACAAGTTGTCTAACTTGGTTCTAAACTTTAATGCTTACCCTGTGACACCAAGTTCAGTTGTGAAAATGGATATTTTCTTTGGTGCACACAAAAGTAGTAATAGTAGTTGCTTTCTTTTCTGATCCACGTGTTTATAACTTCAAGATTAGATTATTCAATGCCCTTGTCAGTAGGTGGTCTGGTAGATACATAAACAAGCTCCAAATGGTTCAAAATGCAGCAGCCCAGGTACTAACTGGAACTAGGAATTTTGATCATATTAGTCTTATTCTATCTGTACAGGCTGTTAATTAAATTCTGCATTTACTTGGTTTACAATGTGCAGGGCTACTTTTAGTTCCTAGAATTAAAAAAATCACAGAAGGGGGAAAAGCATTCTCATACATGGCTCCTCAACCTTGGAATTATCCCCCCCCCCCCCCCCCCCCCCACCTCTATTTGGGATTCAGGCACAATCACAATTACAAGTCTTGAACTTAAAGTGCAGATTAAGAATATACTTATTTACTCAGGTCTTTGATTATTGTTTCATAACTGGTTATTTGTGAACATCAGGGATGTTGAGTTGCTGTCATTCTGCCTCTCATATAAGAACACTAAGGTTTGATGATGGTGGGGGAGGTGGGCTCTGATGTCCCGAGAGAGCCCTCATGACTGTGATACCTTCTAGTTCTCTCTTTTAGTTATGCTGCAATAATTAGGGGTGTCAGGGTCTCATGTTATACTCTGTACAGTTAACATCCTATTATTAATTTGTTTATATATTTAGGTAATATTTAGGTTTTATTTAGGTTTGTTTTTCATGCCACTGTTGCCTGTGGACTGCTAATCGGGGGTTTTTGGTCCTGGAAACTGTAAAGTTGTTTTGAGACAATGTCCATTGTAAAAAGTGCTATACAACTAAATTGAACTGTACTTGAAGTTTGATGGTTTAGAGTCCATCAAAGAGAACCCTTCATGGTCTTAGAGATTTGTAGACATCAGCGATGTTGGGTTGCTGTTGTTCTGCCTCTCATATAAGAACACTCAGGTTTGTTGACAGTGATGGAAGTGGGCGTTGATGTCACAAGAGAACCCTTATGACTGTGGTACCTCATAGTTCTCTCTTTTAGTTATGCTGCAATAATTAGGGGTGTCAGGGTCTCATGTTATACTCTGTACAATTAACATCCTATTATTAATTTGTTCATTAAACTACATCTTCTGTATTTTTACCCCAAGGTGGTTCTGACATGAACTGTTTCACCCACTTGAGGCTGACATCCATAGGTTGAGGCTGCAGTGCAGAAAATGCTGTCCCTGCTGGACTGCTTGATATGATATGAATCTGCAGGTACTGTACTCATAATGTCTAGAGCTTACCAACAGACTTTATTCTACCACAGACTGAACTGATAGATGATCTACTCTAAATATTTTCTTCATGCTTTTTTTTTCTTACATTTTTTAAATTTTCACATGCCTAGTTTATTTTTTCAAATTCATGTACACTGTCATCTAGGCCACCCAAATAAAATTTATTGTAATATTTAGGTTTTATTTAGGTTTCCTCCCATGCCACTGTTGCCTGTGGACTGCTCATCGGAGGTTTTTGCTCCTGGAATGTGTAAAGTTGGTTTGAGACAATGTCCATTGTAAAAAGAGCTGTACAAATAAATTGGACTTGACTTGAAGTATAACGGTTTAGAGCCCATCAAAGAGAACCCTCTTACATTCAGGAAGTAAAGACAATTGAGAAATTATACAAATGTAAACCTCAATGCTAAAAGAAAGCAAATTATTTCCTGTACTGAACTGTAGATGTCTTTAAGGTATAAATGCCATCAAAGCATTGCAAAAATGAAGCCATGTACAACCCTAAATCAGAAAAAGTTGGGACAGTATGGAAAATGCTAATAAAATAAAAATGCAGTGTTCCTTACATTTACTTTGACTTTTATTTGATTGCAGACAGTTTGAACCCAAGATTTTTCATGTTTTATCTGCTCAACATTTCATTTGTTAATATACCTCCATTAATATATTTCAGGCCTGCAACACATTCCAAAAGAAGTTGGGACGGTGGCAATTTAGGGCTAGTAATGAGGTAAAAAAACTAAATAATGATGTGATTCTAAACAGCTGATGTCAACAGGTGATTGTTATCATGGTTTTTTACAAAAACAGCATACAGGTAAGGCTGAGTCTTAGATGAGCAAAGATGATCAGAGGATCTCCAGTTTGTCAGCAAATGTGTGAGAAACTTTTTGAAATCTTTACAAACAATGAACCTCATAGTAAGATCGGAAGGGATTTGCATATTTCTCCCTCTACAGTGCATTATATCATTAAACCATTCAAGGAATCAGGAGGAATTTCAGTGTGTAAAGGCCAAGGGCGCAAGCTTAAGCTAAATGCCCGTGGTCTTCGATCCCTCAGACAGCACTGCATCAAGAACCGCCACTCAACAATAGCTGATATAACCACATGGGCAATTGATTACTTTTGAAAACCTTTGTTTATACTGTCTGCAATGAAATAAAAGTCAAAGTAAATGTAGGAAATGTAACCAACTTTTTCTGATTTAGGGTTGTTTTTAATTTGTGGTGTCTGAATTTTTTTTTCTCATCAGTAATAAGAGTTTTAAACAAGTTTATGTTTATGCTTATAGATACATACTTTTGTCAATAATATGTGTTCATTTTAACCCTTGTGTTCAGTTGATTGCCTTTAATCATGTATTCTACCTGGGGTCTCTGAGACAAACAGAGGTGTATACATTAGTGTATTAGGTGTTTGGAACACAATATCATTATAAAATTTGGTTTATTTGCAGTCTCCATAAAAGTAAGAAAAGTCACAAAGTTTAATGCTGATTAAAAAGGATAAGAATATTTTGTGAGCTTTTAAAGAGGCTCGGGGGTCTCAGAAACCATAAACAGAGCAATAGTGAGCAATAGCATCAAACCCAACCATGGACTGCTGAGCAGCTGTAGTCTTGTGTCAAGCAGAAATTCAAAGAAACACTTGCAAATCTGTAACAGTTGGTATCCTCAGTTACCAACTAATTTAAAAATTGTAAATAATAAGAAAGGTGATAAAACATTGGTTAACATGGTTAAATTTATTTACAACCTCAAATCAGAAAATGTTGGGACAGCATGGAAAATGCAAATAATAAAAAACACAGAGTTTCTTACATTTACTTTGACTTTTATTTGACTGCAGACAGGATGAACCTGAGATATTTCATGTTTAGTCTGCTCAACTTCATTTCATTTATTATTGAACATTCATTCCTGCATTCTCGGCCTGTAACACATTCCGAAAATGTTGGGACAGTAAAGCATTTACCACTTTGTAATGTTGCCATTCCATTTCACCACACGTAATGTTTTTTTTTTTTAAAAGACCTGGAATGCTGATTCATCTGACCACAATACACGTTTCCACTGTGTGATGGTTCATCCTAGATGCCCCAGAGAAGTCGACGCCGCTTCTGGACATGGTTAACATAAGGCTTATTTTTTGCACAGTAAAGTTTTAAGTGGCATTTGTGCATGTAACTCCGTATTGTAGTGCTTAACAAAGGTTTGCTAAAGTAATCCCTTGTTCATGTGGTTATATCAGCTATTGTTGAGTGGCGGTTCTTGATGCAGTGCCGTCTGAGGGATCGAAGATCACAGACGTTCAGCTTAAGCTTGTGCCCTCTGCCTTTATGCACCATAATTCCTCCAAATGTCTTTAATCGTTTAATGATATTATGCACCGTAGAGGGAGAAATATGCAAATCCCTTCCAATCTTTCTTTGAGGTACATTGTTTTTAAACATAAAAACAATGTACCTCATGCATTTGTTGAAGAACTGGAGATCCTCTGATCATCTTTGCTCATCAAAGACTCAGTCTTCCCTAAGTGCTTCTTTTGTTTTAAACCCTGATTACAATCACCTGTTGACATCACCTGTTTGAAATCACATCATTATTTAGTTTTTTCTCTTCATTACTAGCCCTAAATTGCTCCAGACTTTTTTTTTGGAATGCGTTGCAGGCCTGAAATGCAGGAATGGAGGTATATTAACAAATGAAATGAAGTTGAGCAAACAAAACATGAAATTTCTTGGGTTCAAACTGTCTGCAATCAAATAAAAGTCAAAGTAAATGTAAGGAACACTGTATTTTCCATGTCCATTCCAACTTGAGGTTGTAGAATCCAATTAAGTTGGTCAGTGAAAACACTGGAACACTGGTAATTCCAAATCATTAAAATGATTTATATAATTAGAAAACCTGATGTCTTTGACATGACTGTGGCCAGCTAAGAAATAGCCAATTTTATTTTATTATGCTTTAAAAAAGTATATACTGTATTACATTGAATAATAATTCTAATTACATTGACAAGATTGTTGGCAATTCAGTGAATATTGAAATAAATGTAATTTTTGAGTCATGATATGGCTGCTACAGGTTACCATGTCAAATTATAATATTATCATATCAACATTAGTAGCTCAACATCTGTTTAGTATTATTCTAGCAATACATGGTCTAGCACCATATTTTTTTGTTTTAAAGTAAAGTTTTAAACTAGTATCAAACAACAAAATAATGGGTGCTGATGACCTGGATTTTTGTCTACGGTTGCTGTCTGTAAGTAAATTTGTTTGTTTTTTTGTATCCATGTTGGGTTCCTTTAGGTATTCTGTTTTTTGCCACCTTCCAAAAGCATACATACTTACTTACAGATTGTGGCAGATACCACGCATACTGGTGGTTCAAATACATTTACTTACAGTAAATATAATTGAACAGGCTCTTATAAGTTGTTAGATACAAAAATCAATCCAACCTGCTATAACTGGTCATCAGGTGAACATTAGGGTATTGCCAAATTGTATTGTATTTTAATGTTTACAAATTCTGATAACAGTGGCTTTGCCATTTAATAGTTTCTTTGTCATCAAATTATTAAATGGTTTAAAATGACACGAGGTGTAATTCTGCACTTTTAGAGGAAAGGGCAGCTAGCTATTTCCAAAGTGCTAAAAAAAGACACCTAACCTTTGCAAAGCAGCTGCAAAGTCACAAGGACAAATCCAGCCTAAACATGGAGAAATGAAACCATGTCACTGTAACAGGCTCGTCTAGTATGAGAACAGTGTGCTTTACTACATCAGAACAGGCCTTCCTGGCATATACTAGAGTATATGCCCTTTACAGCCTTACCTACAGTTAAAATAAAATGTATATGAATTATATAAAAAGCGGAGTGCCTAAAACTTCTTTCCCCGTGCTAAAATCATAGCAGTAACGCACGGTCTCGAGTGGCTTATTGCTTTTATAAAACGGCGGTCAACATAAAATACAATAAATACAACAATGTTTAATTCATAAATGTATTTATTGTGTATAAACTTACAATAAAGCATTCTTCCGCGACGCCAGGTAGTTCGATTAACAGTGTTGCTAGGCAACATGAGGGCGAAAATAACATTAACTTTTTCTTTTCAGTGTCGTATTAATATGGAATGATGTGAGGTGGTCATAGGTGTGCGTTTATCAGGGATTTTACAACGGCTTTTATTTGATTGCAGACAGTTTGAACCCAAGATATTTTATGTTTTATCAGCTCAACTTCATTTAATTTGTTAATATACATCCATCCCTGCATATCAGGCCTGCAACACAACACAAAGTTCAAACTGGGCCATTTAGGGCTAATAATAATGATTGCAAACAGGTGATGTCAACAGGTGATTGTAATCATGGTTTGGTACAAAAACAGCATACATGAAAAGCTGAGTCTTTGATGAGCAAAGATAATCAGAGGATCTTCAGTTTGTCAACAAATGTGTGAAAAAAATATTAAAATGTTTAAAAACAATGTACCTTAAAGAAAGGTTGGAAGGGATTTGCATATTTCTCCCTCTACAGTGCATAATATCATTAAACTGCATCAAGAACCTCTACTCAACAATAGCTGATATAACCACATGGGTGAGGGATTACTTTGGCAAATCTTTGTCAAGCACTACAATACAGAGTTACATGCACAAATGCCACTTAAAACTTTACTGTGCAAAAAAGAAGCCTTATGTTAACCATGTCCAGAAGCGATGTTGACCTCTCTGTGGTCAGATGAATCAGCATTTCAGGTCCTTTATGAAAAAAAATTGATGCTGTGTGCTCCGGACCAAAGACAAAAAGGACCATCCAGACTGTTATCAGCAACAAGTCCAAAAGCCAGGGTCTGTCATGGTATGGGGCTGTGTCAGTGACCTTGGCAAAGGTCATTTACACTTCTGTGATGGCAGCATTAATGCAGAAAAGTACATTGACATATGCTGCCTTCAAGACGTCATCTTTTCCAGGGACGCCCATGTATTTTTCAACATGACAATGCAAAACCACATGCTGCACGCATTACAATGGCATGGCTGTGTACAAAGAGGATACAGGTACTGGACTGGCCTGCCTGCAGTCCTGACCTATCCCAATAGAGAATGTGTGGAGAATTTTGAAATGAAAAATGTGGCAACGACAACCCCGTACTGTTACACATCTTAAGACGTGTTTGCAGGAAGAATGGAACAAAATAAAAGCTGAAACACTAAATCACTTGGTATCCTCAGGGCCAAAACGTCTTTAAAAGTGTGGTGAAAAGGAATGGCAACATTATAAAGTGGTAAATGCTTTACTGTCCCAACTTTTTTTGGAATGTGTTGCAGGTTTAAAATGCAGGAATGGATGTGTATTAATAAATGAAATGTAGTTGAGCAGATAAAACATGAAATATCTCAGGTTCATTCCATCTGCATTGAAATGAAAGTCAAAGCAAATGTAAGGAACACTGCATTTTTATTTTATTTGTACTGTTCCAACTTTTTTTCATACTGTCCCAACTTTTTCTGATTTGGGGTTGTAGGTTTAAGTGAAGCAACTCCTCCTGGATGCAGTTATGAACATTATTCTTGCCTTAATGGTCGCAGAGGAAGAGTAGCCACAATTTATGACAAAGACAAAGGCCTTACTGTAAAGACAACCTTAAATAACTAATTTTAAATGCTAGTTGCTGACATATCTATTCAATCTTTATTTGCTTTAAAAAAAAAAAAAAAAGGAATATGCATAAGCTGATACTATTTAATAGCCATTGATCCTTATTTTTAGAATTCCTTTAAAGATTTGCTGATTTTCTTTCCAAATAAGTTCAATCGATCAAATAAAGGCTTTACTTGTTGGAGACTTTGGTATTTATCATAATAAGAATGATCTATTTAAAATCGCATTTGATTCTATTTTAATTCTAATTCTTTAAGATTAAGGAAGTTCCACATTATGCTACTTTCCCTAAAAACAAGCATCCTGTAAGGGTCATATGAAGAGCTGTGGCATAGGAAGGATGTGACACAGAACCCAAATGAACCCAAGGGCAACCGCAACTGGCCTGCAAAAATCATTAAAACTAAGTTTATGTTTCCACTCAGAAAACAAAACAAAATGTCCTAAAAGAAGGACACAATTGAAAAACACTACTCTTCCAACAAAAGGCTGTAGTGTGTTTGCAAAATACCACATGGTTCTACCGTATAATAAAGTTGTACGATAAAAAACAACTGTGAAAATTGTTGAATAAAGTAGTATGGCTTGAGACTGTTTTGCTACCCTAGAGTCTGGAGAGTCATTGCAGTCACTAAGGTAAGAATCTATCTTTAAAAAGTATTAAGAAAAGCTTTAAGGGTAATAGTACCTCCTCTGAATTGTAATCGTATGATGCAAAGAAATGTGCTAAAACAAAATTAAATCAACAGATTACTATAATAGAAAATGTGTGCCTAGAAAAGGTCAAGGTAGATTACAGACTGTTATCTAATAAATGAAAGGACTGTTCATGCAAGAAATACCACTCAGGCTTGGTTATTATACTCAGTGGTGTAATGTAACAAAGTAATAAAACTTTTACTTTTACTCCACTACATTTCCTAAACAAAATGTATACTTTTACTTTGATACATTTGCCGTATGCAAATTCGTCACTCGTTACTACAAAATAAGACTGCAATACATTTGGTAACTAATGGTAAATGATGTGTTACAGACCGCAGGCAAGCAGGTGTGGCGGATCTACTCTGGTAAGTTAGATCAGTGGTTAATGCACAAGTGCTAACAAGTTCTGTAGAAGCGGTTAATAAATTTTGATTTTCACCCAACTTGATGACATCATGAAAGCAAAAACAACGACTGATTTATGGTGTACAGCAAACGTTCTTGTGTTTAAAAGAGCCACAGACATTGTTAAACTCTCTTGAGATTTGCTTTAAATTAATTCCACCAAAATTCAGTAGTTATTGGGATATATATATATATACTGGTGCTGGTCATAAAATTAGAATATCATGAAAAAGTTGATTTATTTCAGTTATTCCATTCAAAAAGTGAAACTTTTATATTATATTCATTCATTACACACAGACTGATATATTTCAAATGTTTATTT
This sequence comes from Trichomycterus rosablanca, assembly GCF_030014385.1. Taxonomy (NCBI): domain Eukaryota; kingdom Metazoa; phylum Chordata; class Actinopteri; order Siluriformes; family Trichomycteridae; genus Trichomycterus; species Trichomycterus rosablanca. The sequence continues at coordinate 31,771,111 of NC_085994.1, read as the reverse complement.
CTTTTAATGTTGATGATTATAACTGACAACTAATGAAAACCCCAAATTCAGTATCTCAGAAAATTTGAATATTGTGACAAGGTACAATATTGAAGACACCTGGTGCTACACTTTAATCAGCTAATTAACTCAAAACACCTGCAAAGGCCTTTAAATGGTCTCTCAGTCTAGTTCTGTAGGCTACACAATCATGGGGAAGACTGCTGACTTGACAGTTGTCCAAAAGACGACCATTGACACCTTGCACAAGAAGGGCAAGACACAAAAGGTCATTGCTAAAGAGGCTGGCTGTTCACAGAGCTCTGTGTCCAAGCACATTAATAGAGAGGTGAAGGGAAGGAAAAGATGTGGTAGAAAAAAGTGTACAAGCAATAGGGATAACCGCACCCTGGAGAGGATTGTGAAACAAAACCCATTAAAAAATGTGGGGGAGATTCACAAAGCGTGGACTGCAGCTGGAGTCAGTGCTTCAAGAACCACCACGCACAGATGTATGCAAGACATGGGTTTCAGCTGTCGCATTCCTTGTGTCAAGCCACTCTTGAACAAGAGACAGCGTCAGAAGCGTCTCGCCTGGGCTAAAGACAAAAAGGACTGCTGAGTGGTCCAAAGTTATGTTCTCTGATTAAAGTAAATTTTGCATTACCTTTGGAAATCAAGGTCCCAGAGTCTGGAGGAGAGGCACAGAATCCACGTTGCTTGAGGTCCAGTGTAAAGTTTCCACAGTCAGTGATGGTTTGGAGTGCCATGTCATCTGCTGGTGTTGGTCCACTGTGTTTTCTGAGGTCCAAGGTCAACGCAGCCGTCTACCAGGAAGTTTTAGAGCACTTCATGCTTCCTGTGGCTGACCAACTTTATGGAGATGCAGATTTCATTTTCCAACAGGACTTGGCACCTGCACACAGTGCCAAAGCTACCAGTACCTGGTTTAAGGACCATGGTATCCCTGTTCTTAATTCACCAGCAAACTCGCCTGACCTTAACCCCATAGAAAATCTATGGGGTATTGTGAAGAGGAAGATGCGATACGCCGGACCCAACAATTCAGAAGAGCTGAAGGCCACTATCAGAGCAACCTGGGCTCTCATAACACCTGAGCAGTGCCACAGACTGATGGACTCCATGCCATGCCGCATTGCTGCAGTAATCCAGGCAAAAGGAGCCCCAACTAAGTATTGAGTGCTGTACATGCTCATACTTTTCATCTTCATACTTTTCAGTTGGCCAACATTTCTAAAAATCCTTTTTTTGTATTGGTCTTAAGTAATATTCTAATTTTCTGAGATACTGAATTTGGGGTTTTCATTAGTTGTCAGTTATAATCAACATCAAAAGAAATAAACATTTGAAATATATCAGTCTGTGTGTAATGAATGAATATAATATACAAGTTTCACTTTTTGAATGGAATTACTGAAATAAATCAACTTTTTCATGATATTCTAATTTTATGACCAGCACCAGTATGTATGTATATACATTCATGTCATATATATATATATATATATGACATGAATGTACAACCCAAATCAGAAAAAGTTGGGACAGTATAGAAATAAAAAAGATGCAGAGTTTCTTACATTTACATTAATTTTTAAGATCAACCCAAGATATTTCATGTTTTGTCTGGTCAACTTTATTTCACCTGTCAATGTACACATACGTACATGCATCTCAGGCCTACAACACATTCCAAATACATTAGGACAGGGCAATTTAGGGCTAGTAATGAGGTAAAAAATTAAATAATGACGTGATTTCAAGTACATAAAAAATCTGATACTTTAAGACTTTTACTCAAGTAATATTCAAAGAGGTGACTTTAACTTATATCATAGTTCATTTCTGGTTCAATACTTGTAGTTTACTCAAGTATGGTTTTCAGGTACTTTATCCACCACTGCTTATACTGTAATTTTGCTTAAACTCTTTCCAGAAAGAATTTTGAATGAATAATTAATGTGTTTAGCACAGACACGGCAACTGTGATGGGTTATTAGTTTTGGCAGAATGTGCTTTTTTATTATGACGTTGATGAGAATCATAGCATATTTTATACATTAATTTATGCATAATAAATACAAAGATTTCACAAACTTACAGTTGCACAGTAGTGTACAAAAATTTGATGACCCCCTACTAAAGTCTTTTAATTTTCCATATTTGTCATATATTATTGTTAGTGTACTTAATCAAATATAATTAATGATATTGTTTAATTGCACTAGACACACCTAGGCTTCATCACTGCTAGTCCCATTAAATCAAAATCTCACTTTAATGATGTTCAAAAACAGATCCAGCACTGTAAAGAAGCTAAAGGGTCTCAGCAAGCAGCCAACTGTGTCACAATTATTTCCAAAGTGCAGCATCGACTCATGTAGTCTAGTCATAAATTAACCCAGATGGAAGTCTAAGGAACTGCAGACCTTATACATTTTACAGAAGTTTATCATATATGATAAAACCAGTAGGTAGTCATTAAGCAAAAATGTCATTCATGTGACAGTTGCAATGAAGACATTTACTGCTAAAAAGAACATAAAGTCTTGTCTTACAATCCTGATGACCCCCCAAGATAGGATTTTTTAGATAATGTTTTGTAGACTTATGAGTTGAACATTTAACATTTTGGATTAAGGCTTACACAGCAATCAACAATAAGGAAGTCATACAAACATTTAATTATAGTAGTGATTGTGTGATGATGTGGCTTGCTGTATTTGACAAAACCATGAGTTCAAGTCTCTACCAGAAAATCAAAAAATGAAATGTTTGGTCATCAGTCTGTTATCGAACAATGGGTTTATGCAACAAGACAAAGACCTGAAGCTCAGGAGCAAGTCCACCACTAAATGACTTTAGACACAAAATTAGGGTTTTTAAGTGGCCTAGTCAAAGCCCCTAGTTAAATCCTACTAAAATGCTTTGGCAGAACCTAAATCAAGTGACTCGTGTTTGAAACCGCTCTAATGTAGCTAATTTTTACACTTTGATTACATTCATGGCAGGACAGGTAGTTACAGGTTATATTTACTTCATCAGTAAAAGTTCAATGTCAAACACCATCATGGGTAATCCTTGTATCTCCAGTTTACCTAACTGTAGCTGGGAGTAACATGCCTGTGGAGGACCTGAAGGAAACCTACGCAGACATGGAGAGAATATGCAAACTGCACATGAAACAACCCAGATCGCTCCGCCCGGGAATCAAACCCAGGATTTTGCTTCGACCGATTGTGACACCCTGTAGCTAAATTAAAGAAACTCTGCAAAGGTGATGTTATTCTAAAGCACTTAGTTCAAGTTGTAAATTGTGTAAATTGCACATTTAGTGATTACATGTATTGGGCAATTTTTCAGTAGTAGCCCTTTTTCTTTGATAAGCTAAAAATGGTTACAAATCGTTTTATTTTGTTTTGCTTATGTTTATGTTTTCCTTGTATTATATATCGTATAATTATCTAAATCTATTTAGTAACAGAAACAAAAATGGAAGGAAATTAGGAACGGGGCAAATATGTTTTCACTGCACTGTTCATGGTGTGGGTGTATAAAAGAGCAAAAGGTTATGTAATATAATTAACCTTGTAGTGTCATTACCCCAAAGCCCTGAAGCTGTCGTGAATGACAGCTCGTAAAATACCGGTATGTATGAACCTCTCAAACACAGAGCTAAGATTTCAGTCTCCTGCTAAGAATTTCCATCAATTACACACTGAAACCTTAACTTTACCAAAGACTCATGCACTTTATTTATCTCTACATTACACATTCCAATGTACATTGAAAAAAAATCAATTGACTTGTTTTGCGGAAGGATTCTGTTCCTGTTTTTCTTGGCCTCCACTGAGAGCTGCAGGGTGAGTATTCTTTTTTTAGGTAAAATGGGTATCATTTTCATGTAGCTAATTCAATTATCATCTGTTGGGATTTTAACTGTTACTGAGATCAGCTGCAGCATTTGACATAGTGTTACCCGAAGTCATTCACTAGAAGTAGTTTCAGATTTTGTCACAAATCAACTTCTGTGAATATGCGACTAGTTTTTTTAAATAATTTTTAACAGCCTCTTCCTGTAAATGTAGTATAAACTTGTGTCTGTTTCAAGGAATGAAAGGGTAAAAAAAATCTGACCTAAATTCCAGCTCCTGGTATACTGGATTTTGTTTTAAATCAACAGTGTTAGTGGATCTGGATAAGTTATATAACCAGAATCTTATAGGCCCATGTGCAGAATTCACTTCTAATGAATTTAAAAATGAAAATTTGCACTAAATATTTATATAAAAAATATTATAAAATATATATACAGTACATATTATAAAAATATGTACTTCATAATATTTTTAAAACATTTTTTTAATAATAATGACTGACTACAGAAGTTGACTTCAGAATGTATGAATTAGAGGTCTCTTGGAAAAGTTGTAAAGACAATCCAAATTGTCATCTTTTCACTGTTCAAAACCCATTTCCATCATTACTAAATCTTTCAAATATATAAATAAATAGTGTACAGGGATAAAAGGTGCCAGTAAAAAGTGCTTTTAATAGACTGTAATGAACCACTATGTTGGCTGATACTGCCTGCCTTGCTGAACATGCATGTGAATGTTTCACATGACCCGTGAGTCAACATGAGTCAAAATGAATGAGTCAAAATGAATACCTATGGTTGAATGCAGTGTATTCTGCAGATCATGTAACACTGCCATGCCACGAGGCACTGTTCATAGCCAAAACATTTATACAGCATTAAAACTAAGGTAGATGTAAAGGGTGGGTCAGCTGCAATAAATTGCCCTTGGTGTAAAAAAAAAAAAAAGAGAGTACATTAGAACTGCAAAGGATTGGCACCATGCCCAGGGTGTGTTGCTGCCCTGCGCCTATTGTTTTTGTTTGCACCGGACCCACCACAAGCCTAACAAAGACAAAGCAGTTAGTAAAAATAAATAATTACCGACAATGAATGCTGATTAATCACAGTGCACCACCCACACTCTAAATTCAGTTATTCACACCTAGTTGCAATTAATCATCTTAGGCAAGGTAGATTGTGCAGCACCCACCCAACCAACTGCATCTCCATGCTTTCACAGTTAAGACAAATAAAAATAAAAGTGCAACAACCCAAAAGTATAATGTTATGTGTAATTGGGGAATGGAAACCATGATGTTGTGACTTAAGGTCAACATACTTGTATGTAACACACATAATGAAAGTAAAAAGTTGTTCCTGTATAGATTTTGCAAGAGCAAAAAAACCTTAATGATTGTTTTGACATGCATTAGTTTTATTGTGATTTAGAAGATTTTATTTAAATCATAAATTAATTTAACCTTATAAAACAGTTATTTGCTTATATAAAAACATGCAATAGATGTTATAATGTACAGTAACGTTATTGCTTCTGCCAGGTCACTGTATCCATTCTAATATCATTCTTAACTTTCTTGCTATGTCTAAATCACACAGGAAATTCCTCATTCCTCATTAGTTTTTTGTATTGTATTTTTAATGTGTCTCAATTGGTACATCCTTGTTTAAATGAGAAAGTAAGAACACTGTGCTATTTTATAGGGCTAATCTACTAAGCCTACTTTAAATGGGAATCTGGAGATCTGATAGATCACAAGATACATTGCTGTTGGTGTTTTATTTAAAAATTGAGTCCATTAAGTTAATAATATCTCTTTAAAATAACTGGCAATTTCACTAGAGCTCATAATGTAATGTTGTTTTTGCATATGACATACAGTGATTTTCCACCCTTGCAGGCCATAAATAATTGTGTCATAAGAGTATATGGTTAACTGCTCTCGTTACACTGAGTCACATGAAATGCTTCCTACTCATCTAACTGAAAACGTTAATAAATGCATTAATGTAATTAAAAGACTTTAATAATGTTAATTTGGAGCATTAAATGTAATTTCAGTAATGCTGAGAATGTTGTGATGTCATAATTCCTCTATATAATGTTTAGAATGTTGCTACACAATGTCAGTTAGAGCTGAGTTATACTCTTGTATCTGCATGCCTGTAAACTTGTGTGTGTGGGTGTTATTTGCTGATCTTTGTATAGATGCTTACATCCTGGCATAAGGTAGGCCTGTCACAATTATAAAATTTTATATTACACTTCATAAAGTAGGTTAATTATGTTAAATGTCATATAACTTCATTTTAATTCATGTTGTAATTGTAAAAATGAATATACATATGGAATATACTGAAATGGCAATCAATCAACATTAAAACATTATAACAATTCTATAAATACACAAATATTACTTTGTTAAATGATTATTTTGAATGATTAAATGATTATTATAGCATAGTCCTTAGTAAAGACCTTGACAGGAGAACATTTGATGCTTTATGCTTTCTTTCTAATGACCATATTTGAAAGAAAGCATTAAGCATAATGGGTGGTTCTAATGCACAGACTGTGTATATCTACATCTACTTCATCCCTTAAACAAAAACTGAAAGAGTTTATAATGCCCCAACTTCCCACTTAAGACCATTCAGGATTTGACATTCAAAAACCATCAAATACTTGCAATACTCTCATCTTATCAGTGTTTTAGATACAACATCCATTATCTTTTTCATTTCATTTTCATCCATTACCGATGCTTTATCCCTTTTGGGGTTGTGGTAAATCCAGTTTTTGTGAGGGTGGGGTGGGGATTGGGGCATCACAGGGCCCTGGCCACCTTCCCAGACATAGCCAGTACTGTCTGTGTGAAGATACCTAAAAAGATATTGAACCACAGACACTTCTAACATTTATGTTAACAAATGACTATGCATACATACATACCTTGAGCAAACCTTTCAGAAAACCTTGGTTTTTTTTTTAGGTAATGTTGATATTAAGGCCAATGAGTTAAACATGTTAAACAGTCAAGACTGTAGACTAAAAGCTAGCATTGAATTAGATGTGATTTATTAAAACAGTTTACTTCACTTGTTAAATTATTCACACAATGCACTTCCTTAATCTTCATTTAAGCACATCACTGTGTAATCACTGTGTTCCATCAAAATATATTTAATTGTTTACACTCTTTGATGAGTGCTGTCAGTGAGTTGGGATTAAAATGGCACCCTATTAATCACCTGATTGGAGAATCAGACACATAATGTGTTGTAGTAAACATACAAAGAATAGAGGATCTATGTATGGATTAGCAAATGATTTAGCTCATTTGCTTTTAAAGAGGTGTACAATGAGTTTCTTTAAAATATAACTTCAATATTTAATAATAGAGCTTATCTCTAGACTAGTCTGGAGATACAAAGCATTGAAAAGTCAAAAGAACAGCCATACTAAGGATTTGAGAAAAATATGATAAAAGTGGGAAAGCTCAATAATGTCTTAATATTTTATGTATTTAATTAGTTATATTTAACTATTATTAATTATGACTACTATTTTATTATTATTACTATGTAACTACTATTAATTATAATTAACTATTAACATTACACTAATACATAAAAATCTACTGGCAATACTAATTGAACAAATGCTAAAGATTTATGCTATGTTGAGTTGCAATATAAAAGGATTAATGAAGGCATGTAGAGATTTGTCATGACCAGTATATGGCATCCCTTTGCTTGCAAGATGCAGTTGCAATATAATTTATAATATTTCTTCTTACTACATTTAGTTTTGTTTTCATCAACCGCTTTTTCCTGGTCATGCCGAAAATGCTGGGCACAAGGCTAGAATAAAAGAATTACTGAACTGTTCTGTTGTAGAAATAAATACAGACTTGGTGGACGAAATATAATTTATTATAGGTAAGCCAAAAAATTGCATATTTTACTGTACAAAAAATTTTAGCCATGAAAGACCCTGCTTTGTGCTCTTACATCTCACCTGGCTCAAGGTTGATAAATTATAGCCTTATTACGGAGCCCTTTAGGGGTCACTAATGAGAAAAAATATGTGAAGAGCAAAATCTGTACCCACGGTTTAGTAATCCGTACTCTCAGATTTGTAAACTGTATTCACGGATTTGTCATCTGTACCCACTGTGTCACCAATTCTAAGGTTCGCAAGGTGGTTATAGCAGACTAATATGAATAATACGTTAATAATACTTAAGCAATAATAAATATAAATACAAAAATCATCAAATATTAGGGTATTATATATACGTATGTGGCCACGGATGCACTGAAATCTTATAAGAAACAGCTGTTTATGAAGGTCACGGATTTTAAGTCTGTTAGCGCTTTTCCACCAAAAGAACCATGGTTCTTGAACCAGTTCCATTCAGGTTACTTCAAACCTTGGTGTTTTGTAGAGAACCAACCCGTGTTTCCACCAGTTTTTGGGAACCAAGCCTGCGTCATCCACGGTGGGCGTTACATAAAGAAAGTAAAGAGTAGTAACATGATGGCGGAGCGTGTAGATTACCTGCGAGCATTTGTGCTGTTGTTACAGATGTTCATTTTAAAGCATCAATCAAATATTGGTGATAAGAAGATGTAGACGTTTTTGTCGCAGTTGTTGTTTTTCTTTAGTTCATTGACGTGAGAAGCGTTTTGCACTTCACTGTCACTGCGACCCTCGGCGCAGATAGCCGATTTGCTCAGCGCTCTTTGAGCGATAAAACATCACTAAAGTTCCAGAACACGAACATCAATTTGTGTGAAAAAAGCATCAAATCCACTCTAAAAGCTTCACATGTATCTGTGTTTAACTGGATTTACTTCACGTGTGGTGTTTATGCAGCTCGGGGTTCTGAATCAGCAAAAAGCTTCACCTAAAAAAAGCGTAACGTGGCTTAATGTACTAAAAGTACCACACAGGAACACTCAATTTCTCTCTGTTATTACTGGTTATAAGTGCTCTGTACTGCCCAAATTCATTGGTCATTTTTTTAGTACAACAAGCCAAGTTACGCTTTATTTTTCACGTTAAGCGTTTATACTGTCCGGGTCACTTTTAAAATGTCATAGCACACAGTTCATCGCTTTGAAAATATCAGCGGCAAACTGGATTAAAATGGATTAAATTCTATATTATATATTATATATATATATATATATATATATATATTATATATATTATATTATAATGTCTCATGTGAAAGCGTCCACTCCAAACCTCTACACTGTGACATGCCCACAGATGATGTCACGGTTCGCGCTGAAAAACCAAGTATTCTGTGGTGCCAGATTAGAACGCTAGTTCGCTGTGTGGAACCTCTTTTTTCCGGTGGAAACACGCGGAACCGGTTCAAAATCAAGTTCGCTAACCGGAACGCAGCCGGATCCGCGTCGGATATCCATGTCAGATATCTGACCTCAGTTGCACGTCTGGCAATGAGTGCTGTGTCGAACAGCCAATGAGAACGCAAGATACGGTGTGAGGGGAAACGCAGGAGAGGAGTGTAAACAGGTGGGACAGTGGGATAATATAGTTTATATCAGAATACACCGGCACACGCACGTTTTACAGTATTTCTGACTTGATCGTTCTCTACAAAACACCAACGGTGCATTGCAAAAATATTAATTAACCTCCAGCTTACTATAGAACAATCCATACTGTTCGTGTTGCCAAATCCACTCAGATTCATTTATTTTTCTTCCTTGATTTTACGCTGCACATCAGCGCACAAACACTTTGATCACTTGCTACTTGTTGACGTGCATTTTTGGACGTGGTATCATTAAACTTCTCGTCACTTCTTGCGTTTGTTTTCGTGACAAAACGTAATTTGGGAGACCAGAGAAGCTCGCCTGTGATTCCAGTTGGTGATAGATCGTGTTGTGTGAAACCCCCTATCGCCGATCAGTCGATACACCGACTGAAAGACTCCCGAGTGCAAAAGATTCAGTCGTGTAGTGTGAACTGTACAGCGACCCGACAAATCAGAAAGTCCTGTAGTGTGAACTTGGCATAAGCCGTGGGTACAGATTTTGCTCTTCACATATTTTTCTCGTTGGTGACCCCTAAGGGGCTTCGTGTCTTGTGGAGAAAGTAGCACATTACAAAACAGCATTCAGCCAACAGTAACGTTTCTGGACCGTTTGGCTTTCCATAGTGGATCCGCGTCCTGTAGTTGAGGGGGGGTGGGTTAAACCCAGAGTGACGCGCTTCAGCAGCAGACGCACTTAAAGCTGAGCGCCTTCGGACACGGACAGAGACGCAGGGAGACAGAGACTACAGAGCCGACACTGATCCAGTACTAGCACCGCCCACCCACACCGTTATAACCGCTACACCTGTTTAATGTGACTGGGAGCGTGGTAGAGGAACGATGGTGTAGATCGTGTAGATTTTCTCCGAGATTTTGTAAATGTAATTCCTTTACATTGGCGCATCCGTGAGCGCAAGCGGCGCTTGGTTTTTCCGTCCCGACAACCGCCTCCTCTTTGAGAGATACGAGCCGATGCGATTCTTCAGACTCACCTTCAAGTGTTTCGTGGATTGTTTTTGAAGGTGCCCTTTTAATCCGGTGATAATTTTTGTTTTCTTTCGCGCGATCCTGATCCATCCTCGTTTTATTCTTTTTTTTCTAGTAGATTGCCAATTTCTCCGAACTGCCTCTCGTCGTCAAATATTTGACACTGATCTGATCAAATAAATAATTAGGCCTATTTGTGAAAAGAATAATTATCCAGACTTTAAAATAAAACCCCAGAGGACCAGCTCCTGTCAAATCTGAACAGGTTAGCCGACAGAAGAACAAGGACATATTTGGTGTCAATCAAGAAAATTGACTCAAGCCAAACCTAAAAGGAACAAAGAGACTTGGGATTATTGTCAATCCCACAAATCCTAACAGACTGTAAAACCACAATTTTTGGATCTCCTTAGGGCGTTTTTGTGTGTTTGTGTGTGTGCGTGTGTGGGTTAGGATGGAAAAGAGCGCGTTTAATACAGATTCCTGCGCTACCGATCTGGCGCTGGCAGAAGAAAAGAAAGGCCACTTCATTCCCAACGGGAACCACCGTGGCGCTAATGTCAAGTTGATCGGGGCACCGGGCCAACAAAAGCCGGTCTACCCAGAGAGAGAGACATGGACCCGGCAAATGGACTTCATCATGTCCTGCGTGGGCTTTGCGGTTGGATTGGGAAATGTGTGGCGTTTCCCTTACCTCTGCTACAAGAACGGTGGAGGTGAGTCTTAATGTTATCGATTTTAATAGATTTTCTTTGCTTGATTATTAGATTGCTGCCCCTACTTCACCTCCTCATGCTCCCCAAACAATGATCATACCCTACATCCCACCAAGAAAATCCTCTTACATGAGCTTTGTTAAAGCTTGAAACAGTTTAGGACAGTTCTGCATGCCTCTTGCTCCTTAAAACTAATGTATACTGTACAGCTGGCACTCTTTAAGGGTCACGTGGTTGTAGTTTCTGTGCACCCACTAACAAAACTCATCCATGGTGGCCCACTATTATCCAGTCTGACCTGACTTATTAGGGCGGCACGGTGGCTAAGTGGGTAGCACTGTCGCCTCACAGCAAGAAGGTCCTGGGTTCGATCCCCAGGTGGGGCGGTCCGGGTCCTTTCTGTGTGGAGTTTGCATGTTCTCCCCGTGTCTGTTCCTCCGGGTGCTCCGGTTTCCTCCCACAGTCCAAAGACATGCAATTGAGGTGAATTGAAGATATTGAAAATTGTCCATGACTGACTATGTTCGATATAACCTTGTGAACTGATGAACCTTGTGTAACTACCGTTCCTGTCATGAATGTAACCAAAAGTGTAAAACATGACGTTAAAATCCTAATAAACAAACAAACAAACCTGACTTATTACTAAGTATTTAAAATGCTTCTACTGTCTAATTTGTACCAGTAATTATTCAAGGAACGCCTCTTTTCTAAAACTGGAGTCTGCATTTCACCCAGTAAACACAAGTTAACCTGAGAAACCAGTGAATGTCCATTACTGTGCCAATATAGTGAGACCAAAATGGCTTAGAAAAATACATTTCTGTGTTTTTGGTAAGTCTCTCTTTGGTCAATTGGCCAATTGTTAACAACTCAGTATGTTCAATTGTGTAACAGTTGTGGAGAAATTGTCTTTCCTAAGTCTGAATTCTATGCTTAGCCTAGTAAAAACTGTGGGACAGTTGTAGCCTAGTGGTTAGGGTGCTGGACTAGTAATCAAAAGGTTGCTGGTTCAAGCCCCACCACTGACAGGTTGCCACTGTTGGGCCCTTGAGCAAGACCCTTAACCCTCAATTGCTTAGAGAATATACTGTCACAGTACTGTAAGTCGCTCAGATAAAAGCGTCTGCTAAATGCTGAAAATGTGAATAAAACGTTAATGGATATGTTGAACCCAGAAAATAACCCAAGTGGTACCCTGTAGAAAGTCAGAAGCCATGTGACCTTTATATCTTTTTTAAGAAATCTATTTTAAATGTCAACAGTTTTTAAGTGAGCACAGACTCACTGTATGGTCATACAGATTACTGGATCTGTCTCACTGGCTTCAAACAGGCAAAAACAATTTTAATTGCTCCATTCAAGGTCAGTCCCAGTCTATATAGATGTGTTTTTTTTTTTGTAAATATCTTATCTACATTTTTAAAAGAGTTATTAGAAACGTTTACTCTGGCCTCTATCCTAGTAAGATTATCCAATGAGGTTTTTCTTTTCAAATTTAAAAATGTTTAGTGGGCATGTAAACAATGTAGCAAAAAATGAAGAAGTTGTTTTGGGGGTTACAGAGAACCTTTAACTATTTTCCATGTAGAATTGTTTCTATAATTAATGCCTTTATTTGTCATATATACATATACAGATGTACAGTACAACGAAATTCTTTTTTTGCATAACCCAACTTGTTTGGAAGCTGGGGTTAGAGCGCTGCGTCAGTTTTTGCCCCTAGAGCTGAGAGGGTTAAGGGTCTTGCAGTAACTGTAACCATTTTCCATAAGTGCTAAGTCTTCATTATACACAGTGAGCACAAAAGAGCACCACGCATAACAAAAACTGTGTTCTGGTCAAAGTATGCTTTAGATTTTCATATGTTATTATATACACCCACTCACTCACTCAGTCACTCACACCTAACAGCAATTTAGAGTAAATACTCCATCTAGTGCATGTTTTGTGTGAGGTAGGAGAAACAAGGAGAACATTGGAGGGAGGGCATACAAAAAACATTGTCCAGTGGCAGGGTTTAAAACACATGTTTCTGAGTGAAACCAACTCTTAACAGCTGCAACTCTTTGCCACCCTGTGTGGCCAAATGTTAAAGTTTTACGCTGTGTTGATTTGCAATATAAAAGGATTAAGTAAGGCATGTAGGGACTTGTCATGACCAATATCTGGCAACCCAAACATTGCTTGCTAGATGCAGTTGCAATATAATTTATAATATTTTTTATTTTTCCATTAAATTTCATTTTTATCAACCGCTTTATCCGGGTAATGCAGAAAACACTGTGTGCAAGGCCAGAATTCCCTGGACAGAGTGCCAATCTATCGGAGGAATTTGGTCTTCCTTTCCTTCAGACATAGCCAATCATAGTCTGTATGTAGACGACCAGTTTGCCAATAGCACAGCTGAGATATGAATAGACTACTGCGTCACCCGAGCACTCTTATTATAAGCACACTTTTGTTTAAATGAGACTCATTTTTTCATTTGCATTATGTGGTTGTTTCTTAAATGTTCTCATTTTTTAACTGAAAAGTATAACAATTGGCTTTTTAGGTGTTTAAAGGTCAACTAAGACACATTAAGCATGCTAAATAAATGAGCTAGCACTTTAGCAGTAAACAACACCAGATAAATCATTTGCTGCTCTTAACTTATTTTGCTTGTTAGGCTGGATCTTGGTTCTAGTTGGTGAGGTAGGTTCTATAGTCCACCATACTGTATGACTAAAAGTGTGGAAAATTACTAAGCCGTCAGACTCATTCATACACTAAGCACTCCTGTCCCAGAATGCTGTTTTTTCTCCCAGGGTTGTCCTATGCCCATAAAATCATCTGTACCTTTCACATCTTTTTATTTATTATATTACCTAGCATATGTGTTAAAGCTGCTGAGCTTATGACTTATGTCTGAAGTATCTCAAGGACCTGACTTTTACCTTAATTGCATTCAGCAGACAATAGTTTGTCAACAAGTGGAAGCCATTTGTACAGCAGTAGTTTTTGTACACGTCAGGACCAGTCATGCTGGTACTTTGCATTTGAGACAACTTGACCTTGTTTTATATGGTTTTACTGTTTTATTGTTGCTTTGTTAGCGAAGCTTTTTTTTATATCACATTTACACCTGAATAATTCTTTAGTCCACATGTTTTTAGTCCAATGTCTGTGTTCTAACACATATTTTAACATCCAAGTTGCACAAAAGATAGACAGGTGTTTTAAAGCTGGAAAATATATAAAATGTAGTGCAAGCTACCACAATTGGTAAACCTTATTGATTGATGTTGTGTAGATGAACACCATTGTCACAAAAACAGACTGACGTAGTCATTGATCTGAACATTAGCCAATTTTCCTAAACCACATAATCATCATGGGGTATGATTTTCATATTACATATCCATCTTTTGATTTTCAAATGTGATGTCTCCTAATAAAACTAAGCTACAATAACCTTTTGACTGACAGGAACTAATTTCTTTTTGTTTTTCACTTTAATGTTGTATTTAGTCAAATTGGTTAATATGTTCCTCTCTTATTATATTATACTTCCTTACATAGACAACCTTGAAACTGATACTGAATGTCATGAGTCACGAGAGCCCATGCCGGGTCTTGTAAGTCCAAGGACTACTTTATTGGCATAACCCATTGCTTTCTATAGAGACAGAAAGGTCAAGGCTCTGATTGTTGTCGTAGGACTTATGTTTCCATTCCCTGTAGCATGGATGGTGCAACCTGTTTTCTTTTTCCTCTGGCGGTTTGAATAGATGGGATTGGATCTAGGTTGCTTTACCCCCTACAGTGGGCAAAAAGGTGATGAAGAGCAAACCAGTGGGAAAATAGCAATGTGAGCATCAATTCTCAAAAAAAACAATGAGCGCTGTAGCTGAGACCTGCCAGATGAACAAATAGAGATGCTTGATAAAATGTCAAGGGAGATTTATCTGTTTCCCTAACCATCTCTACAAATACTTGTTTTACCCCTAGTGATGAGTGCGAAGCCTCTGTACCAGAAAGATACAGAATTATGCCATAGTCTATGCAGTAGTTCATCAAAGACATGTACTCATTCACCCATTTACTCACACCCAGTGGCAATATAGCACAGTCCAGTCCTCTACCAAACGAATGAATACAAATTAATCCATATCCAGAATATCAGATAACACCAAAATGTCCAAGATTTGATTATTCAGTTGATTTAAACACATTAACTCATGTCTATCTCTCATTCGTCTGACTTTGTAAGCTTCCAATCAAATATCTTCTGTGCAGTTCTTAAGACTGAACCATATACAGTAGTCATACTGTTGTTCATTTTAGTAGCCTCACCTCTTTATGGTTTAATTAAATTATGTTGCTCTTTGGAGAGGCATGTCACTACCTGTTGCCATGAGAAATTATCAGTAGCCTTTTAGTGAAGTCAACTGTAATAAAAAGATACATTACAGGATCTAATAATAGGCAATTAACAACAATGGATCCATTGTAGTGTAAATCCTGAGATTTTAAATGCTGGTTTGCATTTTCTTGTGATAGACACAGTACCTCCCAGTCAGAAATGATTATATGAATAACACCTTATTCTGTAGCAGATCTTGTCCTATGTTCACACAGAGGAACTGTGCCACCTAGTTTTGTTTCATCTGTACCTGTAATTGAACTAAAATAAGGAAATTGCTTTAAAAAATTTTTTTAATAGTTTTAATAGATCTTTTCTAGATCTGTCTAGAATTTAGAGAGGAATTTGTGGTTTTGCTTGCTGGAACTATTTGTGGTGCCCTTAAAATCATATCATCAACTGTTTCTATCCAAATTGCAAATTTAAACTAAATGTTAAAAATAAAGGAAAATGCAGCTCAACATTGTGTTGTACTATCAAATACTACTAGTTATTATCGACCACTTAGTATCATTACTGTAATCTATAATATAATATAATAATTTTTTTAATTGGTTTTTAGTTATTAGTTATAGTTATTAGATCATTTTAATTTAGCCGCACAGAAGCTTGGGTCCTGAAAACCTAAATTTGATTTTCACTTCACTGACTTTTTAAATTGCCCCTAGGTGTGAATGGGTCAAAATGAAGTTGGCTTTGACTTGAAGAAATTTTATCTTTCTCTTGGTAATTACATGTAGGTCAGCCTTAATTCCAAATATTGAGTAAGTTATTACTATATCCTGAATATGAGTAATATGATTTTTCTAACCATACTAATCTATTAAGTTTATCTGGACCCCTACTTAAATGTCCCCCTGGTGTATTGTAAATAATATACACTGATTTAATTGGCAGTTAAACACGCTACATTAAGCAACCTCACCTTGATGTTGGACCTATACTGCAGGGTTCTGCAGAGACAGTGGTAGCCTAGTGGGTAGAGCTTTGGGCTATCAATCAGAAGATTTCAGTTTAAATCCAGGCTCTGCTATGCATTCACTGTTGGGCTCTTAAGCAAGGCTCCTAACCCTGTACACATGTACTGTATCTGTTAATATGACAAATAAAGGCTTTTTTCCTTTTTTTTCTATTTCTAAAAAAATATAATGATAATCTACTTTACAAGAGATGCATTAGGGTCAGACAAAAGCACAGCAACCCTCAAATACCCTACATTGTCTTGTCTATTTAAGATACATGGCTAGCCTTTATAAGCAAATGCTTCAGTCTGAGCAACATGTTCATTAAACGCCACCCTTTAGCCTAATCTGTCTTCATATAGCAAACCTATAAATTCTATAGACAAAGTTCCATTTACCTGGAAGGTCAACTGTAAAATGCAATCACCATTCCGTCTCCGTGTTTCCTATACTGCAGGGCTCTTTATTACACCACCCTGCATTAGATCAGCAGCAGGTAGTAAATACTGAGAGAGAGACTCTGCACTCTTTATTCTGATCAGTAGATCAGTAAATTTATAGTCTCTGCAGAGAACCTGCTGACTCGTCTGAGTTCAGCTGCAATAGGTTTAATGCACAAAAAGCTGAGGTGCTGGACAAATGCAGCCAGACCCAGAAAGCCTTAGCATCCATTACTCACCCCAGTCAGTCAGCAGGGGTTTTATTTACAGTATTATTACTTTGGTAAAAGAGCAGAATTGATTGGTTCTGTCTGTTGCTAATTTACACGCTTGGCAAGTACTAACAGGTCAATACTGGGCTGTTGAAACAAATTTTACAACCATTTTAATAAAGCTAGATAAAAATATTTTTTGTTGCTTTGTTGGCGCAACCCACCACCACAGAGATTTGCAGTGCCATTACTAGCCTGAGGCCCTTCTCGACCAGTGTCAGTGTTGCGCATTTGGTGTAGATCAAATGGTTTAACTGGAAGAAAAAAGTTAAATGCAAATAATAGCAATCATTTTCTTTTTTGGTTATTCTTTATTATGGTCAGGTTTGCAAAGGGGCCAAAGACACCCAAAAAACTAAAAAAATACTCTGGATAGGGCACCAATACATACAGTTCATTACACACTTACATACTCACACCTAAGGGCAATTGGGATCAGCCAGTCCACCTTCTACATTCCCAAAAGTCAGGGAAATCAAGATACTATAACCAATGCAGTTTAAACTGTGATTGCTACATTTATATTCGAAATACAGTACTTGTATTACAGGATATTTAAGCGAGAACGTGATCACTGTGGCCTCTGGCTCTTTACTTTGAATGTGTGGTTAGGAATAGCGTTCGCTAATCTTTTAATCCCTATCCCGGCTGAGCTTAACTCAGGATGATGTCGGTCCCTGACACGTCAATCTGACCGATTGTCAGTCATTTAAGCTCACAGTTTTTATTGTGTGCCTCACACCTTTAGCAGAGTTGGGTCCTTATCAGCACCTTTGAGCACCAACTATGTAAATCGTTCTCCCAAGGGCACTAACACTGCAGCTCAGCATTTATTTATTTTATTCATAGTGATAAACACAGCACGTTTACCACAATGCATGTGATAGGCCGAATTCTGCGATCTGCGATGCTATAATCACTTAAACAAATGTACACATTAATGTAGAGTTGTTGGTCTTTTGGTTAACAGACAGTGTATTTTATATTAGAGTTAGCACATGTGAATACATGATGATTTTGTTATATTAACTTTTGCCTCCAATAGCTTTAGTATACCAGCCATTAATCCTTATTATTATGTTGTTACGTGTATCCAGTTTATTATAAAAGTCAATATGACTCAACTTTTCAGCTCTTTTCATTATTTTAATTTGACATACGTATGTCTACATTGTTTGAAATAAGTAAATATATGAGCAAACGCTGCTCAGGGTTGGGCAGTAATGTGCATTGTATTTCAGGAACACTGCTGCTATAGTAGCAGGTTCAGAGTCCCATCTAGTCATACTGCTACTAAAACTGCTCTCTGTACAATTCCATCTCGTATTAATGTTAATGCCATTTAATTAATTGCATGTATCCTGTATAACAAGTTTTTCCAAATGTCATTCTTCATGTAAAAGCCTTTTCCTTACACAAAACTGTTTCCCAGTTCCTCCACATTTGTTTACAACCATTTAACCACATGTTGTTCAGGCATCACGTGCTGATAGAAACATGTGCCAGTACTATTATGCCAATAGCATAACAAAGAGAAATGGGTTATCCCACCTGTCAGATTTACTGTAAGACCTCGTGGATGAGCATGTAGTGCAGCAGCAGCAATATTATTATTTTATAATGTATTGGTTTCTTTTATGATTGAATTATTAATTTAATTTAACACCATGGCATGACGTCTCATTATTAATTGGGATTGACTGTAGGTAAGTTATCTGTGACCATATTAAAAGGACTCATTTTAAAATATGCAGAAGGTAAACTGGCTAACTGTAAGTTAATGTGTAAATTTGGGTGTTCTGTGTGTTTCAATTATTTAGTCACAGAAAAAGAAGAGTTGCAGAAATCATTAAAATCCCAAGACTATCATAACATAATTGCCTTTATGATTTGACTTCAACTGTACACTGTGGATGTACTGTATAGAGATTAGATTGATTTCTTTTTTCAATTTCCTGTTAAAACTGATTCAAATCAGAGGAGTTTACTTGTTGTGATCTGCACTATGTAACCAATATTTGATAGTTTGCATTTTTACAAAGGGATGATTAATTACAAATCCCGGCAGTAAGCACACCAGACTGGGTGTGTTGATTGAGTTCTGCTTTACATGTTCTGTAAAGGGGGAGGGTGTTGCAGTAAGTATTTATAGCCTCCTCTCATCATCACGTAGCCTGCTGAGATTGGACTGCATTTTGTCCTCGTAATTACCGGCTAGGACGGCCCACGTGCTCATGATGGCACTATCTTGATCTTGACTTGACTATCCTTTAGCAAAAACATGCCTTGCAAGTTCAGACTGTAATGACATGTTGGTACACAATGCTGCTCATACAATGCCTGAGCAGCATTTGTGGCTCTAATAATAAATAGCTATCTGGCACCCAAGGAGTGTGCCCTCCATGGGAAAGGTCAGTAAGATGACAGCATGTAAAATTTATGAACTGTGTGTAAAACCCACTAAACCCGGATCAACTAAGACAAGATTAGGTTTGAGAATAAATAGCATGATGTAAATAATTTAATCTAAAATATTAATGCTATTTACAAATTCTCCTCCTGTTTCATAAACTTTATTCAGAGCATATTTTCAATTAATAAGGACAATAATTTCAAAATGATTATCAAAACGAAATGCAAAGCAGAAACCATGACGTCTACCTCACATATAATTTAAGCATAAGGACACCTATTAATGAATTATTGGTTATGGCTTGTGTCTGTTTAAATAGGGCTAGTTCAACTGCATCTATTACAAAGGGCACAACAGTGCCAAGGTCAGGAATAAAATCTAAACTATTACCTCATTCTGATAGTCCGTTTGGCCAGCAAAAAACAAGTCTGGCATGTAAAAAAGCTGCTGGAACAGAGGTCTCCACAGTCAAGTAAGCTTTGTATGGCAATAATCTTAGAGATCAAGGTTGTTGTGTGTTTAAATCCTGCCCAAAAACAATGTGCAAGCCAAGAATACACCCTGGACATGACAGCAATCTATGGCAGGACATCACATAATTAATTATTCATTTATGCACTCATATCTAAAAGGAAATTTTAATTAGCCATTCCATATACTGGCATGTTTTTGGGAGGCAGAAGGAAGTTGGAATATGCAAAGAAAATTTATGTGGACACACATGCAAAACTCTTGGGAGGCTGGGAGCGGCACCCATGATACGTGCTGCATTGCCATGCCGTCCATTATAGTAAAACCAAGTTTACCTGTTTTTTTTTTTGTTTTTTTTTAGTATATGCAAATGTATTGAAATGATTGGTCATGGTAAATTGGAGATTACAACTGGGCTTAAATATGCTGGACGATTAGTTTTAGTGCAGTCATGCTTTGGTAATAGAGTATGTTAGCAGCCAGACGCTGGCTTCATGGATTATGTTGGAGTTGGAGATTAAAAAATGGCTGATTATTTTCCCCTTCGTCATTGTCCTTGACGAGCCTGCACAGGGTTGAATCATCTCATGTCATGAAAGTCACGACGTCAGCCCCTGCAGCGTACAGATGTGAGAGATTCACTGTGTAGAGAGTGTATTGGCGCTGGCAAATGCTCACATTCTTACACATCATATTCCATACTCCCCCTTTTTGTCGATGCGCTCTCAGTTTGCAAATCATTTCTCTCAGTGTGCCCACGGCCGCATTTCCATGCTGCATTAACGTCACGCGTTGGGGTTCCCGACGTCACACTCTGGCGTTGTTATGACTGCAGCGTCCATCTCTGCACTCTGCCTCCTTAGGAAAGAGGATCTGTTCTAAACAATTGTGCCCTCGGTTTTGCCTCCAGACATGCCTGCTGAAGCATTTTCTTTCTGTTTTTTTTTTTCTATTACTGTACATTTTATGCATTCCTTAAACTATTTCATGTTCAATTGCTTTCATATTTCAGATTTTGACTCTGATTACGCTAAGATGCACTGGCACCTATTCTAATTACTTCAATAGCCATATTGAAACAAAAACCCTGGATGGCTGGTCTAAATCTGTTTCTTTACGCCAGTACAGAGTGAATGGCTGCTCTCACAAGCCTGCAGATTCAGTGTTACATAAAGGTTCTACGTGGTGTGAGTCACTCTGTATACGCCCTAAACTCGCTCTCTCTCTCTTTCATTCACTCACATTCACGTGCTCATGGGGGACATCATCAGGATTTCATTCAGCGTAGCCTTTTTTTGTTAGTTGGGTAATCTGCATTAGTGTCAGTGCCACTGCATTTGATTGGTCCATGACTGAAACCCAACCCTTCTCTGGCACCGCTCTGAACAGGCTTCAGCTGCCACTGCCACTCTGCTCTCTTTGAGAGAAGGTGATTATTACTGGTGCCAGATTGGTGTGTGGTAATGAGAGAGTGGCATCATTGCTTAATCTTGTAAAAAATATGTTTACTGCTAAACTGCCAAAACTAAAACACATTGCTAAAGGGTGTAGAAACGTTGAGACTAAAATGGTATGGAGTTTAGTTGAAGTTAAATATTTACAAACGCTTGTCAGGCATGTTTATGTCACTGGGGTTTTAATGATTTTTACAACTGTTTTTCTGTGAATGATTAAAATATTTTTGGCAAAAAAAATTTAGAATTCATGGCAGACTAAGTCCCAGCTCTTGCGGAAATAAATGAAATGTGGGTAAAATAATCCCCTATTCCTGTTTTTACTTGGTCCATATGATCAGAAATCTAACTAAGTCTAGCTTTAAGGTGCCAATTTTGAAACAGAGGCTTCTTTCTAGGACAGCATTGTCCTTCTTTTGGCAATGTATAGCTTGCTTGACCAGTGTACAGTACAGTGTAATCTATGTTCCACCAGTTTCTAATTTATGGCATATTAATGCCATTTATTAATGTTTCTTTGAATTTTTTTTTTGTTATATATGTATTATTTAATCATCAAAACAAACCACACTTGCAGAAACTATAGTATAATAGTTATAGTAAGTACTAATGTTGCCACAGTAGTCATTCTAACGTTTGGCAGAACAGAACAACAATTAGAAGTTGGTCAAACTGCTCTGAAGGTAGTTTAGCTGGATGATCTATCATTTACATTTACATTTTTGGCATTTAGCAGACGCTTTTATCCAAAGTGACTTACAGTAATGTGATAGTCAATTGAGGGTTAAGGGCCTTGCTCAAGGACCCAACAGCGACAACCTGGCAGTGGCTTCAGCTGCCACTGCCTCTCTGCTTGAACCAGCAATCTTTTGATTACTAGTCCAGTACCATAACTGCTACGCTACAGCTGCCCTATCTATTGTAGTTTAGCTGGTCAGTGCTGGCAGCTAAACCTTCTGAAAGCTGGGCAGACCAGTTTATACATGCAGATGGTAATGCAGGTAGCAGGTGCAGATAATGCTGGTCCTAGCAGTTGGCAAAACACAGGCCAAACTAGTCAATGTGGATTGTCTATCCAGGAAAATTGGCGTCTATTTATGTAAAATCTCCTAAAAATATGCTAAAAAAAATACTTTTAAATTTTATAGATATTGTTAACTAAACCCTTCTTTTCCTCTCTTTTCTTTCCACAGGAGTGTTTCTCATTCCCTATGTGTTATTTATATTTCTCGGCGGTATTCCTATTTTCTTCCTTGAGATTGCTCTGGGCCAGTTCATGAAGGCTGGAAGCATCAACGTGTGGAACATCGCGCCACTCTTTAAAGGTAATCTACAGCAACAGTTAGCAATTTGTTTTAGGAAAAAACAAAAAACAGTAAAGTAGCCAATAGTTTAATATGTAGTGAGTTTTAATTTGCTAGTGTGGCACTGTTCTGTACAATATGATTTATTTAAAGCATTAGTTAGTAATCAGTTACCTGATTTACACTATTTTAAAATGTAAATCTGTATTTGTTACACCTGCTTTTTTCTACTTATTTTGCATTTCAGGACTGGGTTTTGCCTCCATGGTCATTGTGTTCTTTTGCAACACCTACTACATCATGGTTCTGGCCTGGGGTTTCTATTACCTCATTAAATCCTTCAGCTCGACGCTGCCCTGGTCCACCTGTGATAACGAGTGGAACACAGAGAGCTGCATTGAAATCTTCCGCCATGAAGACTGCCAGAATGGCACCATTGGCAACTCCACCTTCGGAAACATGACCTGCGAGGAGCTTGCTAATGGCCGCTCGCCAATCATCGAGTTCTGGGAGTAAGTACTTGACTTTTTATTTTATAAAACTACATACACATTGGTTAATTTACAGTTGTGGATTTATTTAAATGTTAGTGAGCGAGTGAGTTATGTCTTAGTTATGTGGCTGTGCATTGTTTACATGAACCATGGTGTATTTTATACAAACAGTTGATCTTGGAACTGTGTGCATAAAACTATGTGTTAACATTGGCCTTAAAGGTGGACATGTAGGGCTCTCTAAAAAGCCATCTCTAAAAAGACTGGAAATAAAAGTAGTTTTATTATTTATTTATTTAGTTTTTGGGCGGCACGGTGGCTTGGTGGGTAGTACTGTTGCCTCACAGCAACAATGTCCTGGGTTTGATCCCCAGGTGGGCCGGTCTGTGCAGAGTTTGCATGTTCTCCCTGTGTCTGCGTGGGTTTCCACCGGGAGCTTCGGTTTCCTCCCACAGTCCAATTAATTGGAGACACTGAATTGCCCTATAGGCAAAAAGGTATGTGTGTGTGTATGTGTGTGTGTGTGTGTGTGTGTGTGTATGCCACCAGCAGGGTGTTACTTTGTGCCTTGTGCCCATTGAAAAGCTTCGATAGCACTCCCCTCCAGCCCCAACAATATGTGATATGTCCTCTGTTTTTCTGGGATAGATTTCGAAACCCTAGACCCTAACCAACATAACACATTTGGTAGAAGCTCATGTTTAGGATAGACCCTGCCATGGGATAATGGAACAAAAAAAATCCTTCAGTGCTCCTCTCATTTAGCAATGGATGAATGGTTGACTGTGACCTGTATACGTTTTCTACAAGCCTAGAGATTCTTTCACAGCTACCACTGTGATGTGGTTGCCTGTTTCTGCTGGTGTGCTTTAGTTGGTTGATGATTTTAGTCAGTGTTTAAAGTTAATTTTGAATGTATTTTACTCACTTGTGTTCAGTGTAATTAATGTTACTTGTGTTGTTAAAATGGACCAGTGTATTTTGGTGAGTCAGGTGTGTGTGACATGCGAAGATATATTAATTTAAAAATGGCATGTAAAGTACACGTAGACATACACTGATCAGCCATAACATTAAAACCACCTCCTGGTTTCTACACTCACTGTTCATTTTATCAGCTCCACTTACCATGTAGAAGCACTTTGAAGATCGCTCATCTGTTGCTGCTGTTTGAGTTGGTCATCTTCTAGACCTTCATCAGTGGTCACAGGACGCTGCCCACGGGGCGCTGTTGGCTGTATATATTTTTAGTTGGTGGACTATTCTCAGTCCAGCAGTGACAGTGAGGTGTTTAAAAACTCCATCAGCGCTGCTGTGTCTTATCCACTCATACCAGCACAACACACACTAACACACCACCACCATGTCAGTGTTACTGCAATCCTGAGATTGATCCACCACCCAGATAATACCGGCTCTGTAGTGGTTCTGGGAGAGTCCTGACCATTGAAGAACAGCATGAAAGGGGGCTAACAAACCATGCAGATAAACAGATGGACTACAAAGTGCTTCTATATGGTAACTGAAGCTGATAAAATGGACAGTGAGTGTAGAAACAAGGAGGCGGTTTTAATGTTATGGCTAATCAGTGTAGTGTAGTTTATTAACAAAAACACAGATTTAAACAGCTTGATGCTAAACCCCAATCCTCAACCCCACTGACCACCTTTAGAATGAATTGGAACACCAATTGTGAGCAGGCATCAGTGCCAACAAATGCTCTTTTGACTGAATTATTACAAATTCCGACAGACACACTTAAATGTTGTGGAAAACCTTTTCAGAAGAGTACGGACTCTTAAGCTGCAAAGCTGTGAACCCAATTTAATATTAACGTACATGGTTTTGAAATGAAAGTGTCCACAAACTTTTGGCTATATAGTGTATTTTGTGAAACTGATGATTTCTGTAAACATAGCATAGCATAACTTGATGTGTTTACTGTTTACGTTACTCCAAAAGTCTCTTGGTAAATCTGTGAAAATACTACTGCTACTAAGATACAATAAACAACCATGTAATCCAAATCCATTTATATCCCATTTGAGAGGAGGTCATGCAGTTTGTTGCTTGAGAGATTGCCACAGCCTTGATTTGTTTATACTGTGATGATTCCTGCATTCCCTATCCAAATCAAGATGACCAAAAAAATTTTTCATCATGAACTTAAGTAAACCAAACATTCCAAGCAGCATTCTAATGTTTCTCGTTATTATGATTATGATTTTATGTTGGGTTTTTTTAGGTTCTCATGCAGTATTTGCTTTTTTTATCGTTGTACAGGAATAAAGTGTTGAATATCTCAAATGGCCTGGATGATACGGGTGCGCTGAACTGGGAGATGATCTTGTGTCTGCTGGCTGTCTGGGTTATGGTTTACTTCTGTGTGTGGAAGGGGGTGAAGTCGACTGGCAAGGTATATATATACACACTCCATTATTCTCTCTCTTTCCCTCTCTCTCTCTTCCTGTCTCTCTCACTCTTAAATTCTAATTCAAGAAGCTTTACTGAACAGACTTATTTTGCGATCAATTATTACAGCTGTGCAATCTAAATTGAACAAGATTATGAAAATCTATAACAATTAGGATACAATGGGACAAGTAAATAATGTATAATAATAATTTATCTCTCAGATTTGAATTTAAGCTTAGTGAGTCACCGATCCTGCTATAGTTATAAGTGCAGGTCATGTGGGATGCTGTAGTCATGTGGGACTCTTTATTACTCTTCTATTACCTACATACCAATTTCGCAGTCACTTATTCACTCACTTTTTCACACCCATTATTATTATTATTAAATGACCTCAAGTGACCTCAAGTATATATATATATATATATATATATATACAGTGTATCACAAAAGTGAGTACACCCCTCACATTTCTGCAGATATTTAAGTATATCTTTTCATGGGACAACACTGACAAAATGACACTTTGACACAATGAAAAGTAGTCTGTGTGCAGCTTATATAACAGTGTAAATTTATTCTTCCCTCAAAATAACTCAATATACAGCCATTAATGTCTAAACCACTGGCAACAAAAGTGAGTACACCCCTAAGAGACTACACCCCTAAATGTCCAAATTGAGCACTGCTTGTCATTTTTCCTCCAAAATGTCATGTGACTCGTTAGTGTTACTAGGTCTCAGGTGTGCATAGGGAGCAGGTGTGTTCAATTTAGTAGTACAGCTCTCACACTCTTTCATACTGGTCACTGAAAGTTCCAACATGGCACCTCATGGCAAAGAACTCTCTGAGGATCTTAAAAGACGAATTGTTGCGCTACATGAAGATGGCCAAGGCTACAAGAAGATTGCCAACACCCTGAAACTGAGCTGCAGCACAGTGGCCAAGATCATCCAGCGTTTTAAAAGAGCAGGGTCCACTCAGAACAGACCTCGCGTTGGTCGTCCAAAGAAGCTGAGTGCACGTGCTCAGCGTCACATCCAACTGCTGTCTTTGAAAGATAGGCGCAGGAGTGCTGTCAGCATTGCTGCAGAGATTGAAAAGGTGGGGGGTCAGCCTGTCAGTGCTCAGACCATACGCCGCACACTACATCAAATTGGTCTGCATGGCTGTCACCCCAGAAGGAAGCCTCTTCTGAAGTCTCTACACAAGAAAGCCCCCAAACAGTTTGCTGAAGACATGTCAACAAAGGACATGGATTACTGGAACCATGTCCTATGGTCTGATGAGACCAAGATTAATTTGTTTGGTTCAGATGGTCTTAAGCATGTGTGGCGGCAATCAGGTGAGGAGTACAAAGATAAGTGTGTCATGCCTACAGTCAAGCATGGTGGTGGGAATGCCATGGTCTGGGGCTGCATGAGTGCAGCAGGTGTTGGGGAGTTACATTTCATTGAGGGACACATGAACTCCAATATGTACTGTGAAATACTGAAGCAGAGCATGATCCCCTCCCTCCGGAAACTGGGTCGCAGGGCAGTGTTCCAGCATGATAATGACCCCAAACACACCTCTAAGACGACCACTGCTTTATTGAAGAGGCTGAGGGTAAAGGTGATGGACTGGCCAAGCATGTCTCCAGACCTAAACCCAATAGAACATCTTTGGGGCATCCTCAAGCGGAAGGTGGAGGAGCGCAAAGTCTCGAATATCCGCCAGCTCCGTGATGTCATCATGGAGGAGTGGAAAAGCATTCCAGTGGCAACCTGTGAAGCTCTGGTAAACTCCATGCCCAGGAGAGTTAAGGCAGTTCTGGGAAATAATGGTGGCCACACAAAATATTGACACTTCAGGAACTTTCACTAAGGGGTGTACTCACTTTTGTTGCCGGTGGTTTAGACATTAATGGCTGTATATTGAGTTATTTTGAGGGAAGAATAAATTTACACTGTTATATAAGCTGCACACAGACTACTTTTCATTGTGTCAAAGTGTCATTTTGTCAGTGTTGTCCCATGAAAAGATATACTTAAATATCTGCAGAAATGTGAGGGGTGTACTCACTTTTGTGATACACTGTATATATATATATATATATATATATATATATATATATATATATATACACACACAGTGAGGGAAATAAGTATTTGATCCCCTGCTGATTTTGTAAGTTTACCCCCTTACAAAGACTTGAACAGTCTTAAACATTAAATAAAAGTTATAAATTAATTTGTATTTAATTAAGGGAAATAAGTATTTGATCCCCTATCAACCAGCAAGAATTCTGACCCCCACAGACCGGTTATGTGCCCATGAGGCACACAAATTAGTCCTGTCCCTGTATAAAAGACTCCTGTCACAGAATCAGTTTCTTCCATTCAAATCTCTCGACCACCATGGGCAAGACCAAAGAGCTATCAAAGGACGTCAGGGACAAGATTGTAGACCTGCACAAGGCTGGAATGGGCTACAAGACCATCAGCAAGAAGCTTGGTGAGAAAGAGACCACTGTTGGTGCGATAATTCGAAAATGGAAGAAATACAAGATCACAGTCAATCACCCTCACTCTGGAGCTCCATGCAAGATCTCACCTGGTGGGGTAAGAATGATTCTGAGAAAGGTGAGGTCAGTCCAGAATTACACGGGAGGAGCTTGTCAATGATCTCAAGGGAGCTGGGAGCAGAGAAATGCTGGATATGACCCCAAGAACACCATCCCCACTGGGCATTTCTTTGCCTCCAAACACGGTGAGTGGAGTTGATGCCAAAGAGCTCAATTTTGGTCTCATCTGACCATATCACATTCTCCCAAGCTTTCTCTGAATCATTCAGGTGTTCATTGGCAAACTTCAGACGGGCCTGTACATGAGCCTTCTTGAGCAAAGGGACTTTGCGGGCACTGCAGGATCTCAATCCATTACGGCGAAGTGTGTTACTAATGGTTTTCTTGGTGACTGTGCTCCCAGCTCCCTTGAGATCATTAACAAGCTCCTCCCGTGTAATTCTGGGCCGACCTCACCTTTCTCAGAATCATTCTTACCCCACCAGGTGAGATCTTGCATGGAGCTCCAGAGTGAGGGTAATTGACTGTGATCTTGTATTTCTTCCATTTTTGAATTATCGCACCAACAGTGGTCTCTTTCTCACCAAGCTTCTTGCTGATGGTCTTGTAGCCCATTCCAGCCTTGTGCAGGTCTACAATCTTGTCCCTGACGTCCTTTGATAGCTCTTTGGTCTTGCCCATGGTGGTCGAGAGATTTGAACGGAAGAAACTGATTCTGTGACAGGTGTCTTTTATACAGGGACAGGACTAATTTGTGTGCCTCATGGGCACATAACCGGTCTGTGGGGGTCAGAATTCTTGCTGGTTGGTAGGGGATCAAATACTTATTTCCCTTAATTAAATACAAATTAATTTATAACTTTTATTTAATGTTTTTTTTCTGGATTTTTTGTTGATATTCTGTCTCTCTCTGTTAAAATAAACCTTCCATAAAAATTATAGACTGTTCAAGTCTTTGTAAGGGGGTAAACTTACAAAATCAGCAGGGGATCAAATACTTATTTCCCCCACTGTATATATATACAGTGTATCACAAAAGTGAGTACACCCCTCACATTTCTGCAAATATTTTATTATATCTTTTCATGGGACAACACTATAGAACTAAAACTTGGATATAACTTAGAGTAGTCAGTGTACAGCTTGTATAGCAGTGTAGATTTACTGTCTTCTGAAAATAACTCAACACACAGCCATTAATGTCTAAATGGCTGGCAACATAAGTGAGTACACCCCACAGTGAACATGTCCAAATTGTGCCCAAAGTGTCAATATTTTGTGTGACCACCATTATTATCCAGCACTGCCTTAACCCTCCTGGGCATGGAATTCACCAGAGCTGCACAGGTTGCTACTGGAATCCTCTTCCACTCCTCCATGATGACATCACGGAGCTGGTGGATGTTAGACACCTTGAACTCCTCCACCTTCCACTTGAGGATGCGCCACAGGTGCTCAATTGGGTTTAGTCCATCACCTTTACCTTCAGCTTCCTCAGCAAGGCAGTTGTCATCTTGGAGGTTGTGTTTGGGGTCGTTATCCTGTTGGAAAACTGCCATGAGGCCCAGTTTTCGAAGGGAGGGGATCATGCTCTGTTTCAGAATGTCACAGTACATGTTGGAATTCATGTTTCCCTCAATGAACTGCAGCTCCCCAGTGCCAGCAACACTCATGCAGCCCAAGACCATGATGCTACCACCACCATGCTTGACTGTAGGCAAGATACAGTTGTCTTGGTACTTCTCACCAGGGCGCCGCCACACATGCTGGACACCATCTGAGCCAAACAAGTTTATCTTGGTCTCGTCAGACCACAGGGCATTCCAGTAATCCATGTTCTTGGACTGCTTGTCTTCAGCAAACTGTTTGCGGGCTTTCTTGTGCGTCAGCTTCCTTCTGGGATGACGACCATGCAGACCGAGTTGATGCAGTGTGCGGCGTATGGTCTGAGCACTGACAGGCTGACCTCCCACGTCTTCAACCTCTGCAGCAATGCTGGCAGCACTCATGTGTCTATTTTTTAAAGCCAACCTCTGGATATGACGCCGAACACGTGGACTCAACTTCTTTGGTCGACCCTGGCGAAGCCTGTTCCGAGTGGAACCTGTCCTGGAAAACCGCTGTATGACCTTGGCCACCATGCTGTAGCTCAGTTTCAGGGTGTTAGCAATCTTCTTATAGCCCAGGCCATCTTTGCGGAGAGCAACAATTCTATTTCTCACATCCTCAGAGAGTTCTTTGCCATGAGGTGCCATGTTGAATATCCAGTGGCCAGTATGAGAGAATTGCACCCAAAACACCAAATTTAACAGCCCTGCTCCCCATTTACACCTGGGACCTTGACACATGACACCAGGGAGGGACAACGACACATTTGGGCACAATTTGGACATGTTCACTGTGGGGTGTACTCACTTATGTTGCCAGCTATTTAGACATTAATGGCTGTGTGTTGAGTTATTTTCAGAAGACAGTAAATCTACACTGCTATACAAGCTGTACACTGACTACTCTAAGTTATATCCAAGTTTCATGTCTATAGTGTTGTCCCATGAAAAGATATAATGAAATATTTGAAGAAATGTGAGGGGTGTACTCACTTTTGTGATACACTGTATATATATATATATATATGTGTACAGTGTATCACAAAAGTGAGTACACCCCTCACATTTCTGCAGATATTTAAGTATATCTTTTCATGGGACAACACTGACAAAATGACACTTTGACACAATGAAAAGTAGTCTGTGTGCAGCTTATATAACAGTGTAAATTTATTCTTCCCTCAAAATAACTCAATATACAGCCATTAATGTCTAAACCACCGGCAACAAAAGTGAGTACACCCCTTAGTGAAAGTTCCTGAAGTGTCAATATTTTGTGTGGCCACCATTATTTCCCAGAACTGCCTTAACTCTCCTGGGCATGGAGTTTACCAGAGCTTCACAGGTTGCCACTGGAATGCTTTTCCACTCCTCCATGACGACATCACGGAGCTGGCGGATATTCGAGACTTTGCGCTCCTCCACCTTCCGCTTGAGGATGCCCCAAAGATGTTCTATTGGGTTTAGGTCTGGAGACATGCTTGGCCAGTCCATCACCTTTACCCTCAGCCTCTTCAATAAAGCAGTGGTCGTCTTAGAGGTGTGTTTGGGGTCATTATCATGCTGGAACACTGCCCTGCGACCCAGTTTCCGGAGGGAGGGGATCATGCTCTGCTTCAGTATTTCACAGTACATATTGGAGTTCATGTGTCCCTCAATGAAATGTAACTCCCCAACACCTGCTGCACTCATGCAGCCCCAGACCATGGCATTCCCACCACCATGCTTGACTGTAGGCATGACACACTTATCTTTGTACTCCTCACCTGATTGCCGCCACACATGCTTGAGACCATCTGAACCAAATAAATTAATCTTGGTCTCATCAGACCATAGGACATGGTTCCAGTAATCCATGTCCTTTGTTGACATGTCTTCAGCAAACTGTTTGCGGGCTTTTTTGTGTAGAGACTTCAGAAGAGGCTTCCTTCTGGGGTGACAGCCATGCAGACCAATTTGATGTAGTGTGCGGCGTATGGTCTGAGCACTGACAGGCTGACCCCCCACCTTTTCAATCTCTGCAGCAATGCTGACAGCACTCCTGCGCCTATCTTTCAAAGACAGCAGTTGGATGTGACGCTGAGCACGTGCCCTCAGCTTCTTTGGACAACCAACGCGAGGTCTGTTTTGAGTGGACCCTGCTCTTTTAAAACGCTGGATGATCTTGGCCACTGTGCTGCAGCTCAGTTTCAGGGTGTTGGCAATCTTCTTGTAGCCTTGGCCATCTTCATGTAGCACAACAATTCGTCTCTTAAGATCCTCAGAGAGTTTTTTGCCATGAGGTGCCATGTTGGAACTTTCAGTGACCAGTATGAGAGAGTTTGAGAGCTGTACTACTAAATTGAACACACCTGCTCCCTATGCACACCTGAGACCTAGTAACACTAACAAATCACATGACATTTTGGAGGGAAAATGACAAACAGTGCTCAATTTGGACATTTAGGGGTGTAGTCTCTTAGGGGTGTACTCA
This sequence comes from Trichomycterus rosablanca, assembly GCF_030014385.1. Classification (NCBI taxonomy): domain Eukaryota; kingdom Metazoa; phylum Chordata; class Actinopteri; order Siluriformes; family Trichomycteridae; genus Trichomycterus; species Trichomycterus rosablanca. The sequence continues at coordinate 31,738,673 of NC_085994.1, read as the reverse complement.
CTTTTGTTGCCGGCTGTTTAGACATTAATGGCTGTATATTGAGTTATTTTGAGGGAAGAATAAATTTACACTGTTATATAAGCTGCACACAGACTACTTTTCATTGTGTCAAAGTGTCATTTTGTCAGTGTTGTCCCATGAAAAGATATACTTAAATATCTGCAGAAATGTGAGGGGTGTACTCACTTTTGTGATACACTGTATGTACATATATACATATGCTATATACATATATAGCTAGGGCTGATTTATAGCAGCCAATTGATTCACTGGCATGTCTTTTAAGGTAGCTGGGAGAGAGTTTGTGGTGGGGTGGCACATCTTTGCCTACAATCACTGTTTGTTTGGCATGTTCTCCCTTGCTTGAGTGGGTTTCCTTTGGGGTCTTCATGTTTCACTTACCTCTTAAAACATGCATGCAGTAGGTAGACCAGCTAAGTAAGTTTCTAGATGTGTGTGTGTGTGATGCCCTGCCATGGGTGCATTTCTGTCTTGCATCCATTGTTCTTGGTGGCTCAGGGCCTACTGTGACCCCTGAAAAAGAATTATTGAATATCATGTCAAACCAAACATTATATTCAAAACAACATAGAAAAAGATGAATCAATGAACTTAAGCTTTGTTCATATCCTGAGGAACGATGTCATCCATTGAGCAATGTGACTTTCTCCTCTGTGTATGACCCGCATATCTCCTCCCACTGCTGGTCTTCCACAATAGCGCAGGAATGATGCAGACATCACCATGGCAACGTCATTTGCCGAGTGGGAGTGGCTATGACCATATCTGGCCACGATGTTCTAAATCTGCAGCGTGGTTGGTCATTGAGGGCAGATTTTCTGCAATGGGACGTGACCGTGCTCTCGTGCGCATGGCTGAATGCCAGCGTCTGCTCTGTAAGAGGTTGGGGGGAGATCACATGAATCCTCAGCATTAGAATGACATGGTTTATTTCTGGTGTGTGATGCAGCCAGCCTTCCTCCCCCGCCAATTTTACAACCGCTTGCTTATGTTTCACATACCACTGTCTTTGAATCGGCCATTAAAAAGAAAACAATGAAGCGGAGAGATGGAATTCCCCTATACAAATGTTAAGAATATGGATACTGACCTAATTTGTGTCCTCCCTGACTTAGGCTACGGACATACTTGGTGCTTAACTGAAATCCCAGTGCTCCAGCTTGTGGTTCAGCAGTAAGGATGTAATGTTAATAATGCAGTGAAACTACTTATGAACCCACCAGGCTAGCATTAACAACGGACAAGGTCGTAAACTTATAAGCAAAGACTGCCCATTAAAACCTGCAGCCCAAGGTCAAACACACTTCTGGGTCAGACACACAGCTTTCCTTTAATACCTACCACACTAATATTGTTCAGTCAGTATTTAACTCCTTGATATTGTAAAGACAGTGTAATATCATCCAACAAATCTACACGTTCAAACAAGGAACAATGTCAAATAGGAAGCCAATTACTCAAAATTGGTTTCTGATAGGGAAATACTATTGGTTTGGTTACTATTGTTTGCAATAAATCTGGTGGAAAAAAACAATGTACAAGGATCAGGCATAACATTATGACCACCTCCTTGTTTCTACACTTGTTGTCCATTTTATTAGCTCCATGTACCATAAAGAAGCACTTTGTAGTTCAACAATTACCGACTGTAGTCCATCTATTTCTTTGCATACTTTTTTTGCCTGCTTTTACCCTGTTCTTCAATGGTCAGGACCACTACAGAGTAGGTATTATTTAGGTGGTGGGTCATTCTCAGCACTGCAGTGACACTGACATGGTGGTGGTGTGTTAGTGTGTGTTGTGCTGGTATGAGTGGATCAGACACAGCAGAGCTGCTGGAGTTTTTAAACACCTCACTGTCACTGCTGGACTGAGAATAGTCCACCAACCAAAAATATCCAGCCAACAGCGACCCATGGGCAGCGTCCTGTGACCACTGATGAAGGTCTAGAAAATGACCAACTCAAACAGCAGCAATAGATGAGCGATCATCTCTGACTACATCTACAAGGTGGATTAACTAGGTAGGAGTGTCTAACAGAGTGGACAGTGAGTGGACACGGTATTTAAAAACTCCAGTAGCGCTGCTGTGTCTGATCAACTCATACCAGCACAACACACACTAACCACCACCATGTCATTGTCACTGCCGTGCTGAGAATGAGCCACTACCCAAATAATACCTGCTCTGTGGTGGTTCTGACCATTGAAGAACATGGTAAAAGTAGGCTAAAAAGGTATGTAGAGAAATAGATGTAATTGTAGAGCTACAAAGTGCTTCTACAGTATATGGTAGGTGGAGCTAATAAAATGGACAGTGTAGAAACATAATGTTATGGCTGATCGATGTATTTCTTTATGGAATGGTTATATTAGGCAAAAGTTAAGCTTTTTAATTGCCCTGTCCAAAGTCATCACCTTAACCACATTGAAAATATGAGGACTTTACTAAACAGGCAAGTTGGTACGTGGCTAAAGTAGTGGCTATTCTCAGTTACAGAAGTTATTAAAATCTCAAAATTACAGTGGCATACAGTACATGTAATTTGTGAATGTAACATTCAGATTTGAACTGTATACAGTATGCAGACAAACCGCTAAAAAACTACAGCTTAGTAATTTGTCTGACAAAGATGAATTGCATGCAATCACCTCACTGTTGATTCATTGTTTCACCACACCTCCACAACCTACAGTGTCAGAATTCATTTGTAGCCTGGGCGAAACAAAGCCGGACTTTGTACTATGATCACATGATAAAAGCAAGACCTGGGCAGATATTACAGAGACTTATTCAGAAAAGGTGAGAGGGGACCTGCAGGGTCAGCGTCTGAAGTGTATGTCCTGAATAGCACCACTGTCTCCAGGCTGCATTGTCACTAAGTCGGGTTCATCATCCTAAAGGTCTCAACCAAGGACAAGCGGGGTGTGTGAATCATTTCCCCGTAGCAATGTGACTGCGCATAGCAGCAAGGGGGTCTGGCATGGCGCTACTGTTTCACTTTCACATGCCTATTTGGAGTGAGTGCAGGAGTCTATGTGTGGGTTGTTACAGCAAAACCTCTTGAGTGGAAGAAAAAAAACAAAGTGTCATTGAGAACTTTCTCTGAAGCCGTGCCTTGTATTGTTTGAGAACAAGGTCCAAAAGTTGTGCTGATAAGATTAAGACCTGTCTATACATTGTTAGATAGAATGATAAAAAGAAAAACCCACACAATGCATGTGTGAGTGACTACGTGCCCAACATTTGATCAACCATGTCCTTGCAGAATGTAGACTGATAAGAAAGCGTTCACAGCCAAAACTCCAGCTTATTTAACACACTGGATGTTTTACATATTTGGATCTACCATGTTGTTGATAATGCTTTCTATCTAAACCCTTCTGCCTAGCCAAGGACAGTGTGTATTGCAGTAGCTTTACCGATAGAATGTACTGACTGTACCAAGACAGAAATGTGATTTCCGGAAAATGCTGCATAATATAACAGTTTGTCTAAAGCCGCCTTAAGGCTTGGATAAGTTCACACCTGTCTAACTACATTCATTTATTCATTCATTCATAGTCTGGTTTACTCAGGTTTGCGGGGGGGGGGGGGGTCCAATTTATTGGGTGAAAGGCAGGAAACACCCTGGACATTTGGCTAGTTCATCACAGGGCAGACACACATTCACAACCACATCCACACCTAGACAACTTTTAGTAGCTCTGCTTGGCCTGACTGCATTGCTTTGGACTTGCTGAAAGAAACTGGAGCACCCAGAGGAAATCTACACAGACACTTGGTCAAGCTCAGGCTCTTCTTGCTGTGAGGCAAAATAACACTGCAATGTTCTACCCTATTAAACAACAGCTATGACCTAATTTACACCGAGGATGCTGTCACATTTGGTTTGGGTACAGACAGTGACATCACAGCATGTTTGTTTTCACACAGACCCGAACTTCTTGTTCTTGTTTTTTGCAGTTGTTCCTACACTCTCTGTGTATCAGACTTTAACTTTTACCTTTTGGAATGGGGAATTGAAAGACTGAGTTGAATGAGTTTATCACATATTTTAAGCAAGAAGGAGCAATATTAATCATGGTCATCGAATTTGTGTATTGCAGATTGTGTATTTCACTGCCACGTTCCCTTATGTTGTCCTGATCATTCTCCTGGTGAGAGGTGTGACCCTACCTGGAGCTTATGATGGCATCATGTATTATCTCAAACCAGACTGGTCCAAGCTTGAAGAGCCACAGGTAAGACTTTGACTTCTTCATTTTTCCACACACTGTACACTGAATGTAATTGATTAAAAGAAGGTGGAAGATGGAATTAGCTTTTAGGCCTGGTGGAATACTTATAGTCAGATTGATTTCAGTAAACCTATGCTTGAACATTTAATGTTTTACCAATCCATACCTACTGTTTCTTCTCCTTCTTGTCCAGGTCTGGATCGATGCTGGCACTCAAATCTTCTTTTCTTACGCCATCGGGCTTGGTGCCCTCACTGCTCTTGGCAGCTATAACCGATTCAACAATGACTGCTACAAGTAAGCCAGTATTTCTTGTTTGTTTACATTTTTGTTGTCTGTGGGTGTCAAGCATCTTCTTGGTCAAATTAAAAACAATGCACTAATGCACTAGCACACCACGGCTAAGAGCTAAAACTTGAGAGCTAAGTTCTTAGCTATGCTATTGACCATTGGCTGTGTCTTAAAGGGTGCTGCACTTACAGTCTCTGCTGGCTGGTCAAGGCACCTGCACAAGAGCCGGTTACAGTATGGAAAATTGGAAACTGCAGTGTTTTTTTACATTTACAGTGGACCCTTGACTTACGAATTTAATTGGTTCCAAAGGACTGTTCTTAAGTCAAAATGTTCGTTAGTTAAACCTATTTTTCCCATAAGAAATAATGTAAATAGAATTAATCCGTGCCAGACCTCCCAAACCACCCCCTTACCTAACCTCGCTAATGTCTTAAATGGTCTTTTTTGTTATAAATACAAGTATATTTCCCTTAAATTATAGAATAGACATTACTGTAATAAACAGTAATAAACAACAATACACAGTAGTACTGTACTGTACATAAAAACACACCACACCACATTTCAGTACAGTACGTGTGCTGTACAATTGCACAAAAGAAAGAATACTTTACTCAGCGACTTCCTTTTTCTCTCTCACTCATTGTCCCCTCTGTGTACTACGCTTCCTCTGCACATCTTTGGGGACATTTTAATATTGAATTTTACAAAATATAAAGAAAACACCAGAAAAACACCGTCCGCTGTCTAAATGTTCTCTCACTGTATATATATATACATACACTTGAGGACAAAATTATTAGCCCCCCTATGAAATTTAAAGTTATTTCAAAATTTCCCAAAGTCCTTTTATAACAGAGCAAGGATTTTTCAATATAGCATTTCTAAACATACTAGGTTTCTTTAGAAAGCATAAATTATTTTTATTTGCTTACTATAACAGAACTATTTCAAAAGAAACAAAAATCACCGGGGTCAATATTATTAGCCCCCTTAAGAACTGACTTTTTATTGAGCCATAGCACAAACCACTGTTGTGCAATGGTGTGCTTTAACTTTGTAATGATGAAAGCTCATTAAATCAAGTCAGAGCTGAGGGTTATCTCCCAATTTACACACAGTATAAAAGCTTCAGTAAGCATTTGAGCTGTCACTTGAGAAAGCATCATGCCAAAAACTAAAGAAATCAGTTTAGACTTGAGAAAAAGAATCATTGATGCTTACAAAGCAGGAGAAGGATATACAAAGTTATCACAGCATTTCCAAGTGTCAAGAACTGGAGTGAGAAGTATTATTAAAAAATTCAAAGAGAGCCACACAATACAGAACAAGCCTGGCAGAGGTAGGAAGCGCAAGCTTATCAAAGACCCTGGAAAGGAAACTAGTGAGAGATGTGTCTAAAGACCCCAGAACAACTGCCAAGACACTAGTGAATGACTTGGCCAAGTCAGGAATTATTGTCTCAAAAAAGACAATCACTAGAGCCCTGCACAGGAATGAATTGTGAGGTTGCAGACCAAGAAAAACTCCACTCCTGCAGAAAAGACACCTTCAAGCCAGACTGAAGTACGCTAAGGACAACCTGGAGAAAGATTATGCATACTGGAAGCATGTCCTTTGGTCAGATGAGACAAAAGTAGAGCTCTTTGGCCATAGAGACATTGCTTATATTTGGAGGAAAAAGAGGGAGGCTTATCACCCAAAGAACACCGTCCCCACAGTGAAACACGGTGGTGGGAGTATTATGCTGTGGGGATGCTTCAGTGCATCTGGACCTGGGAATCTTGTCAAGGTGGAAGGAATCATGAGGAAAGAAGGATATATGAAGATTTTGAAAGAAAACCTTAAGCAGTCAGCAGCAAAACTTGGTCTGGGTCGTCGCTTTCTCTTCCAACATGACAACGACCCAAAACATACATCGCGCCTGGTGAAGAACTACCTCCAGATGACCAAAGTGAATGTTATTGACTGGCCTGCACAAAGCCCTGACTTGAATCCCATTGAAAATCTGTGGGGTGAACTGAAGAAGATTCATGCCAGAAGGCCATCAAATCTGGAGGAGCTTGAGAGATTTGCCAAAGAAGAATGGGCTGGGATTCCTCAGGAGATGTGTCAGAGACTTGTTAAAAACTACAGCAAACGACTGCAGGCTGTTATCCAGCAAAAAGGATACACAATTGACTATTAGCATCAGGGAGGCTAATAATTTTGACCATGGTAGTTTTTGATTTTGTGAAATAATTTCATTTCTGTGGGCAAAGTAAAATTATGTAATCATTCAAAATAAAACTGGGATGTTTGAAAAAGCTGTGTTAAAAGTTATTTGCTCTATTTACCAGTACTTGGGAAATACATTTAAAACAATGAATTTTTCATAGGGGGGCTAATAATTTTGTCCTCAAGTGTATATATATATATATATATATATATATATATATATATATATATATATAAAGAGCGAGAGAGACGATTTGAGTGAACTTGTTCGTGACGTCACGTGTTTCGCGAATTTCTGTTCATAATCCAAAATTTGTTTGTACGTTAAGTTGTAAAAGATCGCTCGTAACCCGAAATGTTTGTATGGTAAACCGCTCAAGGGTCTACTGTACTTTGACTTTTGTTTCATTGCAGACAGTATGAACCCAAAATAAAATAATGCAGTAAATTATAGATATAATAAAACCAGAATAAAATCAGGGTAGTAGTGAAAGTTAGGGCAGCAGGACATGGGGGTGGTTCTAATTTGCTTATTATACATACAGTACATTGAGATTCATGAAATTTCTATGCCAGTAAAATCTTAACTGGCCATAAATATGGTATTATTTAGGATGTAGGTTTTAATCTTTTTGGAATAATTTAATCATTGGTGTTTATGCTAACCACATCTTTTATTTTAACCAGCTCACCTATTTGTGAGCCTTCTGTCTTGTGTCTATATTTTGGCATAATTGGTTTTCCCCTGTGTGCCCATTCACCTTTTTGTAAAGGTGCAGTAGATAAAAGCAACATGAAACCATGAAACATGAGTAGTGATGGGAAGTTGAAGGGTTATAATGCCAGCAAGGCATGGAGATGGTTTTATAAGAAGCGTAAACTTGCTTTTTATAACATGTTTTTAATGGTTTAATTTAGGGTAATATTGTTTTGCCGGTTGTACCTTACTTCAGTCATGTTTCTGACTCTTCACACGATATCTCAGACACTGACTAATTCATCCTGTCATTTCTAGGGATGCTTTTGTGTTGGCCATGATAAACAGCGGTACCAGTTTCTTTGCTGGATTTGTGGTTTTCTCCATCCTGGGCTTCATGGCATCTGAGCAGGGAGTGGACATATCTAAAGTGGCAGAATCAGGTAAGACTCTAGCAAAGCTCATTGTTGCTGATTAAGCATGCTGATTACAAAGTATGTTGAGTATTTCTGTTCCGCTGAACTGACCTGCACTGTTCCACATTTATCAAATGTATTTAATCAGTTGCATTAGCAGTTACTGATAAGATGTGAAATTGTGCCGAGCACTTCACTGGAACTTTAAACCGTTTATATCAATTAATGAAAAAGCATTTTTAAGGTTTATGTGTAAAATCTGCAGCTGGGACTCTGCTATAAATTCAGTTACGTTTTACGAATGTGTGTCCTATACATGTATACAAATGTGCAGATTTAGACATGGAAAAATGTCACATATTAATAATTTGACTGTTTGGTTAAGTTTTGATACTGGTGTTTATCGTTAATAGTATGCAGGTCTGTCACAATTATCAAAATATTGGCTTACTACAATTATTTTAGTGACAAATAACAATTATCAAAGGTTAAGGTTTGGTCCCCAGACGGGGCGGTCCAGGTCCTTTCTGTTGCATGTTCTCCCCGTGTCTGCATAGGTGTCCTCCGTGAGCTCCGGTTTCCTCCCACAGTCCAAAAACATGCAGTCAGCTCATTTATTGAAGACGCTGAATTGCCCTATAGGTGAATGGTGTGTGTGTGTGTGTGTGTGTGTGTGTGTGTCTGCCCTGCGATGGACTGGCGCCCCGTCCAGGGTGTTAATGTGTGCCTTGCGCCCATTGAAAAGCTGGGATAGGCTCCAGCAAATACCCCACCCCATGACCATAATTGGATAAGCAGTTAAGAAAGTGAGTGAGATAACTTATCAAGCATGCATTGACATTCAGTGCACAATTAGTGCTTAAACCCTAATAGTTGCCACTATATTACACTATATTTGTAATTATTGTTTGTTTTTTTAACATGGTAACATACAAGACTTATTGTTAAAAATGTCTATTTTAAGGACAGGATTTGCATTTTCTCCCCAGGTTCATTATATAATAGTCTTACCTATCGCAGATGTGTATTGTTACGTAACCTCCCACTGTTTCAACATATGTTTATTAATTGATTATTTTTACAACAATTTAATATAAGGTAATTTTATAATTGTGGCAGGCCTAAAGGTATATAATCCCTACTGTGCAATTATTTTCAGTCATATGCATCTTTATACAATGTAATATGAATGTCAGTATTGCTGATTTTATTGTTGCATTGCAAGAATTATTTTATTAGCCCTGTGTGTGCATGTGTGTGTGCTGTAGGTATACATGTGTGTACGTTTGTGTGTGTGTGTGTGGTGTGTGTATGTGTTTCTTTCTTTGTCTTTCTGTGAGTCTGTATGTCAGTAAGTGAATTAGAATTGTTCAAAGCACATTTAAGTAAGCTGTATGTGCTAAACCCATATAAAAATAAAGATATTGCATTTTCACAATATAAGTGAAATATATCTATCTATATTTATCACACATTTATTTTCAGTATATCATATTTTTATATGGGAAGAACAAACCATACAATACATCAGATGTGCATGCTGATGGAATATTGTATTTATTTCTTCTTTCGGTTGTGTGTGTGTGTGTGTGTGTGTGTGTGTGTGTATGTGTGTGTGGCTTAAACGTGTTTGTGTTGCTAAAATATATACGCAAGTGTGGGTGTTTGTGGTTTATCATTGCATAAATATCAGCCCCTCAGAGTTAGAAACTACTGTGGTTTTTACTTAACCACAGTGTAAAACATTAATCATTATAAACGTTATATACAAAACTAAAAATTTTTTTTACATATCCCACTACGGCAGAGCATTATACTGTAGCGTTAAATTTCACTGATAGCCTTCAGGTTCTTTCCTTAAAATCTTCTTAATGCATAGTAATCATCATTAAAATCTACACTGCAGATGATTTCAAAAATAATTGTTAAAAGGTTAAATATCACAACCATAAATCAATGATTGGATGAAGAAATGACAGATTTGCTGGCAATGTAAACAAACTAAATGATAGCACCACAGCTAATTAGATTGTGATTTGGGCATCTACACACTCATATAATATATAGCGTAAATGTTGTGTTTTAATTTTCATTTGGGTGTTTCACTTGAAAGTTTTAAATATGATTGGAAGTGCAAAATCGTCCTTTGTTCCTGAAGTGTAATTTATGCAGTAGTTAGCAGACCATGACTGATTATGTGGGGTGTTTTTAAAAAATGAAAAAATGTTGGATCTTTAAGTAATGCTTTTAAAACAACTGTGTAATTCCATACTTGGCCTGAGTTCTGCCTGGAAACAACCCAAGTACAGCTTAAATCCTAGGTCAGCAAGTGCCTGCCAAAATTAAATGTAAAAATTCATTCTTTCTAACAGCTGCTGCTCCAGTTGTTGCTTACAGTAGGCTTTTCTAGATAAATGAGAGGTCTTTAGCTGTAGAGAGAGTCTAATGTATTAATAAAGTCTTCTTGTATAAGAGTCTACTGATATAACATGTGGCCACCTAAAAGTTAAAAATTTAAATGTCACTTTATTTCATTTGTAATCTTTACAGATAGTAGAGTACATTTAATGCTGCATTTAACTTGATCAGTAGACTTGTATTATACTGCAACCCTGACAAGATGAAGTGGTTATTGAAAGTGAGTAGATGCTAATGAATAGGCTAATAATCACTTTAGAAAGAACCCTTGTTTGTTTTGCAGATAGACATTTTTCTAAACAAATTAGGGCCAACATGTGCTTCCTCCCAGAGACATATGTTAAGAGGGAAAAAAATCTGAAAACAAATGTTGTAATTAATATTAAAACTAAGAAGTATTATGAAGTAAAATAAAGTAAATTCCTTAATTATTAATCTGAAGAAAATTATATATCAGTTTGTTTATGGGACAGTGGTAGCCTAATGTGTAGAGCTTTGGGCTATCAACCGGAAGATTGGCGGTTCAAATCCAGGCTCTGCTATGCAGCCACTGTTGGGTCCTTGAGCAAGACCCTTAATCCTGTCTGCTCCAGGGGTGCCGTAAGATGGCTGATCCTGTGCTCTGACCCCAGCTCCCAAACAAACTGGGATAGGCAAAGAAAGAATTCCATTGTACTGTACATCTGTATATGTATATATGACAAATAAAGGATATCTTCTTCTTATATTACATTTTTCTTGAATTGAATTTTAAGAACAAATCTGTGCGTCTTTGGTAGACAACCAATAATAGTTCAGTGGTTAAGGTACTGGACCAGTGAGTTTAATCCTTACTACTGCCAAGTTGCCACTGGTGAGCCTCTGACCAATTTCCCTTAGCCCTAAATTGCTTGCATAGTATTTGGTTATAACGATAAGTCGTTTTGGACAAGCATATAGCATCTGCTAATGCCTTTGCAAATTGTGTATATTAGCTAGTGTCTTGGGCCATTTGAGTGTATATAAAATTTTATTTTAGTTTCGGATTGATTTGTTGAGTTAAAGAACTTAAGTTAATGTAATTGCCTTTAACAGTGGACAGCTTCAGTAATGTGATTCGGTTTAAGTTAAAATACTAATAATAAAATCAGTAGTTTTATTTAAAGATTATGTTGTTGGGTAAAAGGAATAAAGAAATCCTTCTGCATTTTAGTAGATTTTAAAATGATAAACTAACTGTTACATATTTTACCATAGATCCTTTTAATGGTTTAGAATTAGACATTCATTTAGCAGTTCATGGTATTTTAAATAAAAGCATCCACTAACTTTACGTGTTATGTATTCCTAGTATTGTTGTGCTTTAGTGCTTTTATTTCATCCTCCCGGCATGCTATAAAAGCACAATATGTTCCAGTCAGTTTCACCTTGCAGCAAGTGATTCAGTTCAGCACTGATTTTGTTGAGTCTAAGAAAGAGGTCAGCATGTTCTATAGTTAGAGAACAGAAACAATGAAAGTGTTCCGTTTTACCAAAGTGACATAGAAATAAATCTGATTTGATGCATCTGATCTGATTTGATCTGGTGCATAAAATAAGAATACAATATTGGAAACAACTTACAGTTTTTGGCACCACAAAAAGGATTTAAAGTATACTTAATTAACATGAAAAAACTATGTGTCACAATTACTGCCACCACTGCATTCAATATTACAAGGTTGATGAAAACAGAGCAGAAAACTTGAGACCATTCCTTCCTACAGAATCTTCACATTGTCCTAGGTACTCTCTTGTGCTCTCTTTTCTTCAGCCCACTTTACAGGTTTTCTATGGGGTTTAGATGAGGGGACTGAAATGGCCTTGGCAGAAGATTGGTATTGTGTTCAGGAAACAATTTTTGTCTTGATATGGACATATGTTTTGGATCATTGTCCTGCTGAAAGATCCACTTATCCATTTTAAGTTTTTTGGCAAATGTAGACAGACGAAGATTTTTATAGGGTCCATAGTGCCATGGGTTACTTTTCTTCTAACCACAATTCGAGGACCTGTTATTTCCTGGAACCTTTTATTATGCATTGGATTAGGCAGTAGTCACTAACACAAAGGTCAAACACTCCTAAGGCAGTAATTTTCCATTCTGTTAAAATTAAATCAATCAGGGTAGACTTGACAGGGTCTTTTAGGTTTGGGCATATTGATTCATTGATGAACTGTGTGAGAGTAAAAATGCATCTGATTACCTTTAGATGATCAGATGCATTAGACAACCAAATGACATTAAAATCCCCAAGGGCTAGCATTTCTGAAGCAGTATGGTGTGGTAGAAGCTCAGCTGTTGTCCATTGCGGACAATGGAGCAGAAGGAGGACTGTAGATCCCTGCTAATACAAAAGTGTCATTTTTCCTTAGACACCTTCAAAGCTAAAAACTCGTTTTCTTTCAAAACTGAGTTTCATTTAGCCTGAATAAAAAGCTTGTCAATTCTGTATGAAGTGAAATTATTTATAGCTGTATCTACACCCCTTATTAGGTGTCTAAGCCAGGTCACTGTTAGGATTAATATATCTTGATCAGACTGTGTAATCAGATTTTTCAGTTGATACATTTTATTCTGTTGAGCTAAGCTTCTAATATTTAAATAAATAAGATAAGGTTTTATATTTTTATAAATCCATTAAATTTGTCTGCACCAAATGAAAGTGTCGTCAGCACTTTGGGTCTTGAGACCTGTTATTTATACATATCAGTCTTTAAATGCAGCCTGCAAGACTTGCTTTATGCTTATTGCGGTCTCAAGCAGTGCATTACAAAGTCAGTATAAAGTTATTCAAGATTTGCCCTGTCAGTTAGATGTTAAGCTAATTTCTTAACTCTAGCTTTTACACTGTTTCTAACTACATTTAATACAATCTGAAGCCTAAAGTGTAAAAAATATGATCAGCAAGTTACAAACGTTTGGATCTTTTTATTAAAAAAAGTAGGACTTTATGTAGTACAATCGTCACAAAATATTGTGCTGTTACCTGTTCATTTAACCACCTTGCTGTCCGTACTTTGATGGTACCAGTTTTGGCACTCTGACACCAGGACACAGAACTTCTAATCCTCCTAGCAAGTAGTTACACCCAAAAAAAGCAAATAGTAATGTTTCAAATTGGCTTAGCAACAGCATCTGTTGCTTAAAAGTATGTTGCCAATGTCAGACTGGCATGTCTGAATCATGTCAGTGGTCCGAGACACTCTCTTCCTCACGCTAAGCAATGACTACAGTTGATTTGTAGTGAATGAGGGCATGTCAATGGCGGACAGCCATTGACTTATTATTACAAAAAGTGCCAGATTGCTTCTAGTGCATCACTGTCAACTAACTGTGTATTTGTGTTTATTTATTACTGCTTGTATTAGTTAAAACATAATTATGTGAATTAGTTTTTTGTTTGTGAGTGTGTGTTTGTGTGTGTGTGAGTGTGTAACCCTGTCTGTCGATGTGCTGACTAATCTGAGTGTGATTGTGAGTGCATTATAAATGTGCTGTGCAGCTGTCTGGTGTGAATGTCCTCAAAAGAGGAAGATATAATCGTTAGAGACGTTTCATTCCTAAACGTCAGGGGGATTTTTTTTCTATACAGAAACCTTCCGGATCACGGTTAGGGGACAGACTATTCCCATCATATGATTCTTTCCTAGCTATCCTTGATTGTCTTCGGTCCAGTTATATATCGTGTCATACATATCTATTCATTTATAACTCTATATTTTGGCTTTAAGTATTAATTTAAGGATTATTTAACCAGGAGCTTTGCCTCTTGAGATGTGCACATCTCGATTTCAAGAGGGGTCCTGGAGCTGACTACCATCACAGGTAAACCTCTGATATCTAATGTCAGCATTTACACCTTCTAATCTTGTTAGGCCTAGCTACTGCCATGGAGCACACTTTGGCCTAGCACAGGCAGTCACAGCCTTGGCAATAGCGTTAGCATAGTCTAGCCATAGTGTAGCTAATTGCCAGCAGTAAAGCTGTCCTCTGATACACGATCACGGAAATCCAAATCAAGATAGCAACAGATAAAATTTTCAATTTATGAGTGCTACATACCCTACCGGCAACCCAATTTAATTTATCTGAAGCAAAACACAATTTAAACAAAACATCCTGCTAACAATGACTAGCGCTAACCAGAGATTAAACCACAGATTTCAAATGGTGATCAGTGTTTTTAGTTTCATTCAGCTTTTATGTTCGTCTTTATTTGTAATTGATTTTATCTTTATCCTGTCTTTTTACAAATCTTAAGTCAAGCATGTTATTCAAGACAAGCATTTTCTCAAGCATTTAGACCCACTCCATGTTTTTAGTACCACCAACAGTGATTAAACATTCTTAAAACAAGTTATCTTTAGATTTATAAAGTAAGTTTTTAAATCTGAAACATACAAATTGTTTAAATTCGACTGACAAAAATGATTAACAATGGACTTGGGGTAATCAATGGTATCTAACCTATGTCATTTATTGTTGTTTATCTATTTGCACAATTTCTTCCTCACACTAAATGTAGTTGACCAACCTGAAAATTACCAGGCATGTTTTGTGTGCATTGCCTTAAAATGTATAAGCTTGCTCACTGGATGTGCACCCAAGAGTCTGGGTTTTTTTTATTGTATGCTTTTAAGGGATTGTTTAAGAGTCTATTTAGAAAGGTAATACTTGAAGGAGATGGGATATTTAGATATCAGCACCTTCAGCTGTTATATCAGTTAATATCATTTTTTATTTGGCAATAGTTCATGTAAATCCACAGTTCAGTTCTTTAAAAGCTCAAATGATTCATTTTTGCGCCCAGAACTAACATGATTAGGTAAAGTTAAAACAAACAAAAATATAATCACAAGTGGTGATTATCAGGATCCAAGCACAAATTAGCCCATTGAGATCCAATACAGTCAAATACAATTTGGCATACTGTCTCAGATTCATATTTTGCACATGTGTCTCAAATTAGGTCCCAATTGGACGAAGTACAGCTGAGTTATTACCCAAAAAATTTTAAAAGCTCCACCTGGTTGGGTTAATTGATGTACTATGGCTACACTCATTCAAAAAGTCAAACAGAAGTAAATAAAATTTAATCTGAGGAGTCTATTTGTTGGTTCTTGAATACACTGGATTGGCTGCAAACTCTACGAATAGTTCGAAATGTGTTTAACATTTAGCAATGTCAAGAAAAAGTTCTACAGTGATGTTGATTGACGAATTTGTCAGGCTCTCAGGGATACAGTATTAGAGTGCATGATTATACAATCAGCGAAGTAATTAAGTGTTTTAGTGATTGAAAAAATGTGTAGCGCCACTCGTGGCTGATGCCTTTTTATGATTCAAAGGTTATTATAGGGAAAGCTACTGAACAAAGACCAGTTTGAGAGCCAAAAGTCTGCACTCCTACTGGTGAACTGAGCCACATGACATAGCAAGAATCTTTTCAATGCTTTTTGACAACATAATAACTGTTATATTGTTTGGCTTTTACCATGCAATGCTGTAGTATCAGTAGGGGTCAAATATCTGTAAGAACCCTAATATGTCTTTTTATTATATTTTCATGGCTGTATGACAGCCCGGGGTGGTGGTTAACAGTTAAAATTTACAATGCATATTGTAAAGGAATTATACTAGAAAGCTATTACAATATTACAATACCTAAACACTATCAAAATTGATGTGTTTGGCAGAAATGTGCCGAAAAAAGAGTATTGTAAGTATTGTAGTATTGTAAAAAATAAAATCATGACATGGAATATTCTTAATATTCTAACTAAAGTGTAATTCAATTTATTACAATATAAAATGTCATAATTCTGCACAGATTCACTTTGAACTTTTTTGTAATTGTAAATACGAACTATTTCTGGTATTTTGAAATGCATTCATTTAAAATTGTGGTTGTGTAACTTACACATAAAGCATGTTAAAGATTTTGAAGTTGAAGTCAGAAATGTACATACACTTAAGGGGTGTGTTCGAAAACCTAGGGAGCTGCCTTGCTGTCTTACTGTCTACATAGGCAGCTGCCTTAGTAGAGAAGATTCTAATAAGTCAATGACTTATAAGGCAGGTTATTCGAATGCACTACTTACAGTGTATCACAAAAGTGAGTACATTCCTCACATTTCTGCAAATATTTTATTATATCTTTTCATGGGACAACACTATAGAAATAAAACTTGGATATAACTTAGAGTAGTCAGTGTACAACTTGTATAGCAGTGTAGATTTACTGTCTTCTGAAAATAACTCAACACACAGCCATTAATGTCTAAATGGCTGGCAACATAAGTGAGTACACCCCACAGTGAACATGTGTCAATATTTTGTGTGACCACCATTATTATCCAGCACTGCCTTAACCCTCCTGGGCATGGAATTCACCAGAGCTGCACAGGTTGCTAGTGGAATCCTCTTCCACTCCTCCATGATGACATCACGGAGCTGGTGGATGTTAGACACCTTGAACTCCTCCACCTTCCACTTGAGGATGCGCCACAGGTGCTCAATTGGGTTTAGTCCATCACCTTTACCTTCAGCTTCCTCAGCAAGGCAGTTGTCATCTTGGAGGTTGTGTTTGGGGTCGTTATCCTGTTGGAAAACTGCCATGAGGCCCAGTTTTCGAAGGGAGGGGATCATGCTCTGTTTCAGAATGTCACAGTACATGTTGGAATTCATGTTTCCCTCAATGAACTGCAGCTCCCCAGTGCCAGCAGCACTCATGCAGCCCAAGACCATGATGCTACCACCACCATGCTTGACTGTAGGCAAGATACAGTTGTCTTGGTACTTCTTACCAGGGCGCCGCCACACATGCTGGACACCATCTGAGCCAAACAAGTTTTTCTTGGTCTCGTCAGACCACAGGGCATTCCAGTAATCCATGTTCTTGGACTGCTTGTTTTCAGCAAACTGTTTGCTGGCTTTCTTGTGCGTCAGCTTCCTTCTGGGATGACGACCATGCAGACTGAGTTGATGCAGTGTGCGGTGTATGGTCTGAGCACTGACAGGCTGACCTCCCACGTCTTCAACCTCTGCAGCAATGCTGGCAGCACTCATGTGTCTATTTTTTAAAGCCAACCTCTGGATATGACGCCGAACACGTGGACTCAACTTCTTTGGTCGACCCTGGCGAAGCCTGTTCCGAGTGGAACCTGTCCTGGAAAACCGCTGTATGACCTTGGCCACCATGTTGTAGCTCAGTTTCAGGGTGTTAGCAATCTTCTTATAGCCCAGGCCATCTTTGTGGAGAGCAACAATTCTATTTCTCACATCCTCAGAGAGTTCTTTGCCATGAGGTGCCATGTTGAATATCCAGTGGCCAGTATGAGAGAATTGTACCCAAAACACCAAATTTAACAGCCCTGCTCCCCATTTACACCTGGGACCTTGACACATGACACCAGGGAGGGACAACGACACATTTGGGCACAATTTGGACACAATTTGGACATGTTCACTGTGGGGTGTACTCACTTATGTTGCCAGCTATTTAGACATTAATGGCTGTGTGTTGAGTTATTTTCAGAAGACAGTAAATCTACACTGCTATACAAGCTGTACACTGACTACTCTAAGTTATATCCAAGTTTCATGTCTATAGTGTTGTCCCATGAAAAGATATAATGAAATATTTGCAGAAATGTGAGGGGTGTACTCACTTTTGTGATACACTGTACATGCTTCCATCGGGTTTCGGGTTTTGCGTTTAGCATTTAGCATCTTGCCATTAAAAACAATGAACTGCCGCTCAGGTGGCGCAGCGGTAAAAGACACGCGCTGCAACCAGAGCTGGATTTCGAAGGAGCGTAGTTTCGAATCCAGCTCTGCCTTCACGGTCGAGGCTGGGCGGCTATGGACAACGATTGGCCTGTTGTCCGGGTGGGGGGCGGGACTTGAGACCGTAGGGGATGCTCTCTCAGGAACGGGGCGGTTGCGCCCTCTGCTGGCTGGTTGGTGGCGCCTGTATGGAGACGGGAGGGGGTGTGGCAGAGTGTGTGATCCTCCGTGCACAGTACTCTGCCACGCTACACTCGTCAAGTGTGGGTGATAAGACGGTCGATTGGCTGTGCACGTTTCGGAGGAGGCGTGGAACGGCCTCGTCAGCCCCAATCAGGAGCAGGAATCCGCACTAATGAGAGGATGATAGATGGGACGAAATTGGACGTGCTAAATTTATTAAAAAAAATAAAATAAATAAAATAAAAAAGGTAGCACAGCACTAATGCTAACGTCAATATAGCAGCTCCCTTCATGTACCGATAACTATTAAATTTCCTGACAAGCTCGAACTTGCAAATAAAAACACTCGGTACAAGTTTATACAAGTTAAAAATCAGTAATATTTTATTTACGTTTAAAAATAACTCCATTCGTTTCTCCGCCCCGTCAGCCATGTTTGTTCTGTGAGAGCCTTGATCACTAAGGACGTGCCGATGCTCACTCGTTCTTAAGCCAAAATAACATGGAAATATGAAGATGCCTCAGTAGTGAGGATTTCAAGTCATCTAGGATTTCGAACAGCCTCCTTCTCGGGAGCGCGCACAGGATGACGTAAAATGCTGCCTATGTAGAGAGCTCCCTAGCTTTTCGAACACACCCAAGGTCACTTAAGGTGCATGGATGTCTTGGGATGTAATCTGGGGAATTTGGGATATATATACATAAAACAGATATATTATACAAAAGATATCTTAGCTACAAAGAAACAAAAACAACACATTAAAGTAAAATAATATAAATAAAGCATGTCTCGGCTAATGAACTACATTTGTGAGAAGCGGAAAATTGTGTAAATCTTGTATTTTAACCGAAACATTTTTACGTTTTACATTTTTACTCACTGGTCCAGCCTAAAGGGCCACACGAAGACAATAATAAATAAAAATAACAGCCCACTGTTCCCAAGTTAAAAACCCTTGCTTTTAAAAGTAAAGTAAAACCATAGTGCTGATAAAACACGCCTGTTGGATAATCATGTGCTAACTTTTAAGCATGTTGGTGTTTTCCTTATGAAAAAATATATTAATATTTATCAAATTCAAATCTGTTCTTGTAAACAAAAAGCACTCGCTAGAAAGACAAAACTAAATGAAACAATATTTAGAGAACTTTAGAGACTTTCCCCTTTCTCCCACACTTTTAATTCAGCTGCATCTCATCCAGACTCCTCATCCTCTCTCTTTTCCTATCTCTCTCTTCTCTCTCTTTCTCTTTCTTTCACTTTCTCTTTCTTATGCCCTTTCTTAATCTCTTTTCTCTTTCTACCCCCCCCTTTCTCTTGCCCCTTCTCTTTCTCTCTCTCTCTCTCTCTCTCTCTGCACCTTCCTCTCTTTCATTCTCTGTCTTTGTGTAAATGGTTTTGTTTGTAAGAGTGTTTGTTGGTGTGTGTCGTGGCCGGACCCTGGCCCGTTGTGGTTAGTGTTTCTTATACTGCTCTTCTGATTGCAGGGCCCGGTCTGGCGTTCATTGCGTATCCTAAAGCCGTGTCGCTGATGCCTGTGGCACCTGTCTGGGCCGCCCTGTTCTTCTTCATGCTGCTTCTGCTCGGCCTGGACAGTCAGGTTAGTGAGTTAGCTTCCTATTGAGATTAACACGATACAATATTCATGGCCTGCAGATAATGTTGCTAATATTTCATGCTGTGCCATCTATGTAAAAGACAAATAATAAACCATTGCTAAATTGGTAGGAAATAAAACAAAATACATTAATTATATGGCAGACAGACAGTGATGCAAATTACAAAGCAAACCTGGTTTCAGAATGGTCAAATCAGACTACAATTAAGCTTTTGGTATTGCCTTCCAAGAATAAATCTCATAGCATTTATTGTAGATTGTACTGAGAAGTCAAAGATTCTACCTGATTTGTTTCAAAAGTATATATATATATATATATACTGTATATATACTGATCAACCATAACATTAAAACCGCCTCCTTGTTTCTACACTCACTGTCCATTTTATCAGCTCCACTTACCATATAGAAGCACTTTGTAGTTCTACAATTACTGACTGTAGTCTATCTATTTCTCTGCATACGTTTTTAGCCTGCTTTCACCCTGTTCTTCAATATAACGATATAGCCAATCACTGGGTGTGCTGAATTTTTTTAAAAATGTAAACAAATAAATAAATAAATAAATCACCTCAAGTGCATGCCAATCAGTTGGTTCGTTCTTGAGCCTAATAATTTAGATGTTTATACCTTTTGCCACTTGAATTTGGTTTTGTGTGTTTTTGATTAGCTTCAGTTACAAAACCAGTCATGCAATATGTGCCTGTGCTTAGTTATTGTGGCAGACTCCCTTCCATAAATCAGTTAACATCAGTGTTATTTAACTTGTTTGTGTTCTACTTGCAGTTTGTTGGAGTGGAAGGTTTTGTAACCGGCATTCTAGATCTTTTCCCTGAAAAGTTTTACATGCGCTACCAGCGAGAAGTCGCTGTGGCAATCTGTTGTTTTTTGTGCTTCATTATTGATCTCTCCATGGTTACACAGGTAAGGGGGGTTTATCCTAAAAGTCATTGATTAAGATAATATGACTTACTACATGTTTCTAATTCCATCACATATGCCACATTGTTTGCAGATTGTCCAATATCATTGTTTAACTTGCCTTCTTTTGCTGTTTGTGTAGGGGGGAATGTACGTCTTCCAGCTTTTTGATTATTATTCAGCCAGTGGAATGACCCTGTTGTGGCAGGCATTCTGGGAATGCGTGGTTGTCGCCTGGGTTTATGGTAAGTGTAATTTAATATTTTTGGATATTATTTTAATTACATGTTAAAGGATATTTATGTATGAATAAATGCCGCTGTATAAACATACATTGGTACTGTGTGTGCAGGTGCTGATAAGTTTATGGATGACATTGCCCGTATGATCGGTTACCGGCCTTTTCCTTGGATAAAGTGGTGCTGGTCATTTATCACTCCATGTGTTTGCATGGTGAGACTTTTTATATTATAGTTTGTATTATAGTGGGTTTTCCAGGTACACAGGTTACACATGATTCATCAGTTTAAGTTCAATGTCAAACACCGTCAGGGGCAATTTTGTATCTTCAATTCACCTAACTCAACAGTGCTACCCACCAGCCATCGTGCCACTACCATCACATTGTACCAAGCCTACTTATGATGTCAGAGTGGTGATTAACTGGATGTTTTTCTGTCTTTTTGCTTCTCAGGGTATATTTCTGTTCCACCTGCTGAACTACAAGCCTCTTACCTACAACAATGTGTACGTGTACCCGTGGTGGGGGGAGGTGATCGGCTGGTGTCTGGCCCTCTCCTCCATGCTCTGCATCCCCGTTAGCCTTCTCTACAAGTTGGCTGGAGCCAAGGGATCCTTCAAGGAGGTGCGGCCCACTCGAGTCTTTTGTTTTTGGCACACACAGCATTTTGTTTGTGGCCCTGGCACACAGAATGTGTTAGTGCTTAATGAAATATTTCTCAAAGGAACAATACAGTATTTAATTAAGTTAAAAAAAGTTATCAATATGGTCATTTAGACTGAACAAAACCTTATGTGGCACAATTACTGGCACCCCTGCATTTAATACTTTGTATAACCTTCTTTTGCCATTAAAAGAACACGTAGTTCTGTTTTTTTCTCTATTATAACATTTAAAACGGTTGAAGGAAAAAAGAGCAGGGAATTTAAGACCAGTTCAGAATATCTCCAGATTGTCCGGGGTACCAGTTCCTCTCAGTTCTGTTTTTGTGCTCTCTTTTAGCTCACCCTACAGGTAAAGATAAGAGGACTCTTTAGCTCATCCTCCCCTGGGTTTGATACGGGGACTGAGATGGCCACGGCAGATTTTGTCTTCAGTAAACCATTTTGTGTTGATCTAGACATATGTTTTGGATCATTGTCTTCCTGGTAGATTCAATTGCCCATTTTATCAGTTTCATGGCAGAGGCAGACAGGCTCTAATTTAAAATGTCCTTTAACAAGGTTTCCAGGGCATTTGGAGGAAAAAAATTCCTAGTTCACAAGTTTAGCAAACTGCAGGTGCCTACATTTGTGGTTAGATTACAGGCAGGGCTTTGTCTTGGCATTAATTTCAAATAATCTGTTGGTATGGAGATAGCAGCTGATGGTATTTTTGAAGCATAACCCCAAAATGCTTAGTCTGTAACTCTACAACAGTGATATTTGGGATTTTTCTACCTTTCTTACCATCCTCCACACTGTGGTCTGTTAAGTTTTACATAATGCACTGTACCCGGTAAATGTGGGGAAAAGTGTGGAGCTGGAATGTCAGGAGGACGTATTTCTGTATAATTTAACATCCAGTTAATTATATGTAGTTGTTTAAATAACATATTCAGGATTATTTTAAAGCAATGAATGCTAATTAGTCTTCAATAATACAACTATGCAGTGTGAGTAAAGGTTGTGAAGAGGTCAGTATTTTCCTAGTAAATTATCGTGATATGAAAGCGGAGGGTTTCGTTGTGATAAGTGGACTAATGGTTCTTTATTGATTAGCGCCAGAAACACAAAAAGCTGTATAGTGGTGCACAGCAAAGAATTATGGATAAGGGCTTTGAAAATGCACACAAGAAAGCACAAAGACAAAATTCTATTGGTGACATTCACATACTAGATGGACAAAGTAAAGCAGACATTAAAATGTTTGTGATGTGAGATACTGTATTAAGTCCTGCAGAGAAAATACAGTAGACCCTTGACTAACGAACTGTTAGTGAGCGAACATTCAGACAGCGGACTGTGTTTTTACAGTGTTTTCTTTATGTTTTGTAGAATTCAATATCAAAATGGCCCCAAAGAAGGTGCAGAGAAAGCGTAGTGTTGAGAAAATGAAAAAATATATTTAGTACAGTATGAAATACTGTATATTGTTGTTTCTGGTAGATACATTTTATTTAATAAAATTATATAATAAATGTATTATGATGTATGGTACAGCACACGTACTGTACTAAAATGTGATGTGTTTTTTATGTACAGTACAGTACTACTGTGTATTGTTGTTTATTATTGTTTATTACAGGAATGTCTATTCTATGATTTAAGATTAAGGGAAAATATACTTGTATTTATAACAAAAAAGACAATTTAAGACATAAGAAAGGTTAGGTAAGGGGGTGGTTTGGGAGGTCTGGAACGGATTAATTCTATTTACATTATTTCTTATGGGGAAAAATACGTTTAACTTACGAACATTTTGACTTAAGAACAGCCCTTCGGAACCAATTAAGTTCGTAAGTCAAGGGTCCACTGTATGTAGGATTAATTTGGGGACCTGTTATCTTTAATAAGCTTGAGGTGAAAAATTATACAAAACATGATCAATCTGGCAATATCTTGCATTTTTAAAAGTGGTGGAGATAAACAATGTTCTATGTAAACAATGAAAGGACAAAAGGTTGCATTTCATAGAGTAAAACCTAAAAAAGTTGTGTTTTGAAAATTGCTTGGGACAAACTGGCAAAAATGGGGAGCAAAAGCAATAAAAGGCATCCCAGTTTTCACATACGAAAAAAAGGGGGGGTGGACAGGGGATTTTCCTCCTTGTTGCTGCAACAGCAACTCTTACTGTTCAGTAAAAGTATCAGCATTAGTGGTGGAGGAATACAGAGAGAATAGCATGGTCCCTGGTATGTACTGAGGTGCTCTATGATTTTTTACTGGCTGGTCTCCAGATGCAACTGGCAGCTCCACAGGTATCGGAGTAAGCATGTGTGTATTTACAGCAGCTTCTCGTCCAGCAACCATCGCCAGAGTGTAAAGAGAAATTGGATATTGCAAAAACATACCCCCACCCTAAAAAAAACCCATGCTGAGTGTTCACATTTAATCTCCATGTTGTACATCATTTGATATCTTGGTCTTAAGCCCTGTGTCTCTGTAAGCATTTGATTTATTTTTTATCTTGATCTACAGCGCTGGGCAAGTCTGACCAAACCAGTGTGGGGCAGCCATCACCTGGAATACATGGCGCCCGACACAGACATCAAGAGCCTGTCCTCGCTGTCTCCGGGCACTGAAGAGAGCAAGGTCATCATTTTTGAGAGCGTCATGTAGGAGGATGATCTACAGGATGGTCTGCGCCTGCCCTCCAATGACAAGCTGTTTGTGATGGCTGCCTGGATTTCCATTCTAAAACCATTAAAAGCTCAGTTTAATACAGCTCAGTTCTTATGAAGTAAATGTGCAAGTGAAAGTTTACAGAACGTTGATGGCTAATTTGCTCCACATCAGTGTACTGAAAACACTCAATGGTCAATGCATAGTGCATTACATTGGGGGGTTTACCATGTTTACTTCATCCCATCTGAAAATGGCATCATTTGGTGTCCAAATAACAGCTATGTTTGAAATGGCATAGTATGTATATTACTTATTGTCCAAAATAGTTTGTAGTACACAGTACGTAAATAACATAGCAATTTCATGCCCATGCCCAATGCATTTTCCTGGAAGTTTCCTGGATTCCTGGTCCTACTGTTACCAACAGTGCAGCAGCTATAAATGTGAAGACTTGGGTGAGTGCTGCACAGCAATATAGGTCCTTTAAAGTTTACCCTGGATAATTTATCAGCTAATTTAATGGTGTTCACTGGTGAAATTTGCTTGAACAATTTAAATTGTGGCTGCACCAGTTAGTAATAAAATCCACCCACAAAAGTCTTTCCTGCAGTCAACAAAACTAGTTTACTTGCTAATAATAGCCCTACAGACTTTCTTAAGTCAAATAATTAGCTTGGCTTACAGTTAAAGATTTAAAGAACTATCCCCATTCACTTAGCTAGGCACCTGGTTTCATATGTTAATGGGTTTACAAAGTTGGCAGCTGAGTGACCACACTGACCATCAAGGACTTTGTTGTATACAGCACAGTGGCACAGTATGTAGTATACGAGTATGCCATTTCATCCTTATTAACCATAACACACTTCCTCAGTTGTTGTCAAAGACTAGGGAGTATAGCCCCCAGGAAGCCTTGATTCAATTTGTAACTGTTCACTTTAAAATGATTTGTCCATTCAGCAGAAAGCGAGCTGTAAATCAGTCCATTTAGCATCATGCTATCAGCTTGTCCTTGGACTGGAGGAGAATGTACGTCATGGAAGTAGGTCAGGCAGGGCAGAGGAAGTTGAAGTGTAGCTCTATCACCTGTTCATCATCACCTCCTTACCCATCCAAACAGGGCAGAATTCCCACAATCCTCCTCACAGATGCATTAGCTGTATGTGTATAGCTTTATATAAGAAGGATGTATTTATAATGCATATACGCTGTTTAAACTACACTCCTAATTTAATCCACAATTAGATTTAATGAGTCATAATTGGACATTATTGGGTCCACTATGTTTAAACCTAAGGGCCAATGTGGGTTATATAGGATTATTCTCCCCTATGTAGTCAACTTTTACTAATATAGTATTACTTTTTTAAAAGTGTATTTATGTATATATATTTTTAAGTTAGTCTAATAGAATAAAAGTGCTTTAAGTATTTAACAGTAAAAATTAGTTTTAAAAAGTAAAAATATAGTAAACAGTAAAAAAAATAGTCATTTTGATTTTATATTTCTTTTATCGCCCAGCTGCAACGAAGGCATCTGTAAAACTAGTAAAAAAAAAAAAGTCTGCATTTTGTGTTAAACTGTTTGTTTTAATGTCATAACGTCTGTGCCAAACAGAATGCCTGCCGTCTCCGAAAGGATTCGGTTGCCATAAACAATCCACGTTTTATCTGCCTAGTAGGTATTGTATGCGTCTTGTCAATAAATTATTAATGATACATGATTTAATAACGTCTGATGCTGAATGAAGGAATGGACCTGTATGTAGGTGCTTATGACTATCAATTCTGCATTTTGCACATTTTTCAATACCAGGTTCTTGGTAAATACAAATGTGAACACTGCATTCAGAATTGGAATAGTTTACATGCTTACACACTGTGCATTGTAATCCTGAATAAACTTCATATCTCATGATAAAAACAGTGATAACGCCGATCGGGAGCAAAACTAAACAGCTTGGAGGTTACAATAGAAGTTGCACTTTACACATATATGCATTTAATTTACTCATCTGCTTATAATTTATTCAAATCTTGATGAGAAATGTCAGCTGCGTATAACACTACACAGAACTTGTGTGATAAGAAGTCAGTTACAATTTGAAATGACTAAATATCGAACACTATTTACCCAGGTACAAACAGCATTAATGGTATTTTAATAGTAAATGTATAATCTAATAAACCTGGTTTAAAGCAGGCTGAATAAATATGCTAGCATTAAACTGACATGAATGCAGTGAGCAACTACAAGGGCTTTCTGCCACTTTATACCTCCTGAAAATACAGCTGCAGTCAAAAGTTTACATACACTTGTAAGATACATGTACAGTATGCTATTGCAGTTTAATACATTAAAATCTGCTGTCTAACTATAATTGGCTATAGCTGGTGACTTCCCTGTGCCCATATAAACTTGGTCGGGATGACTGCACTCATTACCAAGCAACAAGCATTAAAGTGGGGAAAGTCAAAGACGCTCTGCACAGATTTTTAAATGGCAAAATTGTCACTTAAAGCCATCTTTATGTGATCATCTGCCAGTAGAGCTGGTGGATCACAAACAATGTACAAAATAATAAGGAAGGAACATTGCCTCTTAACAATGATCTGAAACACACATCAGAACTGATTTTGGATTTGTTAAATTTAATTCAAATTAAGCTTTGAAATGTCCTTCCTGTCCTGACCTCAAGCATGTCTAAGTTGGGTGGTTAAAGATTCAACTTAAGTTGTTTTAGAAGCTTGTTGGTGGACCTACACAGTATACATGGCTTCTACAATTGCATGTAAACTTTTGATTTAAACTTTAGGTACTATTTTTGTTAATACAGTAACAGTAAGTAATTGATTGTTAACCTAAAACCTCTGTAGTGAAGGTGTGTGATGCACAGTCTGGTTTAGGAACTGTCAGTTGCCAAACTCTGCCTTGTTTTTGTTTGTCTTAACTTGCAAGCCCATTGATAAGCATAAATAGCCAAGTGTGTTTATGGCCTACGAAATGAACTGGCCAATTTGCACAATGTGGGAATTCTGCCCTTCTCTTTTACTGTATAGTATACTAAGTCATTCTAACATTTAATCTAAAAAAAACATACATAGAAAGTACATTAGACTTTCTGTTTTATTATATGTGAAAAAGCAAAAGATTTATTTTGTGAAGGCTTTTATTTTGCTTTTATATATATATATATATATATATATATATATATATATATATATATATATATATATATATATATATATAATGCAAAATTAATATCTGTGTAGTATATTTTAAACATTTGCTGCAGTATGAATTTTTGATAAAGATTCAACTTGGAAAAGGAGTTATAATTAATGATATATTTCAAAATATAAAACTGCGCATTGTGTTGATTCTGTTCTGAATATCAAGCGCTTTTGTCGTGTGTTAGATATCAGTATTTTTTTCAGCTGACCATCCAGGGACCAACTCACAACTTGAAATCATTACTTCTGTATATAGCTTCTGTTTTTCTTCCAGTAAAGACAATAAATGATCATGTCTATCTGTAATTGTATTACCAAAAGTGAAAATGTTTCCAAATTACATTTCCAGTCAGATGGATTTGCTCAGTGAATATTTATTAAGATGTTTAATTCCTAGATTGGATCGGGGCCTCTGCTCCTTGTCTATTAAACTAAGTGCTCTGTTACACTACACAGAAGAAACTTTATTATTTTTACATGCCTTTAGCACAATGAAATTAATCTGATCCAGCAGTTACTTGGAGTACATAGAAAGCATCAGAATCAAAAGAGCCTCTGTTAGCAACAAGGTCGTGGCCTGGCTCTCATTCTCAAAGGTTTTTTATAGGCTATTTTTGTGAATAACACCACATTCAAAGCAAAGAATTTGCCCTCATTTTTATTCAGATTTAAAATAATCCTGTTTTACATCAAATTGATCCTTAAAAGAACCTTCTGGCCATTGCTCTTATTTCACAAAGCTATTTAATGAGTGCAAAACTGGCAAAACCCATGAGGATTACTGATCACAGTAACATTGTTTTGGCAAAATTTAGAAATTAATCAGACAGATTAATCTGAACTTCAAAAACATCTTCTGGGTATGACCCTTATTTGCCCACTTCTTTTACTGAGACCTGCACAATTGCTAATGACTTAGATTTGTTGAATCACTTATACAAGGCTTTGTTAAAATTTTTATTGCTTAACAGTAATCGGAGCATCTTTAGAGCATGTCTCTTTTGATGGGAATACAATGCTGAGACCACATGTTTAGGCATTGGCAGAACTATTTTTGTCCAAATAGATCTAATCTTAATTTATAGTAAGCCAAACATTTAATCCAAAACACCTTTGGGTCACTAAACTATTTTTCCTGTACATAGACAGATAACCCACCTTTTGTATGGCCCTCAGTTTTAAGGTCTTTTAGCAAGACCTGAAGTGTTTGTAAGGCTCACTAATCAAAGGTGTGTTGAGTTACATATTGAAAGCATTGGTGGAAGCATTCTAGTCCAAGTTGATGCTAACTCAATGCTGGACTTCTCAAAGTTCTTCTCAAACTAGACAGAGAAGACATATAGGCAGACCCTTTAATGCTCAAGACCATTTACTGAAACCAAAGCTGCTTGAAAGATTACCAGACGTAGAAGTATTAGGAGTTATATTAGTATAAATAGATATCAGTCTAATATTTGAGTCTTCTGACCATGAAGTTTATTTCGAAAAATAAAGAAAAGGCATAGCAGCAATCACAGCAGAAAAATCAGCAACAAAACATTCTGCCCACTTGGTTCACTGACCCTCAGTATATTTAGTCAGAATACATTTTATCCAGTAGAAACTAATCCAGTGTTGGACTAATCTCGTCTAAAGGCGTTTTGAAGTAGAAAATAAATATTTTAGGCCTGATTGTTATTTTCTAGGACCTTATAAAGGAAAGCAAAACTATCTATGAAGATTACTTATCAGGCATGGGCCCATTTGGGCCCAAATTAATCAGATTTTTAACTTATTATTACACTAAAAAGCATCCTTTGGGCATGGTCCCGAGAGTCGTTAGGATCACTTGGGTCTGTGTGTGAATGGGGGTTAAATTGCCTAGAAAGAAACTCAAGACTGCCGTATAATTGGTATTGTAAGCCACCACCTCTATTCAAAGACGATTGTTCCAGTTGGACATGGATGGTCTCCCTTACTCCTCTTTCAAACCATTTGTCTTCTCTGACCAAAATGTGAACAGTTTGTCTTCTCAAAGGAGTGTCCCTTCACATTAAGAGTCTTGTCCTTATGATCTGGCTCTTCTATCGAGTGCCATGCACCTGTGAAGTGGTTGTTTGGTCTCTTCTATATATAGGTCTGAGCAGTCCTCACTGCGTTGCACAGCATGTACAACGTTGCTCAGATCGTGCGTAGGTGTTGTTCATCTTGGTTTTCTTTAAAATGAGTCACACCTTGGCTCTTAACAATTCACATGATGGCAGGGTGGGTCAATGATTCTCAGGACCATCTTCAAGGTCCCCAACTGGAACTCCCCAACAGCTTTCAGAACCTAAAAAAAGTCCAGTTGCTTTTGACTCAAGCACTCAAGACTACAATGACCTGGATTACTGAGAACCTACACAGACATTATTTAGACGGTGTTTCCCAAAGTTAAGCCAAAACCATATAAACTGTTTATTCATTATTAAGTCGCACAGTCAATGCTTTAGCCTAACTTGCCCTTTTTCTAAAAAGACAATTTATATTGTCCGGCCAAACAGAACCCTGGGATGGTCAGCTGATTCAATGTGAAGTAGTCACTGTATGTAGAAATTAGAACAAGCTTGTGCATTACAAAACAATCAGTAATATCTTGTGCTCTGCAAATTGTTCTTGACAGTACCTTTGTCCCAAAGATTTGCTGAGATTTGCTGAGTATAGTTATATAGCCACTGTATTTAATGAAACATATTTTGAAGTCCCAGTGCTCTATTTATGACACAACTTTTAACGACTTAAAATGACATAATATTTTAATATACTAAACTACTAAAGATTTATATAAAGAAAATAACTATTAAATGTACACAGCCAGTCAAGAGTCTTTTTTACATATCACTGTTAATAATGAAGACAATACAAAAGTGGCAAATACAAATGAAGAAATATCAAACCAGTTTTCCACTAGGGCTTCCAAGTGGTTTAACAGAAATTTGTTTGTCATGCCATTGAGAGATTGCAACAAAAATGCCACAGCCATCCATGGCTGGAGTCCTAGAATGTATAATTGACACTGCTCTCCATTAACCTTTATGTGGTTAAACTAAAAACTATATACAGTAGGTCAAATAAAAAATAGCAAATTCACTATTATCCCCTTCTTTTACAGCATTTCAAACTAAAATATAAGTTGTTGAAAACTTTAAAATTAACTTTAAAATTAACTTTTTAACAGTGTAAATCTGATTATGAATATAATCTTTAAGCTTTATTAGAATTTATAAATTAACCAGCATTACCCCTCTAAAATATATATATTTCTAAAATACATATATGAAGAATTAACAAAAGCTTTTTCTGACAAAATACCAGTCACAAAAATCCACAAAAATCCATATGTGAAAGATCTGTTGCATCAATACAACCAACAAGAGCATCTATTTAAAAACCAAAAATCTAATCTTCTTCTTAATAAATTGTCATTAGAAATTAAACACTTAAGCAATTGTAGATAATAGAAAGCTTTGGGTCAGGCTACTGTCTGGAAAATCCTTACTCGCATAGCTAACCTAGTGATTAACTTGTTCATTGTTGTGCTTTGTAACATACTGTGAGCTGTACCACAGTCTTCCATTTGTGAGCTTTAGTAGTAATAATACAGGCTTGTGCAGTAAACCCATGTCCATGCAGGCATTGATCACTGATGTAACCATGTTGTTGTATGAAGGGCTTCATGCTTTTTACCACTGTGATCACGTGCTGAAGATTCACTCTCCATATCAGAGCAACAACTGGCAATAAAACAAACTAACACAATTCAGACTGTGTGTAATTTTTTCTTGCATGATCTCTGGATTTCTTTACATGACAGGTGGTAACAACACTAAGATTACTTCTAAGGTTAGCTCACACTGGATTGCTAAAACGTGGGCTCATCTGACCACAGCATGTTTCCACTTTCATTCTGAAAAGAGTTTCACCAGTGTTTCTGCTTAGACTTGATTCATGGCTTTTTCTTTGTTAAATAAAGATTCAGGTTGCATTTCTTGAAGCTGTGGCAAACAGTGTTGACCCTGGTTGTCCAAAGTATTTCCTAGCTCTAGTGGCTATATTTATAACAGTTGCAATACGGTTTCTTATGCAATTCCGAAAATGAATATTTTCATATTATTATGCATAATAGACAGTAAACCACCTTAAATATTTGCAATTGTGCATTGTAATTGTGTATTGTTTCATAATTATATCATGAAGTTTGGCACAAAATGGTAAACTACAACCTTTGCTCTTTATATCCAATCATGATACCCTCACCCGATACCAATTCACCTTCTTATTGTGAATACCAAATCATGATACCCTCACCCGATACCAGTTCACCTTCTTATTGTGAATACCAAATCATGATACCCTCACCCGATACCAATTCACCTTCTTATTGTAAATACCCAATCATGATACCCTCACCCGATACCAATTCACCTTCTTATTGTAAATACCCAATCATGATACCCTCACCCGATACCAATTCACCTTCTTATTGTGAATACCCAATCATGGTACCCTCACCCGATACCAATTCACCTTCTTATTGTGAATACACAATCATGATACCCTCACCCGATACCAATTCACCTTCTTATTGTGAATACCCAATCATGATACCCTCACCCGATACCAATTCACCTTCTTATTGTAAATACCCAGTCATTATACCCTCACCCGATACCAATTCACCTTCTTATTGTGAATACCCAATCATGATACCCTCACCCGATACCAATTCACCTTCTTATTGTGAATACCCAATCATGATACCCTCACCCGATACCAATTCACCTTCTTATTGTAAATACCCAGTCATTATACCCTCACCCGATACCAATTCACCTTCTTATTGTGAATACCCAATCATGATACCCTCACCCGATACCAATTCACCTTCTTATTGTGAATACCCAATCATGATACCCTCACCCGATACCAATTCACCTTCTTATTGTAAATACCCAATCATGATACCCTCACCCGATACCAATTCACCTTCTTATTGTAAATACCCAGTCATTATACCCTCACCCGATACCAATTCACCTTCTTATTGTAAATACACAATCATGATGCCCTCACCAGATACCAATTCAGTGTTACAAGCATCAAATTAAAAGTTTTTATATTTACAAAATACAATTAAGTTGGTCAGTAAAAACAATTAAAATCTGTTCTTTATACCTTTGTCAGAAGTTTAAGAAAATTAACAATTCAAATATTCTTGTTTCAATTTTTATTTCAATGTCCCGACTTTTCCTGAAATGATTTTTTTACTTAAGGACAGAAAAATGGAAAAGGGTAACAATATATTAATATCAGGGAGCTTTAGCTTTAACTTAAAAATAGCTACCATTTGCTTCCAGAACTCAGTACTTCCTGGAATACTTTGTTTAAAATTCTGTATGGTCAGTTCTGGGTTGTGGGCAGATACTTGGCAAAGAAAATTCTCCAATTCTTTTAGGGAGAAAGCAGATGAAGATATTTTTTTACCTCTAGCCCTTTCCAGAGAATTCACTTTTGTTTAATATTTGTTTTTATAAGGAGGAACATGGAAGGTGTTTTGCCCTGGTGTTTATGGGGTGGATTTCCAATTTAAAATATAAAAACATCATTATTAAAGTTTTTTCTAATGCTGAATCAATTTTACTGTCTACACAGTTGTGCAGTATGTGTACCGTACCAAGCCATTACGCTGATGCGGTTTTAACCGGTTTTCTGAATGCCCATTTGTGAGAGAAGTGCAGCTGCCATATTAAGCCTGAGCATTGACCCACTATGTTTAGCTTTCTCACTCTGCTCTATTTCAGGCCTTTAGTAGATGGCTGAACAACAGCTGATGAACCGAGTCGACGCCGACTATTCCATGCTAGAAATCTACTCACACTTTATACATGCTGTGTGGTGCAAACACACGTCCAACAGTTTATCTTAAGGTTTACGAGGCTTTACATGTGACGCGTACAGGTTGTAAAGTCAATCGCAGAGAGATACGAGAGCTGAGAGATAACAACACACTTGTGATCAGATTGTTTCAGGTTATTTTGTAAAGTTTGGTTTCATAAATAATGTGGCAGATGTTAACACCAGCAAGCGTTGGAAACGTTTAGCAGCAGTAACTGAGCAGTGCTACTTTAGGTGTCCAGGGTTGGACACAACAGTTTATTTATTTACACAATATATTTATTTAAGAATTTATATTTATTTATATATATTTATTTAGGAATTTATAAGGAAAAAGAGTTTACTGGTTTACTCCTTTTCCTTATTTGAAAAAGGAAAGGGGGTAAACTATTTAAATTGCTTCACTGAACATTAAAAAGAAAATAATTGCTTTATAAAGCTTTTAAAGTTCATAAAGCTGCTGGCAAGGAAAAAATAATAACATAACTATCTGGTGAACTATTGGTCACATTCTCAGCAATAAACCATTTTAGCTCTTATCCACAATTTACAATGAATCTGTCTAAAATATTAATTCACTTGTCACTTAAATGACAATTAAACGCGGCGGTAAAACATGCTAGCACACCAGAGCTGACATTTCGAACTTGTCGGTTTGAAACTCACCTCTGCCATCCGGCTGGGCTGGGCAGCTACATGAACAACGATTGGCTGTTGTTCATACGGTAGGACAAGCTGGACCTCTGCTGGCTGAGTGATGCCGTCTGCACAGGTTTGAGGAATAATGTGGACAGGGTGTGGCTCCGTGCACAAGGCTGATTCGCATATGAACTCACCTCGTG
Source organism: Trichomycterus rosablanca (assembly GCF_030014385.1). NCBI lineage: Eukaryota > Metazoa > Chordata > Actinopteri > Siluriformes > Trichomycteridae > Trichomycterus > Trichomycterus rosablanca. The sequence continues at coordinate 31,704,280 of NC_085994.1, read as the reverse complement.
CAGGTGAAAAGATGCAGTGGGTACTGCACACGTGTTGGCAGAGATGTTCACAGATCACAAAATACAAGTCTGAGTCAAGTCACGAGTCTTTAGGCTAGAGTCCGAGTCAAGTCACGAGTCAATATAATATACACAAAACATATATTGGAAATGTAGCATAGAAATAAACAAATAATATGTAAGATCAGATAAAAAAAACAACAGACTAGCGACTGTATTTTGCCGTTTTACTTTGTGCTTTTACTACCAGGTACCAGTTAAAAGCTTAAACTGATACGTTTTGTTTTTATTGCAAATTACGGCACAGCGGCCAAAATCCAAAACACAGCAAAAAATCCATAACCACTGCTTACCTTAGCTTATGTTGTTCCATATGCTATTAAATTTATGACCGTGTGTTCCATTAGGAATAGAATCCATTATTTTGTAAATGTGTTTATAATTAAAAACCTCCAAACTTTTCCCGGTTGTGAAGTAAATACTTAGAAAGCCAATCAAGCGTTTCATTGACACATCATCTGTGTGACGCTGGAAACTAAATACATGCAAATAACAGCATTTCTTACTAAAAATAACAATCAGAAGGTCTGATTGGTTCAGAAAGCGGTTCTTTCAATCATTAGCGCCAATTCTGTAAGAGCATTCCATTCACATTATCTGTTACTGTAAAGTGCACTACGTATTCCATCATTTTAAGTGAAATTTATATTCAAAGGAGGGAGTAGACAGCAACGCTTCATCACTACGCCGGAAGCTGGCTGGAACATTTACCCATTGCGTGTGTTGCCGTTAAGATGGCAGGAGATTATTAGAGAGCAGAAAATTACACAATCAGATTGATGTTGGATCATATATACAGTGTATCACAAAAGTGAGTACACCCCTCACATTTCTGCAGATATTTAAGTATATCTTTTCATGGGACAACACTGACAAAATGACACTTTGACACAATGAAAAGTAGTCTGTGTGCAGCTTATATAACAGTGTAAATTTATTCTTCCCTCAAAATAACTCAATATACAGCCATTAATGTCTAAACCACCGGCAACAAAAGTGAGTACACCCCTAAGTGAAAGTTCCTGAAGTGTCAATATTTTGTGTGGCCACCATTATTTCTTAGAACTGCCTTAACTCTCCTGGGCATGGAGTTTACCAGAGCTTCACAGGTTGCCACTGGAATGCTTTTCCACTCCTCCATGACGACATCACGGAGCTGGCGGATATTCGAGACTTTGCGCTCCTCCACCTTCCGCTTGAGGATGCCCCAAAGATGTTCTATTGGGTTTAGGTCTGGAGACATGCTTGGCCAGTCCATCACCTTTACCCTCAGCCTCTTCAATAAAGCAGTGGTTGTCTTAGAGGTGTGTTTGGGGTCATTATCATGCTGGAACACTGCCCTGTGACCCAGTTTCCGGAGGGAGGGGATCATGCTCTGCTTCAGTATTTCCCAGTACATATTGGAGTTCGTGTGTCCCTCAATGAAATGTAACTCCCCAACACCTGCTGCACTCATGCAGCCCCAGACCATGGCATTCCCACCACCATGCTTGACTGTAGGCATGACACACTTATCTTTGTACTCCTCACCTGATTGCCGCCACACATGCTTGAGACCATCTGAACCAAACAAATTAATCTTGGTCTCATCAGACCAGAGGACATGGTTCCAGTAATCCATGTCCTTTGTTGACATGTCTTCAGCAAACTGTTTGTGGGCTTTCTTGTGTAGAGACTTCAGAAGAGGCTTCCTTCTGGGGTGACAGCCATGCAGACCAATTTGATGTAGTGTGCGGCGTATGGTCTGAGCACTGACAGGCTGACCCCCCACCTTTTCAATCTCTGCAGCAATGCTGACAGCACTCCTGCGCCTATCTTTCAAAGACAGCAGTTGGATGTGACGCTGAGCACGTGCACTCAGCTTCTTTGGACGACAAACGCGAGGTCTGTTCTGAGTGGACCCTGCTCTTTTAAAACGCTGGATGATCTTGGCCACTGTGCTGCAGCTCAGTTTCAGGGGGTTGGCATCTTCTTGTAGCCTTGGCCATCTTTATGTAGCGCAACAATTCGTCTTTTAAGATCCTCAGAGAGTTCTTTGCCATGAGGTGCCATGTTGGAACTTTCAGTGACCAGTATGAGAGAGTGTGAGAGCTGTACTACTAAATTGAACACACCTGCTCCCTATGCACACCTGAGACCTAGTAACACTAACAAATCACATGACATTTTGGAGGGAAAATGACAAGCAGTGCTCAATTTGGACATTTAGGGGTGTAGTCTCTTAGGGGTGTACTCACTTTTGTTGCCGGTGGTTTAGACATTAATGGCTGTATATTGAGTTATTTTGAGAGAAGAATAAATTTACACTGTTATATAAGCTGCACACAGACTACTTTTCATTGTGTCAAAGTGTCATTTTGTCAGTGTTGTCCCATGAAAAGATATACTTAAATATCTGCAGAAATGTGAGGGGTGTACTCACTTTTGTGATACACTGTATATATATATATATATATATATATATATATATATATATATATATATATACGTCTGGCAATCCGATTGACGAGTCTTGGTTTAGCGGTTGCCAGGAGAATGGTACTTGTCTGACTACATTGTGCCAAGTGTAAAGTTTGGCCCCTTCCTGTTCCAACATGACTGCGCACCAGTGCACAAAGCAAGGTCCATAAAGACTGGCCTGCACTGAGTCCTGACCTCAGCCTGATAGAACACCTTTGGGATGAATTAGAGTGGAGACTACGAGCCAGGCCTTCTCGTCCAACATCAGTGTCTGACCTCACAAATGCGCTTTTGGTAGAATGGTCAAAAATTCCTATAAACACACTCCTAAACCTTGTGGAAAGCCTTCCCAGAAGAGTTGAAGCTGTTATAACTGCAAAGGGTGGGCCGACATAATATTAAACCCTATGGATTAAGAATGGGACGTCACTCAACTTCATATGTGTGTGAAGGCAGACGAGTGAATACTTTTGGCAATATAGTGTACTTCAACAAAAAAAAACCTATTATTTAATATGCTGAGCTACTAAACTACAAACACGTCATTGTTATAAATGTTTCAGACTAGAGCTGGGCGGTATGACCAAAAATTTGTATCACAGTATTTTTTAGATTATGACCTTTTATATATGATGATGATTATATATTAATATATGATGGAATCAGTACGTGTAAAACTGTTGCAATACATACAATTTACTGTTCATTTAATTTTTAAGTATTATACAATTACCCATAACTCTCCCTTTAACAAATAAAACAACGTTTGCAAACTCAACAGTTGTAGAAAAGTGAATGCTTAAAAAGTGCTTATAACATTGGATTCCAGGTATGTCTTAAGGGGCGAAAATACTTCAGGTCAGTTACTAAACCAGTGTTTTAATTATTGATCTGAAAGCTTCTTTCTCGATTGTCTATAGGGGAATATTATATGATTTGCTGCCTACTGAAGCCTACAGCTGTTGTATTAACTGTGCTATGGTATGGCGGTATTTGAAAAATCCATACGGTACGAGGAATCATATATCACTCAGCCCTATAAAATATACAGTATAATGGTTTGCTTTAACCTGACACAATAAAGTCTTATTTTTTGGAATAAAACAAAAACAGGACAAAATAATTACAAGCAAAATGTCAGTTTTTAATTAAGACTTTAATAGGAGTTCATCAGCATCGTAAATTAGAAGAAGAAAAAAAAACTGGGTGGAACTTGTAGTGAGTAATACAGACGCTGTAATGACTGTGATTCTGATCTAATCAGCAGAGAGATTCTCTATAAATGAGCATTTTATTAACCCAGAAAAGGAGCAAGATAATGGCTAATCTTTTTTTCACGTTCCTAATTTAAGTGTATAGTTCTGACTATGCTAGCATTAGACCAATTTATTTATTTGTTTATTAGGATTTTAACGTCATGTTTCACACACTTTGGTTACATTTATGACGGAAACGGTATTTAATCGTTACACAAGATTCCTCAGTTCAAATTTAGTGTTAAACACAGTCATGGACAATTTTGTATCCCCAATTCACCTCACTTGCACGTCTTTGGACTGTGGGAGGAAACCGGAGCACCCGGAGGAAACCCATGCAGACAAGGGGAGAACATGCAAACTCCACACAGAAAGGACCACCCCACCTGGGGATCGAACCCAGGACCTTCTTGCTGTGAGGTGACGGTGCTAAACCCTTTTTACTGTATTTGTGTGTGGTGGTAAGACGGTAAGACACAATAAAGTCAAATTTTTTGAATAAAAGAAAAAACAGGACAAAATAACTACAAGCAAAAATGTCAGTTTTTAATTAAGACTTTAATAGAAGTTCATCAGCATCATTTAAAGCACAGCGCCAACACACAAGTGGATAATGCAGCATGCTGAGTAATCAAAATAACCTTTATATAATTCCTGAAGACATTGCTAGAGCTGTGTTTACGTCATGTTTCAATTAGTACTCTTTCCACAAAGAAATGATGGAACAGTCCATATTCTTTTTTTATTGAAAACTGACGTCAAAATTTGAAAACAAATGTACCATGAATAAATGCACACAATTAAAAACCCATTCAGCTACATTTTGGAAGCTACCACACTAATGACAATACTCCAGACGTCCAAATAAAGTCTGAAGACCTTATCACACATTAGCATTTAATGAAAGGTACATCAAGGTTCAATATTTCACCCACGTCCAATCTCTAAAGGAACTAAACCGATCTGTGGTTTAGAATGTGGCATTTTGTCTGTGTACACTTCAGGCTGTTAAAAGAATAAACCATGTGACCAATATGCTCAGCGATCACCCCCCCCCCCCCCCCCCCCCCCTCTCTAACATCATCTGCTTGTGTGCAGACTAACCTTTTCTCTTAGACAATCATAGTAAAAAAAGAAAGCTGTGCCCTGTAATATTGTGCTGAGCTTTTAGACCTCCACCATCAGCACCATCAATTCCTCCTGCCACCTTTTATAGAGGCCCGATGGCTATTGATCTGCGACTGGCTAATGTACAAGCAGTCAGTAGAAAATGAATGCGAGAGTCATTAGCGAGATGACACTAAAAGATTCTCATATATCAGAGACCTCGGGAAGCTCTAATACTTTTTGAAAAGCTTGATGGACGCGGTGATGTTTGGAAATGTGATCCGAGTAGAGTCTGTGCTGGCGGTGCCTGTGATTGCAGCTCTGCCTGTTTCATATCACATTATGAAGAGAGGAGTCGAAACCAGCTGAGACCGGAATGAACTCGCCCACTCGGTTACCATTACTGTGGACGAGAGAGGGCACTGGCGCAGGAATTATTGTTAATATCATTGTTTTTAAAACAATCATTTGCCTGCAGTGAGGAGAATAAGATGAAAAGGGATGAAGGGGAAAATACAAAATATGGTTTTAAAAAGCTGGGTGACTTGGCTTTAATGCTACTAGAAAGAGGTCAGAATGGAT